>NC_048222.1:92872689-93083012 GCF_002007445.2 Ailuropoda melanoleuca | reverse complement strand
AGGGGGGGTAATCAGAAGGGGGAATGAAGCATGAGAGACTATGGACTCTGAGGAACAAACTGAAGGCTTCATAGGGGAAGGGGGTGGGGGAATGGGATAGGCTGGTGATGGGTAGTAAGGAGGGCATGTATTGCATGGGGCACTGGGTGTTATACCAACTAATGAATCATCGAACTTTACATCAGAAACCAGGGATGTACTGTATGGTGACTAACATAATATAATAAAAAAAAAACCTTAAAATAAAAAAAAAACAAGTAACAAAATGACAATAAATACATACCTATCAATAAAAAAAAAAGAAGCTCTAAGTAGAAATTCATATGGAATCAATGTATTTAAAAACATGTAAGCACTGATAGTTTCCCAACTTTTAGACTAGAGAGATTCCATAGTCATTTCTTGAAAATTATTTCCATTGAGTGAATAACTCTGAATTTAAAATTCAAAAGCATATTCAGAAAACTCTGGCACTTGGAAACCCACTCCTCTCTCTCTGTGGTGACTAAACATTGAAACAGAAAAAGACAGCCAACAGAGAAAAACTGTGATAATCCATTAGCTAACAACTGGTTGGCTTTATTCATACTGACATTTTATAGATTTTGCATATGAAAAGGCTTAAGTTTACAGATGTGAATCACCTTAACCCTACCACTGAAACACAAGTTTGTATCACTTTATCAGTGTAGGGGTGGAAATTTTTCTTTTTGCTTCTAAGTTCTTTGGCTGGTCTAATAATACAATTGCCATAAGATTGATTAACAGGAGGAAAACGTACTTAATTCCATATATACAGGAGCTCCATAAAAATATGAGACCCAGAGGCAGTCATGCAACTGCAGCTTATAGGCTACCCTGAGTGTGGAATGGTAAAGGGGCCTGGGCCTTCAAAGAGGAGAAGGGCAATTCACAGGAAGATAAGAAGAACTGATGTTTCATAATCACTTGTTTCCCCTGCCAAGCTGCTAAGCCTTTCAGACAAAAAAGTTACCCCCTGTTAGTTGCTCTCTTTCTGGGCCAGGCCCCTTATTTAAATTCTTTTAGGCAGTTAAGGGGGAGGTAAAAGTTCTTCCTGAATCTGCTATGTCTTCACTGCCTTCAGCTCAGAATAATCCACATGCCAAAGTGACATATTTTGTGGTAGCATATTCTGTTCTTCACAAGGAAAGAACTGAGTCCTCCATAAGAACCCCTTTGATGGTTTTACATTTTGATCACTAATGAGGTAAATTTACATTTATTTATGCTCTTAATTCTTCCTCAGAAGATAGATATGAAGTTAAATATCATCTGAAAAGTAAGAGGTTAAAAAAGTTCCATTTGTCCCATTTTACGGTTTTAACAAAAAATGGTTAAGAAATATATTTTTTTAAAAATTTCATTTATTTGAGAAAGAGAGAGAGACAGAGATAGCGAGAGAGAGCACCAGCAGGGAGGAGAGGGAGAAGCAGGCTCCCGGCTGAGCAAGGAGCCTGACAGGGGCTTGATCCCAGGAACCTGGGAATCATGACCTGAGCCAAAGGAAGATGCTTAGCCAACTGAGCCACCCAAGCACCCCCAAAAAAGATATTTTTAAAGTAGCAATATTATAACTGAATCTAGAAAACAGAGTTACTATACAAGTTTCTATATAAAGAAACCATGTCTCTAATGAAGCAATGTGTATTTAGAAACACAAAACCTTAATTAGCCAAATTCTGGTCAAATTTGCTACTTATTTTTCTGGTTAAATGAGGGATTTTCTATTAGTGTCAAACCTTTTATTTCTTAAAGCTTTTCTATCATCCTTCTAAACTTGCAGCCTACAGTTCTTTTCTGAGGGGGAACCTTTAATCAATTCACTTTAAAAATTTGAATTCAATTAATTAACATATAATTATTATTAATTTCAGAGGTAGAGTTCAGTGATTCATTAGTCTTATATAATACCCAGTATCCATTACATCACATGCCCTCTTTAATGTCCATCACCCAGTTATACTATCTCCCCACCCTTCTCCCCTCCAAGAACCGTCAGTTTGTTTCCTGATTAAGTCTCTTATGGTTTGTCTCCCTCTCTGATTTCATCTTGTTTTATTTTTCCCACTATTCCCCTATGATCCTCTGTTTTGTTTCTTAAATTTCATATATGAGTGAGTTCATATGATAATTGTCTTTCTCGGATTGACTTATTTCACTTAGCATGATACCCTCTAGTTCCATCCATGTCATAGCAAATGCCAAGATTTAATTTTTTTTGAATGGCTGCATAATATTCTACTGTGTGTGTGTGTGTGTGTGTGTGTGCGTGTGTGTGTGTGTGTGTGTGTATCTTCTTTATCCATTCATCTGTCGGTGGACATCTGGGCTCTTTCCATAGTTTGACTATTGTGGACATTGCTGTTATAAACATTGGAGTGCAGATGCCACTTTGGATCACTACATTTGTATCTTTGGGGTAAATACCCAGTAGTGCAAATTGCTGGGTCATAGGTCAGCTCTATTTTCAACTTTTTGAGGAACCTCCATACCGTTTTTCAGAGTTGCTGTACCAGCTTGCATTTCCACCAACAGTGTAAGAGGGTTCCCCTTTCTCTGCTTTCTTACCAACATCTGTCATTTCCTGACTTGTTAATTTTAGTCATTCTGACTGGTGTGAGGTGGCATCTCATTGTGGTTTTGATTTGTATTTCCCTGATGATGAGTGATGTTGGCATCTTTTCGTGCATCTGTTGGCCACTTGTAGGTCTTCTTTGGAGAAATGTCTGTTCATGTCTTCTGTTCCTTTCTTGATTGGATTATTTTTTCTTTGTATGTTGAGTTTGATAAGTTCTTTATAGATTTTGGATACTAGCTTTTTATCTTATAAGACATTTGCAAATATCTTCTTCCATTCTGTCAATGTCTTTTGGTTTTGTTGACTGTTTCCTTTGCTATGCAAA
The DNA here is from genome assembly GCF_002007445.2 of Ailuropoda melanoleuca. NCBI lineage: Eukaryota > Metazoa > Chordata > Mammalia > Carnivora > Ursidae > Ailuropoda > Ailuropoda melanoleuca. Next base: position 93,080,088 of record NC_048222.1, on the reverse strand, counting down.
AGCTTTTTATCTTAATGAAGTCACAATAGTTCATTTTTGCCTTTGTTTCCTTGCGTTTGGCGATGTATCTGGCAAGAATTTGCTGCAGCCGAGGTAATAGAGGTTGCTGTCTGTGGTCTCCTCTAGAATTTTGATGGATTCCTATTTCACATTTAGGTCTTTCACCCATTTTGAGTCTATTTTTGCATATAATGTAAGGAAATGGTCCAGTTTCATTCTTCTGCATGTGGCATAGCCTACAGTTCTATTTAAACTGTATATCAGTAAAAAAAAAGAATAGGCTCTGAGTTAGGGGCAAAGTGGCTATGTCCTGATCTTCTTTACTGCAAGAACTTTGGAACATTTATTTTGTGTGGATAAAGGCATAACTTTACTCATTTACTAATTCCTTCCATATATGTCAGATATTTGAAGTATACTGTATTTTAAAAACATTACCTCAAATTTGCCAATAGTCCAATTTTTGTATTACTCAAAATAGAAGTTTACTTTCAGTACTTGAGAACTTTTTTAAACTTTAGTAGTTTATTAAAAAAAAAAAAACAACAACCCTAGAGATCTTCCTAATCATGTGGTTTGACAGGAGTATAGTTAGGCAGTCCTTGACATCTTTGATTTTCCTGTAGGATTACATGGATTCAGATTTTTTTGTCAGGAAGCAGTACACTACCACTAATTCAAACATGCCTTGAGGGATGCTCAGTCAGTTAAGCATCTGACTCTTGATTTCGGTTCAGGTCATGATCTCAGGGTTGTGAGATTGAACCCTAAGTTGAGCTCTGTGCTAGGCATGGAGCCTGCTTATCTTTTTCTCACTCTCCTCAGCCACTCCCACTCCCCCCCACCCACCCCTCCACTTCACCCCCCCAAAAATGTATGCTTTGAGAACAAGAAAGTGATTTGACAAAATCTGAAAATGCCTTGTACTTAGAGACTTGGGTAATCCATCTAAATCATGAGCCCATCAACATTTCCAATAATAAACTTGTGACATCATAAAGATTGTTGTTAAAATAGACCATTTCTTGAAAACTTGAAACCTCACAAAATTTTCTTACAAGTGTGTGTGTATGTCAGGTTCTTTCTTCCATTTCTTTGACCTCCTTAGCAATTTCCAGAACTTAATATTGACTTCACATTGATGAAAATCTTTTTAAACTCTAGAAACTATTCTATTGGGGGGGGGGTTCCATCTTTATTCTTTTTTTTTATTACATTCAGTTAGCCAATCTACAGTAGTACATCATCGGTTTTTGATGTTGTGTTCAATGATACATTAGTGATGTATAGAAGACATTCTTAACTGGATAATTTTATTAACTTACAGAAACCATTTCTGTCATATCTTGCATTGGTAAATACAAGTTTCAATGTAGCAAGAGAATATCTTTGCTTTAAACATTTATGGTGTGGTTGTAGCTATTCATTAATTCAGTAAATGCTCACTGAGCACTTTTTAGGTGCTAAGCCTTGAGACAGATACTGAACTTACAGCACAAGACAGACCTGGCCATTTGAAAAACTGACCTCAAGGGACACACAGAGTAAGAACCAAGAGACTTGGATTCCTGCTCCAGCTCTGCCACCCAACAGTCATATGCTTTCTCTCCACTCTTTCAATGAGGTTCCTCAAGCTCACAAATTAGAGAATTTTTCTATTAGAATATAAATAGTAAACAATTCATTAAAAGTGACCCCTAAGTATTACCATGTGGAATAGCTTGGATATGTTTTATTATATTTGGTTTTCTTTGAAAGGAATTTAGCCATCTTCTAGAGATGGCTTCCCACAATAATTTTCGGTGTCTAGACAAGTTTCCAGGGCCAGTTCCAACGGAGACATTATTCTTCGTCCTGCTTTACACGCCCACATCAGCTGAACTCTGCATCCCAAGCAGCATTCTCACTGCACACGTTTAGTAAGAACTACTTCTTCTTCTAGCCTCTCTCTTAATTCCTTACGAAATACATGGGTCTTGGTCACTCATATCTTAGGCCCCACCAATCACTCTACCAAGAAATGGTTTATCTATAATGGAAATTTAATTTTTGTATTTTTGTGTTGGTACAAAAATTTTCATTTGATATTTTGGCCCAGTGCTCTCTCAGCACACATTGATGCCCTCAGTTCAAGCCTTATATTGATTTATATTTGGCCACAGTCTTAATTCTTCTTGAGAATAGTTTGTCAAGATGATATGTGTTTGAGGTTTGGACAAGAGGCCTAAAATTGAAAAAGTCCTCTTTTCTATGTATCTTATACTGGGTTTAGCAGAAAGCAGAGCCTGAATTATAGACTTTTATGCTATGATTTCTATAAAGAAGTACAATGCTAGGTGACAGGAGTGCCAGACAAAGAGAATGAAATAGGACAGGTGCAAGAGATAATGTGAGGCTGCTTCAGCAAATTAGCCATGGTTAAATGTGACTGCAGTCTTACAGGACTGTCTTCTGAGTTGCCATATATTACTTACCTTAGGACATTCCATGGCGGAGCCGGGGGAGGGGGGTGTACTTTATCTATTGTCTCTCCCTTTTGCACTGATCAAAAGTTTCTGTGAGGGACTGTCAAATCCCTCACACTTCTGAATTTTGTTTGCATGAATGTTTAGCAACCCACACTTTGGAGTCAACAAAGAAGCCATTTGGCAGGGAAAGAGAGTTATGTACCTGGAGCATAAGATGAAAGGTGTCAAGTTGCACCTGAGGAAAGTCTATTGGCACCTAGACAGAGCTGGTTGACTTGGTAACAGTTGAAACAAAAGAGACTGAGCTCATCTGCAGTGATAAGTGAGGGGTGTCTGATAAAATATGGAACATACATGCCTTTTGGGAGACCAAGTTTTTAACCACACAGGATCTATGAGATCTGTGATGAGATCTATGTTGTAATGATTTAGTCTGCTATACTCAGAACAAGAGTGAGAAGGAGGAGGTGGGGAGAGAGGAGAAAAAGAGAAAGAGGGAGACAGAGATAGAGACAGACAGTTAACTCTCATTTTCTAACCTATCCTCTCAGCTCTTCTAATTCTATCCACGGAGGTAATTACCCACTCTCAATGAAATGGCGTATTCCCTTGAAGGCTGGTTTTTACTCTTTCACAGGCAGATCTCATGCATATATGCTCACACAAACACACATATTTTTTACAGAAATGGAATTACGTTATATATGTTGGTCAGTATCTTGCTGTTTTCTCTTCAGAAGTTTATTGTAACCCTTTCGCTACCATTTGAATTAATCCTAGGAGGAGGAACAGTGAAAGAAACAGCTAGATATAGATAGTTCCCTGAGGGTTCCTCTAGCTAAGGGTCAGGGACTTCCTTTCCTCTCCCAGGTCACTGTTTACCAGGATGCTTTGTTTCTGCATCAGAATGAACTCCAACCTCTTAAGTTTCTGTAAGGAACTTTCCTCATTAGGGGCATGTCCCAAATTAAAAAACCACTGCCCACCTACAGCTGTAGGTACTTCACAGACCAGTGCAAGAGTCCCGGTTTTGCTGGTTTCAGTGGGCAGAAACTTGTGGAAGAGACCGCAATTTCAACGGAAAGGATGTGTGGCCAGTCAGTCTACTGACAATCTGGGATAAGAGGCCTTCCTGAGGCATAAGAATCTCAACAAGCATAACAGCAGTCATACAGTATCTATACACTTGGCCTATAAAAGGCTCTCCGCTCCAGCAGAGATACCAAGAGACAGATAGTACAACAATTTTTATTTTGTCTGAAAAATTTACTTTTACCATCTGTTCAAATTATCTACTGCTGCAACACAAATCCCTTACACTTAGTAGCATAAACAACCACCATTTTCTTTTGCTTACATATTTTGTAGGTCAGGAATTTGGACAGCGAGCAGTGCAGATGGCTTGCATCTAGTCTGAAGATTCTAGTTTGGAAGTGGGGTATAGCTCTAGTATCTGAAGCATGACTGCAGCTCCACTGCAAAGTTAGAGCCTAAAAGGGCACTCAATAAGTACTTGTTGAATATATGAATGTATGAATTAATAAATGAGTAAGGACATGAAAACACTGAGACTAAAATTCAGTGTGATTAGCTTTCAGGACTTTCCTATGTCCTTAGCCTTTATAAGCATAAAAAGTTTACTTTTAAACTTTCTCATGATAGAAAAAGCTGTCTTAGTATTAATAATACAATAAAACCAAGTCGTAACTAAATAAGGACATTCAATAATTATTTCAAAGTAATTAAAGAGAAACTATCAGTTACTTTTAAGAATTACACACACACACATAAATGGCTGTCTTGGGAACTAATAAACTGAGACTGTGCAATATTTATGTTATGCCAGAATCCTGATGCAAAGTTTGTGTGGTAGAGCTTCTAATTAGAAGCTTAAATTATAGAATATATTTGGAGTATTGACAGAGATGTTCCTTTTTAAAGGGCAGAATATGTTTTGACTAAATGAATCACTGAAAACCATGTTTTAAAAAACATTCTCGGGAGCCTAGGTGGCTCAGTCAGTTAAGCATCTGTCTTCATCTCATGTCATGATCCCAGGACCCTAGGATTGAGCCTGCATTAGGCTCCCTGCTCAGTGGGGAGTCTGCCTCCCCTCTCCCCCTGCTCATGCTTTCCTGCTGCTCATGCTCTCTCTCTCTCAAATAAATAAATAAAATCTTTATTAAAAAATACAAATAAAAACATTCCCAAAAATTCATAAGTTCATCTGTTAGACAACAAATGCCAAGTATATTGGCTATTATAACCTTTCCTGTATCTCATTAAAATATCGTTCATTCTAAAGAGTTTGTTGTCTCTTTAAAAATCATATAACCTACTTTAATTGAAAATATAAAGAATCTTTCAGTAAAGTGGTTAAGAATTTGAATCACTATTAAAATATCATTATATATGATATGGCACTAAGATCAGGTAAATCCCAGTTCTACAAGATATTTATTCAGAAATAAATATTGTCTGTGAATTTAAAATTACCATCAATTAACGTATTTCTTCTCCTGTGATGCATTTTACTGAACGAGAAACACCATTGTATTTAGGTTGTGTAATAAAGATCTCATTTAAAAAAATATTTTGCAAAAGAAACCAAGGAATGCTTCTAATATCTTTGGCTTGAACTAAAGTTGTTTTTTTTTTTTTAAGATTTTATTTATTTATTTGACAGAGAGAGAGACAGTGAAAGAGGGAACACAAGCAGGGAGAGTGGGAGTGGGAGAACCAGGCTTCCCACCAAGCAGGGAGCCAGATGTGGGGCTCAATCCCAGGACCCCGGGATCATGACCTGAGCCGAAGGCAGACGCTTAACAACTGAGCCACCCAGGCGCCCCTGAACTAAAGTTTTAAAGATGCCACTGTCTCAATAGTTCTGCACAGAAATTCAAAACCACAGTAAAAACGAATTCATTCAGAATCTCAAAGTATTTTATAAGCAATGACTGGCAAATTTTGAGACTACTCTCATGTTCCAGAACATCTACTACAGGGAGGACCACACATATTTTTCTCGGTATGTTCATTAATTCTATCTGCATAAATTTTTAAAATCTTTTTGGGATGCACATGAGCAAGAACTCAATCAATACATATCATTTATTTATTCAACAAATAATAATGAAGTACTTTAGGAAAAGTTTCATTTACAACCTTTGAGTCGACACCAAGATGAAGAAGATTCCACCATCAAGAAACTTAAGGACAAATGGGGAAAGAGGACATGTAACTAATATAAAGCAGCAAGTAGTGAAACATACAGATAAAGGGGGAATTTTTATTAAATAATGCTTGAAATACTTGAAATCACTGGAAAGAGGGAAAGTTCTGAGTTGCACTTTTAGAACATGTGTTTGGTTTCAGTAGTATAGGTCTGAGGAGAAAGACATTCAGAGGCATTGCTGCAGGGAGGAACATAAAGACTGAGAAAGGAAAGCATGGGGTGTGTATGTAAAATCAAAGCAACTTAATGTGATGAAAGGGAAAGTTCACAAAGAAAATAATAAAAATAGAGAGGGAAATGTCTAGACACCCCATTATTGAGGGCCCCGAATCGAAAACAATGTAAGTTTGGCTTTATTTGGTACGTATCGGAGAATCCCTTGAAAATTTATTATTAGGGAAATGACACAGAGAACAATATTTCAGAAGTGTTTCGCAACAATGCCTAAGAACTAAATAAGGAAGAGAGAGGCATAAGAAGAACAGTAAAAGCCAGCTTTGAAATGATCCAGGCAATTAGATCCTGACCTAGAGTGTAATCACTTGGAATCAAATTCAAAACAACTGATGGGAGTTCACGGATTTGATGTGGGAAGCAAGGAAAAGCACAAACTGCAAGATGACGAATTTGGCAATTCAATGGGGTCCCAGGGACAGAATGGAAAGCTGAGAGAGAGGCAGTCAGGGAGGGAACAATAACTGAGCACTTGCAGACACAATTCTAAGCAGACTTCTTGTGTTATCTCATTTTACCTCATAATAGTTGGTGAAACTGAGGCAGGTAAGGTGAACTGCCCAAGATGATAAAGTTAGCAAGTGACAGATGCAGGAAAGAGGATCAATCATTGGTGTCCTGCTGAGTTAGAGAAAGAGGTGTAACATTCAGGTTAGCATACTGAGGCCTAAATTTGGAGCTCCAGAGAGAGGGCAGATACAAGACCGATGTGGGGTGAGTCATATGTATAATGAAAGCCATTTAAGTTACAGAATGGTAGCGGAGAGAACGTAGCATTAAAACAAGGAAGGGAGAGAGCTTAGAGAAAAGCGAAGGCAAATATTTTTAAGAGTAAATATTCAAAGGAACAATTACAACCTATAGATCTTCATTTGTTATCAGATTTTAGAATGTTTCTCTCACAAATCCAAGACAGAAGATGCTCTGAATGCAGGAAACATGGAAGATAAACCCTGAAAGTGCTCAGCCTTATAATTTCGATCTCATTGTGGAAACTGAGAAATAAATCTAGAGGAAAAATGGTCACTCAATTTTCCACCCCAAGATTTCTCAATTAGTAAACCTAATATCACATACACTATATTAATAAGTGACATTTATTTATATTTTGAGAAATTGTTTCCCATCCCAGGGTCACCCCAGGTTGATTAAATATATAATTCAATAATTAATCATAAATCATGATCAATTAGAATCTGTTTTTTTAATTACTAAGAATCTAGAGAAATAGGATGATAAAGAATTTTAACAACACTGATCACAACAAGGAAAAGGAGAAAATATAATGTAAAAGGGCAATGAAGAAGTGGAAGAATTAATCAAGGCCTTCAAATCCATCAACCAGGAGTATCTGAATGTGTGATAATTGTGCTAACTCATTATTCCCTACCTGCTTTATTTTGTTTTGTTTTTAATTTGGGAGCAGAGCACTGAAAAGACTTGAAAGATGTCATTTTTTCTTACATTTAATAGACCCACATCAAAGATCAAGAAATATAATACAATGAACAATTATTATGAGCATCATTACTTAATACAAATAAATGGTCAATAATGTGCTAATCATTACATAAAACTAAATACTTCATACAAACCTTGTGTTATTCTTTTCCCTGAATTATTCATTTGTGTGCTGTATTTCCCTAGCAAAATCTATTTGAATTTGCTCTTTGCTTAACATTGCATCGAATGCCATTTCCTTCTACAGTTCTAAGGTATAATACCATTTCAAACACAGAAGATATAATTATATTTACCCAATTTCAAACTCACAATGTTTTGCTTCCGTTTTATGAGATGATCAATAGAAAAAAGATAAAGTGTAAGCCATGAGACTGAGAACATTTGAGGATGTTTACGTGTAATGAAATATAACGTTTGCCCTGGCAAGCTTTTCTTTCTTGGCCTTTCTCCTAGTCAAATCCTGCACAACCCCACAAATGCCAAATTTTAGCTTCAGGCCAAAGAGAAATTCACATAGAAACAATGATCACTTTTGATCTTTAAATTGTTGTTTTACACAGTGTGTAAACGGATGTGGTTTTGCACTCTATGTATCAAGACGATGGTAAAGGCAAATTACTTCATGCAGTATTGATAAAACAAAATTTTATTGCTGCCTCCTTTATAATTCACAGTGATTTTGAAAAATTCAGGACTTGGCTTCAATGAATACACTTCTGCATTGCTTTGCTCATCCTTCCAGCAGAATTCTCTACACAGACAACAATACAACACACCATAGCTGACTGCTAAAAAATAAAATCTTAATGGGACAGAAATAAATCTAGAAACAAAGGGATACATTTCAAAACTGAAAAAAATAATGAATCGATAACTTTAGGAAGGCTGAGGAAGACATGTGAAAAATAATTAAATAATCTTATTCCAAAAAGGCCAAAAGCACCAATGGATTTTTTTTAATGATTTTGATAGTTTAAAAAAAATCAATAGTTCTCACCTTAGATAAACCATCACAAAATAAACAGCTTGGGGAAAGAAATACTCAAATTATTCTAGAGATAATATGATTACTAAACCTCAGATGGATTTGAATTTTTTAAACACCTGCCTATATATGGATGCAAAAAAAAAAATTCTGGAAGGGATGATTAGCCCTTATAAACTTAAGTAGTACAATGAAAATGAGAGTTTATTGTATAATTACTATAATGTAAGTCAGTGTTACTATGAATATACTGACTTAGAAATTTTCGATTTTTCCTGCATCAACTGTTTAGAAAAGATAGAATAGATATTTTTTAAATTAATAACTATATGCAATCTCAAAAAAAGAAAAAAAGAAAAGAAAAAGCACTAAAGGTAATCCTAGGGAAAGGGAAGAGACACACCTAGCGATAAACTTAGCCCAGGAAGCACTGAGAAGTTCCCTCCCAGTACAGCCTCATCCTGAAGGCACCTTACTCCTCATAGCCAGGTATGTGCTTAGCACCAGCGTCAATGTTGAAAAAGCAGTCTCGGCTCACGTGGCTATGCCTCAAAGTGCCTTTTGGAGGCCAAACACCTGAGAAAGGCCAATACTATCAAAAAGAATCAACAAACTTTATGCATTAAAAAACTTGGACATAAGAAGATGAATTAACAAATTAATCAGTATTAACTTATTAAAATAAGTAAACTAATCTCAGAGAAAGGAGGGAAATGTTATTTACATGAAATAAGCACAGAAGATAATGCAACAAAATTTAGCAGTAAGAATAATAACTAAAATTGAAAAATATAATTGTTATCATACAAATTCAACAAACCACTATAAAAGGAAATAAGGAATTCAGAAATTTCCAAAATCTACCTCTTAGTAGTTTCAGAGAGGGAAAAAGAGTTAACGTAAGTGAGATTGTAAATTAATCTGTATTTGAAAGAATAATGCCTGAGAATTTTCCGGAGTTGGCAGAACGGGAAAAATGAGGGGTTAGTCCTCAAAATGAAAGACCCACACTATAATGAAAAGGATTAAAATTCTAGGGTGCAATAATGTGGTCCAAACAAAACTTGAAAACAAGGATAAAAAAAATCTAAAAGCATTCAAATAAAAATGATAAATTATTCCAAATTGAACAGAGTATGCTACTTCTATCTTATAATTTGAAAAAATTAAATATATGAATGAATGAAACAACATCTTCAAAATGCTATGGCAAAGAAATGAAATCTAGGAATCTTTAACACTCCTACTTTCATTCAAGAGAAATGAGCTCAATAAAGGTATTTTCAGACATTTGAGAACTTAGAAAGTAAACCACACACAAAACCTTTCCTAAGTAAAACTATATGCTACCAAGAAGAAAAAAATTCTAGAAGGAAATTTGATGCAAAAAAGAAAGAAAATTTAAAGCAACTGAATTAATAAAAACTATTATAATATTTAAATAGGTACCAATTACAAAAAATTTTTTTGTTTTATATTGAACAGGTTGCTTTTTTTATTAAGTAGGTTGATTTTTTTTATTTTTTATTTGCAAAAAATGTTTTTAATAAGATGTTGGAACTAAAATTTCAGACGATAGGAGAGCAATGGTGGATTACAACAAAGATACAGCTTATTTAGTATATTCAGTATAGTGATTTGGGGGGAAGTTATGAGTATTGATTAAACCTAGACTTCATTTGAAAAGATACAGGATTAATTTCATATTTAAAAAAAATAAGCATATTCCTCAGCATTTATTCTGAAGAAATGAAAACATATGATCACACAAACATCTGCCCACAAATATTTATAGCAACTTTTTTTGTACTAGACCAAAACTCAAAATAACCCACCATCCTTCAAGGGGTGAATAGATAAACAAAATCTGGGACATCCATAAAATAGAATACTACACAGCATTGAAAAAAAACAAACTACAGAACAGAAAATCTGGATGCAGAATGAAAAAAATATCTCAAAATTTATAGACTGTATGATTCCATTTATATAACATTCTTGTAATAATACAATTTTAGAGATACAGATTAGTGGTAGCCAGGGGTGGGTTAGAGTAGTACTACCGTACTACTATAAAGGGGTAGAATGAATGAGTTCCTTTGTGGATACAGGAGTTCTGTATCTTGACTGGTGTTGATTATACAAATCTATGCATATGATATATGCCACAGAAATATTTACACACATATGAAAAATGAATCATGCAAAAACTGGTGAAATGTACAGGCTACTTAATTATATACATATCAATGCTAGTTTGGGGTTTTTGATAATATGTTGTAGTTACATAAAATGTTACCATTAGAGAAAACTGGCTGATAGATACATGGATATCTTTATCAATTTTTGCAACTCCATGAGTCTATAATTATTTCAAAATATAAAGCTGAATAGAAAACAAGAAATAGAAACAAAAATTTAAATATAGCCCCTTAAAGAATATAATTTATAAATGCCAAACTGGTGAAGGACAAAATGCAATGATCTAACAAATGGCAAGAAAGATGAAAAAAAAAATCAAAGAGCAAGCAAAAACAAAAACAAAGTAGAAAAGACAAAATAATATGGCAGAAATAAATCTAAACTCTTCAATAATACCATACATGAAAATAAGTCACATTCAACTATTAAAGAGATGGAGATTATAACAAATAACAAGATCTAACTTATGTTACTTGTAACAGACCCACCTAAAATCAATGGCACAGGACTGTTAAAAAAAATATATGATGCTACAAGTAATCAGACAAAATAAAATAGTTGTTGAATTATTAAAATCAAAGAGGAAAAGTTTGTCCAAATGCATATGTGCTTCTGAAGTTAGCTTGAAAAGTTTGTCCAAATGGACAAAGATACCAAATGATACGAGTCCCAAGTATTTATGCATCTTACATTCTTAAAATATATACAGAAAACTGATATAATTTCAGAAAAGTCAACAAATTATAAAGCATATTTGATAACTTCATATAACTCTTTAGAAACTCTTTAGACCAAATGCCTAAAAAACAAGAAATGCATTGAAGTTATGTATGACATAATTAACAAATGACCTGATTGCTTTATGCCTTCAGTAGAGAATAAAACTTCTAATCATATACTAAAGGAATATTTATAAAATTTTACTTCCTAGTAGACCATGAAGGCATTCTCAAGAACTACTAGAAGTAATATACAAATTCAGTAAAGCAGCAAGATACAAAATTAATATCCAAAAATCAGTAGTGTTTCTATACACTAATAACAAAGTTGCAGAGAGACAATTAAAAAACAACACCATTTACAATTGCACCAAAAATAATAGAATACCTAGGAATAAACTTAAACAAAGAGGTGAAAGACTTGTACTCTGAAAACTATAAAACCCTAATGAAGGAAACTGAAGATGGCACAAACAAATGGATAGATATTCCATGACCAAGAAAATTTTTAAAAATTATATCATAAAAGTATTATCTAATCACTGATCACAATACAATATGTAGAAAACAACAGTAAGACTCAAATAAGAATCCAAGTATCTGGAAATTTTATAATTCAAATATTAAATAAAAGAGAATTACACACTTAAAATTGAATGAAACTAGTATCACTGTTTTCAAAACCTTAGGTTATATCCAAAGTGGTGCTCAAAGTAAAATTTACATCCCTAACTGCATTTAGGTGAAAACAAAAAGACTGAAAATGTGCACTTACTTATAACACAAGTCAGAAAAAAAAAAAAGAAGAAAGAGAAAAGGACTATCATAAAGATAAAAATGAGCTAACAAAATTTTTGAATACTGATATTTTCAATGAAATGACTGAATAGAAAAGAATAATCAGAAAAAGAAAGAAGACAAACACAGGCACTAGGGGGAATGGAAAAAGGGGAATGACTATAGATTGAGAAAGTCTTTAAGTATTATAAATCATGAAAAATATTAACATAATTTTGAAGTACTGCAAAATAAATTAAAAGAAGACTTCCACAGCTATGCCCCAGGCATACTTAAAGCCAGGAATACAAACTGATACAGTCTGTTTGGTGTGTATTTTGGTCATATTTATTTTTTTTAATACTCATACTGTATTATGCATTAATTCTATTTCTAAGTGTTTTTTATTTAAAAAAAATATAAAACGCTCTCAGATAAGAAGGCTATGGGAAAGCCAATGTATTCATAAATTGATTACACTAGTGTATTTGTCACAACTTTTGTGGAAATTACCTAATATTACACTGTAAGGCTCAAACATTTCCATCTTCATGGGAATTTATCCTTTTAAAGTAGACAAAATGAGCTAAACTGATCATCACATAATATTTTCAAATACTGGAAACATCACAAATATCAATCTATAGGTAATTCTTACTTAAAATTACAATGCAGTCACTCAGCGAAACTCTAAAATAGGATGCAGAAATAAAAGGCTCTCTATTCTGAGTGTAGCCTATCTACCTCCAGGCTAATCCCCATATGTTTATATCTGCAATTTTTTCTTAGTATTATGTGTTATGATAAATTGCCAGTTCCATTTTATGCTTCTCTTTTTTCTTTCTAACATATCTGTTTTATATTTTATTAGGCTAAATTTTATAGTGACCTAATAACTAGTTGTAGGATAAATTAAATATTTTTGGAAAAACACAGGCTAGAAATAAATTAAATATGTATGTGAAAAAAATGATTTATAAAATATATAAACATATGATGTATAAAATATTTTTAAATGTGTAATGAAATGCAGAAAGGAATTTTATTAAAAATTTGTGTGTCTGAATAGGTTCTGAAAGGAAACACAGGAAAATAAAATTCTTAACTTTTTAAGATAGAAACAATGTTTTTTTAAACTTCCATATTTTTATGTTTTGAAGAATGTTAAGTGAAAGCCAACATCAAAGCAAGAAATAGAGCCAGTGAGTAAGCGAGAGAGAAAAAAGCCTTTTTTAAGAAAGTAGGCTGGACTCATAGAAAGTAACACCATCTTGCTAGGAGTTGGGAGATCTGAGTTCTGGTTTCTGTTCCACAGTTAATTAGGGGTGTGATACTCTTCCTAATTCAGAGCTTTAATCATCTTTATCCTAGGGATTATAGTTAATCTTACTTTTGAGTCTTAGAGTTCTTTGCCACTGAATGCAATTGTTAAAATGAGTTTCTGCTATGTGAAAAGAATTACTGTATCAAGGAAATGTACTTGGAGGCTCATGTTTTGATCATTTTATGCAGTCATTTTATAATGCATTTCTACTTTTGGCTTCAAAATATAGTGTAACCCTTTGATTATAAATATGTATTCAAAGAATGTCTGAACTTATTTTTTTAATTTATTTTTTATCATTCTTCTTGCTCACTTTAATAGTTCTGGTTTGATTATTTTGGGGAGTTTTATCTTTAAAGTCTAAGGCTTTTATTAATGGTGAAAAATAATGACATGTCAGGCTTATAGAAGCAAATACTAACCTTTGGTTAGTCAACGAAAATCTGTCCATCCTTATGTCAAATGGTTAGCTCATTTTTAAAAAGTCAGAGAAACACCTACTGAGCAACTTCTGATACAATAGGCACCATACTTTTAATACCTATAGGTGAAACCTAGGCATTTTTCCAGCAAAAAAAAATTAACAATAAACAGTAAATCTGTATTAAATTAAATTCACTGAGTCTAATCTTCCATGGTGAAGAAGCTAATCACATTCCTCCTAACTTCATGCCAGACCTGTGCATCACCTATCAACACTGGTTGTTCTAAAATGATTAAACAGGATGCACAGCTGCAATAAATATTAGGCAGATAACAGTTCAGCAAGTTTGCACTATTAGCCTTTCTGCTTTCTTCAGGAACCATGAATGTACGTGACTCTTGAGGCAGATGTGTATGTGTAAACTCTATGTGACCCTTGAAATTGTGTGAGGACATAACTTCCAGTATTTGCAAGGATTTGGTCACTCTAAAGTAACCATCAGGTTTACAGCGTTCAGCACTTTGGAGATCAGCTAAACCATTTTCAGCTACCATTCTGTAATTTACATATCCTACAGCTATCCCTATCCTAAGTGGTCACCAGGAAAAACTCTGGTCCAGCAATGGTTGTGAACCCTGGCTGCCAGTGGGCCACACTCAGCAATGATTCAATTGATTTGGAGTAGGCCTGAACATAGGTTTTTAGATCTCTCCAGATGATTCCAACGTATAACCAGGAGTAAGAACAACTGACCAAGTTGTGAAAAAATAATATCCAAGAAATGTGGAGGTAAGTACTTTTCTTCTGGATAGTAAAAAAAATGTGATATAAAGTTTCTCTTCTCTTTTCTTCTAATTCAGGGTCATCAGCCATTAAGCTTCCATCTCTGTGTGTTCACAGGTACTGTAAACATGCTCATCATTAATAATATCCCACTTCGTGCTATTGCTGCTCACAAAACTCCAGGTATTTTTAACCTTATCAACCTCCAGGATAATGAGGCTATTGAGTTCAATAAATTGCTTTGGTTTGAAGCAGTGTTACACAAAGTAAGAGACTGAGATAAATCTGTCAGTGAAATGTCCTTTAAGACTACTTAAATTTTGTGGAACTTGTGGCTCATTCTTCACTTGAACAAATGCTAAATTAACTCTCTATTCCTTTTCTCTCTCTCATTCTCTCCTTGGCATACTTTTTCCAGTAACTGTTCCACCTGCTGTGCTTACTTACCCAGTGTGCTCCAGGGGCCTCACTTTAGATACTTCTCTCGACCAACCAAACATGACACACAGCTGAAGTCAGCAAAACCTGGTTGATAATTTCACTCACACTATTTTCCCTCACTCCAGAGATTTTCTAAACAGTTATGACTTTGTGTTTAGCCACAGACACTCACAGAAACATCAACTTTGTAGACATACAGAATCTAATTGTGCAATAGTATGTATAGGACTAAAGAGCATTTATCTAACATATTTAGAACCTGAAGTATGCAAAAACCCTGTGTTATCAGCTATCAAGGAGTGGGGAACACAAAGATGAATAACTCTGCCCTTAACAAGCCTACATATACACCAATAATACAAAGGTATAAATATATAATGAAGAGATAATATAGTTTTTTTTTCCATTTGAAGCTATTTTGTTAAATTCATCACATATATAATTTCATTCAATCTTCATGTTAAGGATTGAGCTGTGTCCCCCCAAGATTCATATATTGAAGTCCCAACCCCTAGTACCTGAAAATGCAACCTTATTTGGAAATTGAAGATGTAACTGTGTAAAATGAACAGAGGTGGAGGTGTGCTAATCCAATATGATTGTGTCCTTATAAAAAAAAAAAAAAAAAGGCAGTCCCTCCCGTAGCAGTTTCACAAGGAGCATGGCCCTGCTAACATCTTGATCTTGCACCTGAACTTCTCACCTCCTGAACTATGAGACAATAAATTTCTGCTGTTTAAGTCACTTAGTTTGAGATACTTTTTTACGGTAGTCCTAGAAAATAAATTCGCTTCATAATCTTATGATAAGGTAAATCATTATCTCCACTTTACGTCTGAGGAAACTATGCCAATTATACACCCAGTAGAAATGAGATCGTTTTTACGACGGAAGAGTCGATCTCCTTTCATTTTGCAGACCACACCTGGGTGGATGACTCATAAACCATCACTGGACTTTGTCAAACTTTGGGCAGTTAAGATACCAGCACTTGTTTAGGATATGAAATAGGGACATATAGTGTTCAGTTACACTGATGCTCAAGTGTTTGTCACAATGACAGTTATGAACCTTCAATCACAGAAGAAGGAATAAGTGGGTATTCATTGAGTGGGATGAATTTTAGAATGAATCAAAAAGTATTATATCCTGACCCTCATCCATAGGAACCAGAGTGATCTAGTAATGGTAAAGATAATAAGAAAAAATATGAGTATTTACTTCCCCAACCTAGTATAATAACATAAGTTAAAAAAGGTAGCAAGAGGAGGAGGGCAGAAGAAGGGTGGGTGAGAAGGGTAAGAGTTTACAAGGGCTGATTTTATTAAAGTCTTTGGGAAGCTTTAAGAAAAGCAGAAGAATTATTCAAGTTTTCTGTGTGTATATGCGTGTTAGTAAGTGAGAGACAGCAGACATAGGGAGGACTAGGAAGACTACAGGAATGAGAGTCAGAGGAAAGCTAAGGCAGAAGAGACACATATACACTTAGAAAACAATGGCACAAGAAGGAAAGTAAAGAAGTTTTAATATGTGTTTGTTGTGAACGTAAACCACAAAAACTCATTTGATATGTGCAAATATGTATAGGTGTTTAAAAATTACATTGCATTTAATCAATTTCATACCCTTTAAAATGAAAAACCGTGCCAAGGATAGAAGGAGGCAGCTCAACTTTATTATACATTGATGGAAAAGTAAAATCTCCTTGTCATCTGCAGGGTAATATGAAAAACACTGCTTGTAATCATTCCTTTCTACTACTGAGAAAACTGAGGCATGGAGAGTTAGTAAGTGTCAAAATTGAGATATAAGATCTGTCACCATCATTTTGAAATTTTACCATTAAGTAATTAGAAATTTTGAAAACAGAACAGAAGACCATTGGGGCGCCTGGGTGGCACAGCGGTTAAGCGTCTGCCTTCGGCTCAGGGCGTGATCCTGGCGTTATGGGATCGAGCCCCACATCAGGCTCCTCCGCTATGAGCCTGCTTCTTCCTCTCCCGCTCCCCCTGCTTGTGTTCCCTCTCTCACTGGCTGTCTCTATCTCTGTCAAATAAATAAATAAAATCTTAAAAAAAAAAAAGAACAGAAGACCATTATCAATACCTATTTCAGAGCCAATTATAATTCTGTAAAGTAGTACAGATAAAAATCACTGCAAGTTTATAAAATATCCATATGACAGTTATGGACAGTCTTTGGATTCTTCACTAAAGAGATTCTGCCAATTTAGAATACATGCTTCATTCAAGTAGCTAAGGACTGTGCCTGGCTAGTACTAGGCACTCAACATTTCTTGAAGATGAACATTGCATACGTTTAAGTTGCATTTTTTTAAAAACACCATTTAGAGATATACATTTGATGGAATCATGCTTTTACTCCCAACTTACACCTCTTTCTTTGCATTTAAATTAACATCCCTAATCCTTAGCATGGGCTACAGGGCCATGGGTCATATGGCACCTGCTGGTCTCCTCCCTCACTCTGATCCAGCCACTCACACAAATTTTAATTCCTAGACCAACACACACTCTTCCCACACGCAGGCTTTTGTATCTGCTCTTCCTTGCCTAGACTATTTCTCCCTGAAAAATTACTAATCATCAATCATAATTCAGCTTAAATGGCACTGACTCAAGGAAGCCTTCTTTAACTGCTCCCCCTCTCCTACTAAATTAGGAACCATGGTGTGGCCATTTGGTACCTCATCACATTTATAATTTTAAAATAATTGGGAGATTTCATTGTTCAACATGTTTCTGTCAAGAGACTCACTCCATGAAGGCGAGGACCATGCTTGTTTTGTTCATTCCTACATACAGTTAAAATAGTGCCTGTAAAATGTAGTAAATGTGAACTAATACTAAAAAAATGAATAAGTGAATGAGTCAATGTCTTATTTTTGGAGCATAATGCGAAAGGAATCATAAAAGCTACACTCAAACAGGTCATTTGTGAGAAATACAAATCTGGTCCAGTCTATTTTTCTTTGGACACATGGCCTTGTTAAGTCTTTTAATCTAACTTCAGATTCCATGATAGAATATTATTCAGCCTTTAGAAAGAAGAAAATCCCACTTTATGTGACACCACAGATAAAACTTGGGAACATTATGCTAAGTGAAATAAGCCAGGTACCAAGGCCAAATACTGCATGATTCCATGAGGCAACTAAAATTGTCAAACCCACAGAAACAGAGTGGAATGGCAGTTCTAGGAGCTGGAAGAAGAAGGAAAGGAGAAACTACTAACCAATGCATATAAAATTTCAGTTAAACAACGTGAATAAGCCAAGATATCTAGCAATCTGCTGTACAGCATGATGCCTATATACACCAATACTGTATTGTATACTTAAAAATCTGTTAAGAGAGTAGAATCTCATATTAAGTGTTCTTACCACAATAAAACTAAAAATAAAGACAAGAAAACATGAATAATAGCATTTGCTATCTTGCTCAACTCAAAATATTACTAAGGATCAAGTGATATATTGAATATGAATGGGATGGCATTTGAAAAGCCATAAAACACTATTAAAATAATATTAGCAGAAATGGTTATTATTATCATTAGAAACCAATCACATTTCTAACTTATGAATAGTAATAGTTATTATAGCCTTAAACGCACTCATTATTTTGGTCCATTCTCAAAACAAATAAATGTCTACATATTGCCTCTGAGATTCTAATCCACGGAATTCTTGGGACCCACATTTATCAGCATTGTGCTTTCGTGGTACCAGTGGGTCTCATAACCCACCTAACCTTTTGACTTTTAAATTTATTTCTCTAAATTTGAAAATTAAATATTTATTTTCACAGTTCAGAAAACAAGATTAATGAATTCCCTCCAGTGCTTGCCTAATTCAAGAGGAACTATGCATATAAAAACAGGGGTTAGATAAACAAACTGAGGGCTATCGTACAAACAAAATTTTGAGAATTTATTTTAGCCTTAAACATTTGCATTCTAGTCTAACAAAATAAAATGGACAACAGCAACTTTTAATAGACCAGTCACTAAAAGAACATGATAAATTCTTCTTGCAGTTAGGTGAAAAACAACAGAGGTAAGTTGATAATTCAATTCAGCAATTTAAGAAATATTCATTAACAACGAAATATGTAGTCAATATTGAATAAGCTGCTAAGGTTTGGTGGGATAAAATGATATGAATATCACAGTCCAATATTCATGGAATGTAGATGCCTATGAAAAATCAAGATAGACATAAATATCTAAAAGAGAGGGGTCTGGATGTCATAAGAGAGTCAAAGAAAATTTGAAAGATGGAAGTATATAGAAGGAAGATCATTTCTATTAGAGTGATCAGAGAAGAGATCATATTTTGAAGCTCTGAATATGATATATTCTGGATAAGATATAGTGGCTGCTTCTAAAATGGCTTCCAGTGATCTCTGCTTCCTAGAATCAGGCTCTTTCTGTAATCCTTTCCCCTTGAGTGTGGGCTAGACCTAATAACTAACTTCCCCTGAAAAGAATACAACAAAAGAAATAAGATGTCACTTCTGAAATTAGGTTACAAAATATTCCCTCCTTTCCTCCTTTCCCCTTCTCTTTATCTCTCTTGGTGCTCACTTGGATAAAGCCAGCTGCCATGTTGTGAGTTGCCCAATGGAGAGGTCTATGTAGCAAGTAACTGAGTACTACCTCTGGCCAACATCCAGCAAGAAACTGAAATCCTCAGTACAACAACCTAAGAGGAACTGAATCGAGCTAAGGACTCCCTGTGAGGGAACTTGGAAAAGATCCACCCCCAGTCAACCGTGAGATGACCGCAGCAACAGCTGACACATTGAGTCACACTGGAGTAAGCGGGGATGGGTGGCAACAAAGCCAGGGTTCATACAAAGTACAAAATTGGTTTTGAGATCCTATAAGTACTATACACTCAGTGAAAGTGTGAACTAGAAATAAAAAAAATAAACTCTGCAAGACAGCCAATTAAGTTTTCCTATGGTCTTAGTTGTGAGTGCAGGGAGAAAATGTTCCCTGTGGAGTCTATTACCAGAATTCAGTTCTCAAACAAGTTTCAGCCTGAATTCAGACTACCTGTTTGTTTCCCCAACCTGCAAGTTGAGAATTTAATTCAAAATGGTGTCAGGTTGGTAACAGTCCGAAGTGCCTCATAGAAATAAAATAAATCCTCTCTGGAAGAATACCCCCATCAAACCAGGCCTCCAGAAATCCCATATACCACATTTCAAAGACCGCGAGCCTTGAAGACAAGATCAAAAAATATATGATAAAGCAAGGCAACAGAGAGTGAGCAGAAACATGGACAGCAGACTCAAACCTGAAAGAGACTTCAAAGGATTGTATTACTACATACAGATTATAAAATAATATGCTAATGAAGTTAAAATTTTTAGAAAGAATAAAATTATTAGTAAAGAACAGCAATAACAACAATAAAAATTAAAAAAAATAAAAAAACACCTGTGTCGGATGGTCAACCTGCCATGATCACTGCCGTTTAAGCCTGGGAACTGTGTTGACCAAAGTCTCCCTCCAGGTGCATTGTTGCAGGCTGGAGACTGCTAATGAAAGAAACTGATGAAAGATGAAAGAAGAAGTGAAGAGGACTCTTTGTAGTCAGCAGGTTTGGGGATTAGACATGGCAGGTCTAGCAGATGGGACAGCTTGCAGACCACTTCATGAGCTCCCACTGTCAATCCCAGTAGGATTTACAGACTCCAGAAATCCCCATAAGCTCTGGGTTTTGTACCCACTCAGTCTTTCAGGCTGAGATCTTTGAAATAAAGCAGAGCTCCCCTAATCTTCTCTAGCTGCTTTCTTGATGTCTGTCTCCCTAGCTTTCCCAGTGGTAGTATAAGCCCCTAATTAATAATAAACCATTATTACCAGACTATGTAGTGTGGCTTCTCCTCTGAGGGATACTATAATATAAAAAATCATGCAGAAAGTTAGGAGAAAGAACCACACATTGAATTTCTTAAGATGAAAATATAATAACTGTTTGGACTAAAATGATTATAGTGGAGGTTCAATTCTGAATGTCATCTGAAGAAACAGGCAATAAGAAACCTCAGCAACCTGATGGGAAGTGTTGCCAATTATTAGAAGAAATGATTGGTGATAGTGTAGCAAGGGTCAGAACTCTGTCAAGTTTGAGATGTCTATTGTAATGTACAATTTTTTTCATTCATGACCATTTTCTAATGATTTGAGGGTTTATACCCTTGAAAGGGACCTACCTTTAATTTTCTTTTCTTGTACCACTTTTATCTCACTTTAATGGGCAGATTACACTCTTCTCATAAAATGAGTTCGGGAGTGTGCCCCATCTTCCCGTTTCTGAAAGAGTTCTGCAAAATTAACTGCTCTTCACATGTTTGCTAGATCTCCCCTGCAAAACCGTCGGAGCTGAGTTTTTTGTTTTGTTTTGTTTTGTTTTCCTTTTTCCGTTGGAAAGGGGGTTTAACTTACAGACTCAAGAAGATAAGATTCAGATTTTCTATTTCTCCTTCAGTCAGTTTGGGCTTGCTACTTTTTTTTTTTTTTTTTTTTTTACTGATTTGTTCTTTTTGTGAAATGTTCTGCGGTAGCTTCCTAATGGCCTCTCTGCTTCTCCTTGGACCCTCTAATCCATTCTCAGTACAGAACTAGGATGTTGGTTTAAAACATGTAAGTTTATGCTATTACCCTTGCTCCAGAATCTCTCATGCTTTCTCACAGTATTTACAGTAAGAGTAAAATCCTTGCAATGGCCTGAGAAATGTCCCCCATCTGGCATCCATATAGCGTCAGGCCTCAATTTCCAATCTCTCCTGTGGCTGTTTCTGCTGCAGTCATACTGGCCTTCTTCCCACTCCATAAAACTCCAGTGTATTCCTACTTGAGGGTGTTTGCCCTTCTGGTTGCTTCTGCCTGGGAGATTTTTCTTCCACATAAACAGGAATTACCCTCTCATGTCCTTCAAGTCTATTCTTAAATGTCCCATTCTCTGGGAAGCCTTTCTGATCATCCTGTTTTAAATTACAGTCTTACACTCCCAATCTCTCTACTTCAATATTCTCCATTTTACTTATCATCCTTGACAAGTTTTGAAACTCATTTTAAAGCTGCAGTAATCAATCCATGTACCATGATGTATGAATAGAAAGAGAGACCAATGGAATAAAACAGAGAAAGAGAAATGCTTATATGAATCTTGATAATTCATAGGGATGTCACTGCAAATCACTAAGTAAATGATGGACGATTTAATCAATGATGTTAGGGCAAGAAAAGTAGCGGGCAGAGTAATGGTCTTCAAAAATGTCCATACCCTAACCTCGGAACCTATGAATACATGTTACCTTAGACAGCAAAAGGGCTTTCCTGATACAATTAAGGATACACACTGTGAGGTGGGGACATGTTCCTACATTATCCAGATGGACTTAATCTAATCATGTGAGTTCTTAAAAATCACAGAGGTCAGGAAAAGAGAGTTATGACAAGGGAACGGAAGTCAACGAAATGTGAGCCTGCTGGCTCTTGAAGACAGAGGAAGGAGAATGAGGCAAGGAATGCTGGTGGTGTCTGAAAGCTGGACTTCTACCCTAGAGTGACCAGAAAGTAACACAGTCCTGTTGACAACCTGATTTAGTCCAGTGAAACTCATGTCTGACCTCTCATTTACATAACTGTAAAATGATGAACATGTGTAAACTTCATTACGGCAGTAATAGAACACGTGGTTATCTATATGGAAAACAATTAAAGAGGATACCAATCTCATACCATAAACAGAAATCAATTCAAGGTGGATTCCAGAAAAATGTTAAAAACTTTTATAAAAAATAAATGAGAATTTTTATGACCTTTAGTATGTCATGCAATCAAGAAACACAAATACCAAAGTGGAAAAATGCATATATGATTTCATTAAAATATAAAGCTTCTATATTTTGAAGATACCACAAGGTGGCAAGACATATTATAAACTTTAAATACTTGCAACATATGTAAGTAATAACTATATTCAGAATATGTATAATAAGTTCTCAAAGGTAAACAAAAAAAAAGAAAATGTAAAATGAAAAGAGGAGCAAAACACAAAACAAAAAAGGAAAAACGAATGACTAGTAAACATGAAAAGAAGTTCACTCTCATAAATGAACAGGAAATGCAAACTAAAACCACCCTGAGATTATTTTTTTACATCCACCAGCCTGGTAAAAGTTCAGTAGTTTAAAATTAGTTATTATTATATGTGATATGAAGATATAAAGATGTATATAAAAATGTGAAGTAACAGGAAATCTTATCCATCGCTGATAAAATGTAAATTAATACAGCCACTTTATGAAATACTGCATTATAAAATAAAGTTGTAAATATGTATATGTGATGACCCAGCAGTTTTGCTGCTGGAATTTACCCAAGAGGACCTTGCACATATGCACCGGGAGACATATACAAAATGCTTACAACATTGATTGTGACAGGAAAAAAATGAAAATCACCCAAATTTTCAGCAATACAAATAAAACCTCGAATCTATTCAAACAAAGGAATAATCTGAAGCCATTAAAATAAATCAGCTGTAATTACACACGTAAATATGGTGCATCTCCCAAACATGTCATTTAGTGGGGAAAAAAAAAAGCAGGGGAAGAATATGTAAAATATTATTATATTCATATAAAGTTCAAAGACATGAAAAATAAATATACTTTTCAGCAGCAGATTCAGGTGTGATAAAACTATAAGAAAATCAAAGAAAGGACAAAGGGAAGCTATGATTTTGAGTGGTTGAAAGGATTTCAGTTGGAAAGATATTAGCATTGTTCTATTTTTTAAGTCAGGTGGGGGTACACTAGTATTTATTCTAGCGTCATTCTTTACACTTAACACTTTACACTTACATCTATACTAGGTATTTTTTAGTATTAAATGTCACATAATAAAACTGAGAAATTATGGTGGTAGAAAATCCCAAATAGCCAACAATAAAGAAATGGAGAATTGAGTTACAGTCCAGTTGAGTAATAGTATATCACATAGCTGTGTTCTTCAGTGTAAATTTATAGTGCAAGTTGTAAATACATGTCCATAATTATATACAATGGTAATATACAAATATTTTTAATATAAAATATTAAACAAAACACACCAAAATATTAGCTCCTACATTAGTGGGATAATGTGTTTCAATTATTTGTAATTCAAGTTTTATATATTAAGCATGTGTGAACTTTAAACTCAGAGAAAAAATACAAGTTCATGTTTTTATAGGATTCTTACTGAAGAACAACTGGACAGTGGTAAAGCATTTATGCTAAGACATAAAACTCATTTGTTCAACATACAAGAATGCATATGGCCTCCTAAGAAAGAAAATTAACTTCCAACATGCACAAAGCCTTAGAAAAGATTCAAGTGATTGATCTTAAATAGAGGCTATTATTATAACTCTTAACTATAGTAGAATGTCCTCAGTCAGACAGATGCATATGTTTCACTAGTCATAGTAATTAAAATTTAATGAAACTCCATTTTTAATCAGACAATTTCTGAAAATGTGCCACCTTATTCACAGAAGCAAGTCAAATCCCTAAAACTATGATAAGAAGAAAGCAAGAAAGCGATAGCTATTCCAAAGTTTTTTTGAAAAAGGAATAAACAAATATAAATGTTCTTCTTAAAAAAGGAATAGAGAAATCAATATTCAGCTCCAACTGCCAGAACTACAGGTAATTTATCAAAGGTCCCCAACCCTCCAAAATCACTTCTTTTGACATGAGGCTTTACAATAAAGAAAATGTCATAGGCAATAAATCACAACGCTAAATCTACCTAGTCTAAAACTAACTAGACGGTGATGGTAAATTATTTTCTACTGAAAGAAACAAGCATCTTGTTTATTGGGATTTTACTCTATCTGGAGCTTTTCCTTGTTGGTGAGCAAGCTGGTGGCAAATTATAATTCTTGGACACATGCAACTTAACCATCCCTTCAGCCCATAAAGATGACTGAAAGGGTCTTATCTGTATTTTAGAATTTGCTTACAGCTAGTAGCAGGATCAGTATCTATATCTCTTTTTTTTTAGTGTTTTTTTATTATATTATGTTAGTCACCATACAGTACATCCCTGGTTTCTGATGTAAAGTTCGATGATTCATTACTTGCGTATAACACCCAGTGCACCATGCAATACGTGCCCTCCTTACTACCCATCACCAGTCTACCCCATTCCCCCACCACCCTCTCCTCTGAAGCCCTCAGTTTTAAAGTGGCCAGAAGTGAGAAACAGTATCTACCTCTTAAATTGCTTAAGCCTGCAACATTTCCTTGAATGATTAGCAAGGAGTTATTTGGTTCTTCAGTGAATCCTGGATAGTTCGTTTTTCTTAATAAGAGGGATTCATATGGATCAGCCAGGAAACAAATGATTAAAAGAAAAATCAATTTGAAAGTTATATTAGTTGTGAGAAAACCATTCCCAAGTCTCCTGTGATTCACTGTTGTTTGTGCAAGTAAAGAACGCTAGTGTTGATTAGGTTTGAAATATCCCCATTTGGCCAGGATTTACTAACTCTACATGACACACAGCGTGTGCTTTGGAGTCCACTTTTAAGAGTAAATAGTATTCTGAAAATTGTAAAAATGTAAGAGATAAGGCCCATTTTGCCCTTAATCCAAATACAGTAACTGCATATCAACAAGGAGTTCAATGAAAAGAAATGGAGAATGAACAAAAATGGGTCATTCATCATGTCAAAAATTTAAAACTATTAAAGAGAAATTGGAAGGATTTTCCTAGAAGCTGTTTTCCTTTTCTGTTGTAATTCTGCTGCTGCTACGCAAACTCCCACACTAGCCCTTCATCCTCTTACTTCTAGTAGAGAGCTAATTGACTCATAATAAATGTTAAGCCTGGAAGAGTTAAGGGTTGCTATAGATATTTTTTATTCTAGTCTGACATTAGAATAATCCTTGGAGGAGAAAAAGGTTAAAAGCCTCTCTCAGTAAGTGTTAGCTAATTAATGATGATTGTACTAAACAATGTTTGGATAATTTTTCCTTGTCCCTTGACATAAAGTTGATAAATAACCCAGAATTGAGAAAGAGATTACTGGCCGATTAAATTCCACTCAGGTACTTAATATTAGCTCCTAAAGTTGGGCTATTTATAAAGCATCATGCATTTCAAAGGTATGTAATATGTAGATTTCATTTAACTTTGGTGAAGCAAGATTGAGGCAGTGAATGACTGAAGTCAAATAGTCAGCTAAGAAAAGATAATGCCAATTTCTCTCTTCCTCAAAAAACAACATCATTAGCTAAATAGAGATTAGTTGATACTGGGAAACTTTTTTTAAAGTGATAACAAGAAACAAATTGATTGCTCTGATTACTGAAGAGGCATTGCCTCTCTGTAATTGTGCCTCCACAAAAATTCATAATATTTGCTAAGTTAGAGTTACCCATTCAACTATTATTAATCTTCCCTTCTTTCATTTGTATATTCAACATCACCATCCCAGTTTGCTCTCATCAGCTTCTAAACAATGCCACAGTGTTCCCCATGGAAAAAAAAAAAAAAAGAAAAAAGCCTTCCAATTCAAAAATCTCGTTCAAACGCTAATTTATTCTCTTTTCGTATTTTGAAAAGCTTTCAAAGATTTACCTATTCTCACATTCTCCATTTCTTATTTATTCCATTCTAATGGGCTTGGCTTCCATTACTCCATCAGGGAAGGATTCATAACGCTGAAGTCACTAAATTTAAAACATGTTGAAGTTCTTATTCTTACCTCTCAGCAGCCTTTAACGATGCAGTCACTAGCTTCTTTCCTCCTCGAATTCCATCACCCAACGTACTTGTGGGTCTTTTTCTCCCATCTTCAGAGCCACTTCATCTTTCTCCACCCAGCCATACAACCTTGCCTCAGTCTCTGTTCTCTTTCTACGTCACCCTGTGGCCTACTTTATCCCTGTCCGTTGCTTAAACTGTGGTACAATATATGCACACAGAGTGTGTGCGTGCAGTTGCGTGCGTGCGTGCACATGTCATGCATACACGTGTGTGCGCGTATGCGAATGTACCAGGAGGAAGCCCATCAATCTCCTCTGAGCTGGGGTATCCATTCTGGACAACTACAATCGTTTCATCAGATCGACTCGCATGCCCGGGGCATTCGCCATCATTCGTTCCCTCCCTGAATCTCGTCATTTTCTGCAGATCCTTACAGATTCCTCCGTGAGGCCATTTTTGACCTATTAAACATTGCATCTCATTATAAGCTGCTAGAGGACAGCTTGTTGCCTATTTTATCCCCTGCTGTATCTCCAGTGCCTAGAGCAATATGTGACAGATAATAGGTACTTGATGAATACTTGTTAAATGAAATAATAAATTTAAATCAGATCACATCACCAGTTTAAAGCACTTCTTGGGCCTCACATTGCACTTAGAATGGAGAACAAATCTCATACAAGGCTCGGAAGAATGCAGACACCACCTCCCTCTCCTGCCTCTGTTCAACTCCTCTCCTACTGGCTTTTAGTATCCAAGCCACATTCGACTTTTCTTCAGTTCTTCATATATACCTTGTTTCATCCCGTCTCCGGGCACATGCATATGCTCCTCTCCCTGCCTAGAAGGATCTTCTCTCAACTTTTCCTAGCAAATCCCTGTTCAAATTTCTTTTTATATATATATATTTCTTATTTATTTATCTGAGAGAGAGAGAGCACGCACGAGCAGGGGGGGCTGGCATTTGGAGAAACAGGCTCAGCACTGAGCAGGGAGCCCGATGTGGGGCTCGATCCCAGGACTCTGGGGTCATGACCTGAGCCAAAGGCAGAAGCTCAACCAACTGAGCCACCCAGGCGCCCCATCCTGTTCAACTTTCAATCTCAGCAGAGGATCCATTCCGTCTGCAATCCTTCCGTGTCCTCCCAGGCCATTTACTGTATGCTGGCATATCAACACTTACTTCCTGTAGCATGTATCACAAGTACATATTTTAACAATTTCTGTTTCTCATACTGGACTGTAACTCTGAAAGCAGGGACCCTGTTTTTACCCACCACTCATTTGTCTAGTATCTAGTGCAGTACCTATCATTTAGGTGTAGTCAGTAAGGGTTCATGGAATGAATACAGAAAAGAAAAAAGTAATGTACCTTTAAATCTGGATAGCAGGGATTATTACAGAAAACTGACTACATTATAGTCCATTCACATTAATTCCCAATTACAGGGAACCATCATTAAAAGAAAGGCTCCAAATTAATAAGTGAGAGATTTTTTAAAAAGAAAAAATAGCAACAAATTAGAAAAAAAAATTAAAGCTTTCTCCCAAGCCACTAAGTCAACCTAATTGATACAATTTGATTTAACATTCACAAAATTATATTACATACCAAACATATGCCCATTAATCAAAGACTAAAATAATTCATGGGTTAAATAGTATAATGTCAGCTTCTGCCAGAGTTGACCTTCAAAAATCTTTCAAATATGGCTCAGTATGATTGGAAGTTACATGTGAATAAGTTTTCCTAAGGATCTATCAACAATTCCTCGGTGTATGTTTTTGAAATAAAATATATCTGAATAGAAGCAGATAAAGCTACTCTTTGATCTCCTCTTTTGTCAAGAGATTTTGAAACCCTAACATATATTATAAAACTCAATATGGATGTATTCCCTTGGGAGTCAGTATGTTATACAAAAGAAATGTGGGGGGATGGGAGTTCAGTTGAAACCAAATTATTGCTTTGCTCTACACACCTAGAGTAATTTCTCTTTCACACCATCTGATTACTGTATTTTCCACCCCCACAGAATTTAGATTAAGCAACGAGTTAAGAAAGGTAAAAATAAACCCACAAATAAACTATACACAGATTTACAAACATCTACATATGCAAATGCATATATACACAGCTAACAGTATATTAGTTAGGTTTTTTCATATTAGTTTTTTATATTAGTTATGGTTTTTGTCATCACAGATCAGTTTTCTAATTTACCTGAATATTAATAAACACTCATAAATGGGAAATCAAAATCTATACACAATTTAAAATGTGACCTATATAGCTCTTAGGCCAGGGGGAAAAAGCCAAGAGTTAGAATATATAAAAATTTGGGATGCAGCCAAATTTCTAACCTGATGAAAATTTATACAAGATTTAAAATATTTTTATTTAAAATCAATTAGCCAACAAATAGTACATCATTAACAGAAAAAAATTAACTGAACTTATCACTGATGAAAGAAAACAAGGTAAGAGAGTAAAAGGATTCTTAGAAGAGATAAGTGCATAAAATAATCTACTAGAAAAAAATTAGGAAAATAGTAGAATTGATAAAATACAAGCAATAGTTCTTTTGAAAGAATAATAAAATACAACA
Source organism: Ailuropoda melanoleuca (assembly GCF_002007445.2). NCBI lineage: Eukaryota > Metazoa > Chordata > Mammalia > Carnivora > Ursidae > Ailuropoda > Ailuropoda melanoleuca. Next base: position 93,050,621 of record NC_048222.1, on the reverse strand, counting down.
CCGCTGCCAAAACTAATAAGTAAGAAACATAAAGTTGTCACATATATAAATGATCATTTTTCAAAATAAGAGATTCATTTAAAAATTCTGTAATAATAAAATCTAAATGTTTATAAATTGAACATTGTTAGAAAAATATATCAAACTTAACACAGAAGAAATAAAAATTGAAATAGATAAAATATGCTAGAAGTAACTAAAAGTAAAAATTTTAAAAATTGCCACAAAAAGTATTCTTTGGCAGAGAGAATTGTTGTGTCTTATGAAACTTTCAGGGAAGATTGAACTCCTATATTGGTTAACTATTCCAGAGTGTAGAAGAATATGGAACGCCCCTTAATCACCATGTATGACTAAAATTGCCTTCATATTAAATATGACATCAGAAACAAAATCAAAATTCCACAGACCAATCTTAGTTTTGAATACAAATTAAAAATCCTAATTAAAATATTATCAAATTAAAACCAGCTTTATGTAGTGTGAACCAAATACCCAATTAAGTGTGCATTATTCTGAAAACTTAAAAATAATTCACGTTTTGAGAACTGATTAAAATAATTTATCACATCAGTAATTTAAAGGAGAAAATTATATATTCTTCTCAACAGATGCCAAAAGCACATTTTTACATTTTTACATTCTTACCCTATACTAGAAGTTAGAAACATGTTAAAAAGGTAACCACCTTATTCCTGCGCCAAAAAAAACTTGCCATCTATTGATATGTTCCTATAGTTCTAATCAAATTACTATCAAAACGAAAGCTTTAAGTTATAAAATGGAAGAAAGAAGAGTATCTCTGCACACGATAGTCTACCCGATAATCCAATCATATAATACAAAACTTCTTAGAACTAAGAAAATTCAGAAAGGTGGCAAATTACAAAATGCATATTCAAAAGCAATAGCTTATTAATATACCAGCAAAAATCAGTTAAAAATAAGATTTTAAAAACCAATCCCATTTTCAAGGACAACCAACATTATTCTATATCTACAAATATACATTGAGAAATGTAAAAGCTCTTCTAAATTAACTGAGGGATATAAAAATAAATGCACCATGTTTCTGGGTTCACCCAAGTTATCTATAGGTTTAATAAACCTTAAAGTGACAACAAAAACCTTTTGAAAACTTTACAAAGATTCTTAAGTTCCTGTGTTAGTACAGAACTAAAACAATAGGAAAAATTAAACTTTAGGACAGAAGTTAATTGAGGGAGCACTGTCTAATCTCATATGAAAATAGATTATGAGATTTAACAGTTCATTGCATATTTATTGTGTGCCATACATTATACCAAGTACATGGATTAACTCAATTAATCCTCTCAATAATCCTATGAGAAAGATATTACCGTTATACCCATTTTATCATTATCTCAATATTTTTAGCATTGAGTGAACTGAGGCTTAGAAAGTTTATATCCTTAAAGGCATAAATCTAGTATGAAGCAGAACTGAAGTATGAACTACGCCCATATGACTTCAAAGACTGAATTCTTAATAAATCACTGTCCATGGTGATTGATGCAGAGATGGGCATACAGTGCTAGTAGAGTTAAGTCATTTATAAGTGATTGCTAAAGATCTCTTGTCTGCTAAGGCCCTTGATTTTTAAAATTATTTAAGTCTAGTGCTATTGGGGAGTCATTCTCACTGCCTAGGAATAATACTCTTACAGAGAAAAACAGAACAAAGAAATGAAGACATGGAAGTCGGCTGATCCTTCTTGAACCTCTGGATCTGTTCTGAATTCTCATACTTACAAATTATAAGACATAAAAAAGTTCCCTTTTTGTTCAAATGAGTTAAGCAACAATAAATGTTCTCACCAAAGACTAGCTAAATGTTTTTGAGGAAAAAAGGAGCAAGAGAGTTGAGGGTGTTTGCAAAGGAGTGTTTATAACAGGAATTATGTGAAAAAGGAAGCAAGATGGTGGTGATGAAGGGTGAGAAAGTAAAATGGGTAAATGTGTTGGAAGGGCTGATGAGGTTGAAACATTGCTCCCAGATAAGGGGAGTTGGTAGGCGGTATTCAGAGACCAAACTTGTTGGAACTGAGATATTGGAGATCATACAATTGTGGGTGATAAGGCTGTGGGTGTAATCACGCCAGTGGGTGGCTGACGTGGAGAAAGGTGAGCAGTTCCTTGAACTAGAAGGCCAAGGATGTAGGGTGACAAAACTGGAAAAGATTTAAACAAAGAGTCACAATTATGGGTGAATTAGAGAACTGGAGGGTATTAGCGAGGACACTGGTAAAACCAGATGGTTTGAGCGTTCAAGGTGACAGGGATTGTGGGAAGAAAGAGTCAGAATGATTTGAAGGTGGGAGTTGCGAGCAAGGAGGATCCTTCCCTGAGATATGTGATATGAGGGAGAAGAAACAAACTCCATGTAAATAGAATTCAGTTAATGCAAGAGGCGGAAGTGACATTCAGAGAAAAGACTGACTTATGGAAGAGTTTGTCAGTTAGAAGCTAAATGGCCCACAGAGTAGAGGGAAATGGTGAAGGAAGGAAGCACATGCAAGACAGTGGGCCAGACGACACATGTGTGACTGGTGTGGGGATGAGAATCACCCAGTGCATTTTCAGTTACAGATACCTCAAAGTCAGAGTCCTGGTCTTATAGGTGTGACTAAGGTTTGCCAAAGTGTGGGGCATTTTGTGATGAGTTCAAATCATCTCTGAGAAAAGCTTGGGACAAACCAACTGCCCTCTGCAGGCTGCTGTGAGGTGTGTGTGATGTACAGCCTGGATAGCAGACACTGGTGCTGCAGATAAATTCTCACTTCCTCTACACAGTGGGTCTCCAGGTGTGGTGTGGGACCGCGGCAACAGCATCCCCTGGAACATGTTAGCAATGCAGAGTCTCAGGCCGTGCTTTGGACCTGTTAAATCAGAGCTTCTGGGGTAAACCAGAAGGCTATGTTTAACAAACACTCTGGGGAATTCTGATGCCCACGCTAGTCTGAGAACTACTGCTACTACATGGGGGAATTAAGGCTGCAGTAACCCAGCCCTTCAAAATAAAACATTTTTCACAGCTCTGATTGTAATCCTGGCATTAAACACAATTTAATGACACTGTAAACTTGAAAACTTCTTAAAAACACTGGTGGAGGAAAAAAAACACACACACCTCAACTAGCCATCCCCACATGTGGTATTTTTGCACCCTGAAGTCTGTCAGTAATGTTCCCTATGTCTGCTCTTGAAGTGATTTTACAACTGAATAAAAATACTGTTCAGTATTGAAGGGAAATGGAGAGAAAAAATAGGATATGGTTGTTCAATGGTCTCAAGTCAACTGCTTCATATTGTCCTAATGATAAAGTTATGAATTTATCATGATATAGGTGTTCTTAATGATCCAGAGCCTTTACCCCCCTCTCTTGCCACTTCCTAGCATTGCATATTATAGTCCAGCCCCATTAACCTACTCTTAGGTCCCTAAATAGTCCTTATGGTCTCTTGCCTCATATCTGTAAATGTACTTTTCTTCTGCCTGAAAATGCCTTTCCATTCCATCCACCCACTTCTGCTTTTGGCTGACACTGGCCATCATTATTCATGATTTAACTTTCGTATTACCTCCTCAGGGAACCATTCTTTTACTTACCAGTTCTGGATTAGTGCCCTCACATCTTTTATTCCTATTTCCATGCTTAGTAAACTCCACCATCTTTGATTTTTAAGGTAAGCTCTGTGATGTAAAGTATTATGACTTGTACTCTCAGCACTCAAGGAGAAGGGCTTTGTGGTAGTTATTCAATAGTCATTTGTGGTATGAATGAATTGAACAAATTAAAAGCAGTCATGACACAATCAGACTTCTGCCTGAATATTTCAGGTACTCGGTCTCACTACACCATGTCATTCATGTATTTTTGCTGCACAATAAATGATGCCTGTGTTCCTGAAGATTACACAAAACAATAATATAAGAATATACCTGAAACACTGAGAAACATCTGATTGAAGACTTCTGAGTATCCAGGTTGATCATAAGCAATGTATTTTTCCCATATTGTTCTGAGACAAATATCTTGAGAACACATCCCATTCATTCGTCTCTTCGTTTCCCAAAGGATTGCATAACTGCTCATTAATTCTCTTAGCAACCACTAGTTTTTGTCCTAATAGAATCAGGAAATTTTCAGGATGACATAATTACAACTAATGTCTTCATATCTAGGTAGAGTGAGTTCAGGAATAGGAAAATAAAAATATCAATACTGGTTTTATCCAGTGGTTTCCCCACTATCTACTTACTCAGTATAATGGGTCAAATACTATTTAAAAAGTAAATATTAAGAATTTTGAAATGTAAAACAGAAGTCTGAATTTATACCTTCAAGGGCTTCCTGAAATGTACCTGAATTTGTGAAAACCATAGAGACTTCTTTTTTCTGGGCTAAGTTGACATGTGTAATAAATTTGTTTTCAATATTTGAATATAAATCTATAATCCATCTGGAGTTTATTTTGGTTCACGTCACAAGGAATAAACCAACATCATTCTTTTTCCAAGTACTTGCCTGTAGTTCCAACATCTTTTCTTGAATAATTCATTTCTTTCCACTAATTTGAAATGCCACCTTTATGATATAGTAAAGTAATGTATTTAATTAGGTCTGTTACTACTCTTTCTATGTCATTACCTTGATTTTTCTGTTCTTGTGTTGAAAAAATTCAAACGGATATTCAATATTGCCCCCAAAAGCCTACTTGTTTTACTTCAAAATCTCATTTTCCACACTTTAGGTCAAAATGTCATGCTTTTCCTCTCTCTTCAATACCAAGCACACCTTCCCTACCATATTCACAACATATAAAAGCCACTTTAGAGGGACTTCCTCACATTTTTTTTCACAAAGTCTATCTGTTTCTACACTTGCCCTTCAAGGAAGATGCTTTAGAAATAAGCGGAAACGGTGCTATTCACGAAGAGAACACAGAGCAAGGAAGGGAGGGAGGTTTGTGGTACAGAAGCATCTTGATGAATCCTCTTTGAGACATTTTGACTTTCCAAATGAGGATTTCTAGAAGTGCTAGCAGCTCAGGAAAACTTTGGGGACTCATCAGTACATGTGTACTCACCGAAGTCTTTGTAGGCAATACACAATATGAAAAAAGCAGCATGAGACAGAAGCACCAACAGAGACATCTTAAAAATTTGCCAAGAAGAGGAAAACAGCAGAAGGAAAATAGAAAATTCGGGAAGGAGTTTTTTTGGAAGATAGTGGAGGTAACAAACATTATAGAAACAAAGGAAACAGGGATTTCCAAAAATCAGTATGATTTTGGACTCTGGTTTTATTTTATTATATTATAACAAGGACCATTTTGTTATAACAGAAGAATAGGTAATTATTTTCGCTCAGACAGAATTATTAAATGTCAAATGCTACTAGTGGTTAAGTTAGAAAATAACGTATTTAAAAAAGCCAATTGGATGCAACAGTCAGATTAATTTGGAATATGTCTGAAATCAATTCCACTGAAGGGCATTAAGCAATGAATTGGGGATAGGAGATACTTAAATTGAGTAAGCTTAGGTCCTGAGATGATAAAGTTTTGATGTTTTAATGTGGATGTTAGGTATAACTATAAGTTTTTGATAATTTATTCACTTACACTTAAGTACTCTGATGCATATGCAAGAGGAGACCAAATGGAAAGACATTTAGGACCAATTAGTCTCTATTCTAGTCCTTAAGCTAAAGAAGGCCAAAAAAAAAAAAAAAAAAAAGGTAGTTGGTTGGCCTGGCTTAGTTCACCAAAGTAGAAAAATCCTACAGGAAATACGATGTCCTATAGTGTTTCTGGGCCCCTACAACTTTATAACTTATCATAACAACTACATAATTAAATATTTGAGTATTCAGGTCAAAACTGCATACATTGAAAGAAGCAACTCAGCTTGCAAAAGCTGAAAGACCATTTTGTATTTTTAAAAAGTTTAAATAGTTTTAAATTGCTTTGTCTTAAGAAAATCAAGAATAGTCTCTCTTGACTTCCAGGATATGCTCTATTGCCCTCAGAGATGCTTAGGCACCAATAATGGGCTTGTATGTAAAGAACAACTAGTCCAACAGCACAAAGATATTAAAACATCACACCTATTTTTCTTCCTCGATAGACACTGAGAAGTAAAATATAGTTCAGTGACATATACTTGGTACATCTTTTCCAAAGACAACATGGAAAAATTAAGTGCAAAGTAATTCAAATAACTTGGGTTTTTAAGTAACAAAGAATTAAGTTTCTCTCAGAACCTTAATTAAAACAGATGTGCAGAGAGGGAGAAAAACCATGAGAGACTCTGGACTCCAGGAAACAAACTGAGGGTTACAGAAGGGAGGGGGATGGGGGTATTAAGGAGGGCACGTTTGGTGATGAGCACTGGGTGTTAACACACAACCAATGAATCATTGAACCCTACATCAAACACTAATGATGCACTATATGTTGGCTAACTGAAAATAATACGTAAATAAATAAATAAAAATAAACTAAAAACACATATGCATTTATAGTGGCTTATTTTATTTCTCCATGTATGGATCACATAATAATATATAAAATGGCAATCTCTTCAGCAAGTGTTTATTTTACAAAACTGGTTTTACTACTCCAGGCAGGAGTATTAAATAGTTTTTATAATAAAAAATGACCTGACATACTACACAATAACATGATTATAGATTTTAAGGATTGTAAGAGCTTCACAACAAAGACAATTATAAGACATGTCACTAGAAACTAATATTTCATTATAACAAAAAAGGGTCTAAAAATTGAACCTCTATTTACTAATAAGAACTTTTCATTTTATTATTTAAATACTGCATAGCCTACAATTTTTCTGTCTTCAATGGACTTCTTTTTAAAGAAGCTAAACTGAAGCCACAAATTATATAAAATAAAAATTAATGCTATGTCAAGTCATACTCTTTAACAGCAGAACTTCTGAAAAACAGTAGCAACCTAGACTACTTTGGTCTCTTCTTACCCCTCCAGCACTCTGGGTGAGAAGCAAACATGCAAATAAAATCACAAAGCACCAACATAAAAATCTAAATGTAGGTAATAAGAAGGACAAGGAAAATACTCCATAAACTGAAATGACTACAAAAAAAAAAAAAATGGCTATAGAAGTTGTTCCTTCCACCAGTATTTACAGACATAGACTACTTGTGTTCAACTCCCCCAAAAATAAAGCGAAATCTCAGTCATAAGCTCTGGCTGTGAGATTTTTATGAAACTTGTGTCAGAAAGTTTGTCATGTGAGTAATAAAAAACAACCAACAGAACACCTAAGCTCTTAGTATATGTCACTCATTTACCCTGAGTATTTTATACATATTATCACACTTGTTAGATTTCAGTTAAGGTATTTTCTTGGAAACAAAAATAAAATACTGTTGTTTACTTGAGTTTAGTCAAAATAAAACATGACTTTTCACATATCTTGTTATTCCTAAGGGCTTCCTTATTGAAAGTTAACATGATTAACAAATTCCATCAGGATTTTTTTTAAACACCAGCACAAAACATTTTACCTAAATTAATTTAACAAACTAATGAACACACCAATAACCCAACAGGACTTATTAGTTAGCCATTATTGTCTTCTGTTTTTCCCTTGTAGAATCAGTATTAAAAGGGAAAGTGGGCACAGATGGAGACATGGACTCTCAGTATGCATCATGAAGTTTCTTGGATGACAGCTCATTTTTATTTCAAATACAGTTGACCTTTCATTTTATCTTCTTTCTGTAACTGACATAATCTTACATTTTTCCCTCTTCTTTTTGAAAAAGCACTTCAACTTTTTTCCTTAATTCTCCTAGAGAAATACTTTATCACCAAACCACATTCATTTCTAAAGAAAGCTAATTTTGAGTAGAGCTTTCTATATATCCTGATGCCACTGAGATTAAAAATAAATATTCTAGGAGCTGGATTCAAGATCGCAGCATGGCAAGATCCTGAACTCATCTCCCACGCCATGGACACAACAAATCTACAACTACATAAGTAATAATTCCCTCTGAAAAAGACCTGAAAATTTAAAGAACAGAGCTTCCACAACAAAGGATAAAAGGACAGCATCAAAAGGGAAAAGAAAGACAGACACAAGATTCACCAGAAAATAAAACCATACCCCAGTTGGGGCAAGTCACAATTGGGAGGGATGTCAAAGGTATGAAACTCTTCCCTGAGAAGCAAGATATTGAGCTCCATATCAAGCACCCCAAACCTCAGATTCTACACAGAAGAGACAAATCCCCAATACACTGGGCTTTGAAAAGCAAGGGAGACTATGTTGAGGAAAACTATAAAACTGTAGAGAACCCAAAACCTGCTCTTACAGGGCTAATGCACAGATTCACTCAATTCAGAAAACAACAAAAAACCACCAATTTATGAAGCACATAGGCCATAGGTACAGGAGACCTATTTACTAAACTTAAAGCCTCTGCTGGAGAGGCAGGAAACAGCAGGGACTCTCTCTGGGGATTGAGACCCTGCAGAGGCCATTTTTATGATCTATCTATTTTACTAATAGTGGCGCTAGCAGAAGCCATTTTGGATTTCCCCCTTTAACCTACTAATGCCAGTGGGCATGCTCTTCTGAGAACCCTACTCCAGCTGAAGCAGTCCCAGATGCCCATCACCACAGGGCCAGGGACCATCCCCACCTGCAAAGGCACTGCAACAGTCACAGTTGTATCCCATAGCCAAACCAACTGCCAGTGCCACCCATCTAAGCACCAAAGCTATGACCACACCACCACAGGAAGGTACACAGAGATCACCCCTCAAGCACCTGACTATGGTGACCAGGGGACATTGTGCTTCTGAGTTGCACAAAACATCTCCTACACAAAGTTACACCTTCAAGACTAAGAGAAGTAGATGACTTACCTAATACATAGAAACAAACAAAGAGGCAAAATAAGTAGACAGGAATATGTCCCAAACAAAAGAACAAGCCAAAACCTCAGAATAAGAACTAGTCAAAGCTGAGATAAGCAGCCTACCTGATAAAAATGTCAAAGTAAGGGTCATAAAGGTGTTCACTGAACTCAGGAGAAAAGTGGATGAACACAGTAAGAAGTTCAACAAAGAAATAAAAAATATAAGAAAGTATGAATAGAAATTATACTGCACTGAAAAATACACTAGAGAGGTTCAATTGCAGAGTGGATAAAGTAGAGGAATGAATTGGTGAGTAGGAAGACAAAGCACTGGGATTACCCAGACAGAATAGCAAAATGAAAAAAAAGAATTAAGAAAAGTGAAGCTACCTAAAGGGACCTTTGAACATTAAGCAGAATAAAATTTGCATTTTTAACAGTCCCAGAAGAAGAAAACGGAGAAAAGGGGTCAGAAAAATTATTTGAAGAAATAATGGCTGTAAATTCCCTTCTCTGGAGAAGAAATCAGATATCCAGATCCAGGAATCTCAAAGAGTTCCAAATAAGATGAACTGAAAGAAATCTACACCAAGACAGACTATAATTAAAGTGGTAAAAGTAAAGGATAAAGGGAGAATCCTAAAAGCAGCAAGAGAAGAACACCTTGTTACATAAGGGAAACCCTATAAGACTATAAGCGGATTTTTCAGCAGAAACTTTATAGGCCAGAAGGAGTGCCATGAAATACTCAAAGAAAAAAACTACCAACCATTCTCTACTCAGTAACAGTATCATTCAGAATTTAAGGAGAGATTAAGAACCTTCCAGATAAGCAAAAGCTAAAGGAGTTTATCACCACCAAATTAGCCCTACAAGAAACACTAAAGGGACTTCTTTAAGTCAAAAAGGAAAAACATTAACAAATATAAGAAAATATATGAAAGTAAAAATATCACTGAAAAAAGTATATATGTAACAAAGGTAAAGGATCAATCACTTACAAAGCAAGCATGAAGGTAAAAAGACAAAAGTAATAAAATTAACTAAAATCATAATAATTAGTTAAGGGAAGCATAAGATAAAAAGATGTAGAACATGTCATCAAAAATGTAAAAATGTGGGGAAAAATAAAAAGGTAAAGCTTTTAAATGTTTCAAATTAAGTTTCCATCAACCTAAAACAGACTGCTAATTTACATAGGATATTTTATGTGAACCTCATAGTATCTACAGGAAAAAGCTTATAGTAGACACACAAAAGTAAATGAGAAAGGAATCTACACATAACATTAAAGAAAGCCATCAAACCACAAAGGAAGACAGAAGGAAAAAACGAAGGAACAGAGACTACAAAAACAGCTGGAAAAGAATTAACAAAATGGCAATACGTACATGCTTATCAAATTACTTTAAATTTAAAGGGACTAATTTTGTCAATCAAAGACATAAAGCGGCTGAACACATTAAAAAACAAGTCTGATCTATATTCTGTGTACAATAGACTCACTTCAAAACAAAGGAAACAGACTGAAAGTGAAGGGATGCTAAAAGATATACATTGCAAATGGAAATGAAAAGAAAACTTGAAAAGCTATACTCAAATCAGAAAAAAAATAGACTTTAGAACAAAGACTCTAGGGGTGCCTGGATGGCCCAGTCGGTTAAGTGTCTGCCTTTGGCTCAGGTCATGATCCTAGGGGTCCTGGGATTGAGCCCCAAGTCAGACTCCCTGCTCAGTGGGGAGCCTGCTTCTCCCTCTCCCCCACACTTGTGCTCTCTCTCACTATCTCTCTCTCTCAAATAAATAAAACCTTTAAGAAAAAAAAAAAGACTGTAGTAACAGACAGAATAGGAACACCAAAACATACAAAGCAAATATTAACAGACTTAAAGAAATTGAAAGAAATATAATAACAATAGATTTTAACACTCCCATTTTCACCAAAGGATAGATCATTAGGACAAAAAAATCAATAAGGAAACATCAGACTTAAACTATACATTAGACCAGACAGACTTAATAGATATATACAGAACCTTCCATCCAAAAACAACAGAACACACATTCTGTATACAAGTTTAAGTGCACATGGAACATTCTCTAGGACAGATCACATGTTGGGCCACGAAACAAGTCTCAATAAATTTAGAAGATTGAAATCATATCAATCATCCTCCAACCACAATGGTATGAAACTAGAAATTAATTACAAGGAGAAAAAAAGGAATGAACCAAGAAAATGTGGAAATAAAACATGTTACTGAACAAGCGATGGATCACTGAAGAAATCAAAGGAGAAATTAAAAAAATACCTAGAAACAAATGAAAACAGAAATACAACACACCAAAATCCACATAATGCATCAAACATAGTTGTAAGGGGGAAGTTAATAGCAATATAGGCATATCTCAAAAAACAAGACCTGAAATAAAAGATCTAACTTTACACCTAGATAATATAGAAAAGAAAAATAAACAAAGCCCAAAATTAGTAAAAGGAAGGAAATAATAAAGATCAGAGCAGAAATAAATGAAAAAGATACTAGAAAGACAGTAGAAAAGATGAATGAATATAAGAGCTGGTTATTTGAGAATATAAACAAAATCAACAATCCCTTAGCTAGACTAACCAAGAAAAAGAGAGAATACTCAAATATGTCAGAAATGAAAGAGAAGTTACAGGTGTTACCACAGAAATACAAAGGTTCATAAGAGATACTACAATTATATGCCAACAAGCCAGGAAACTTAAAATAACTGGATAAATTCTTAGAAACATGCAATCTTCCAAGACTAAATCAAGAAAAACTGGAAGGTCTGAATAGATTAATTACTAGTAAGGAGACTGAAATAATAATCAAAAACCTCCCAACAAACAAAAGTCTAGGGCCTAACAGCTTCACTGGCAAATTCTACCAAACAGTCAAAAAAAATTCAATACCTAACCTTCTCAAATTCTTCCCAAAATTGAAAAGAAGGGAAAGCTTCTAAACGTATTTTACAAGGCTAGCATTACCCTGATACCAAAACCAGACAAGGACACCAATAAAAGTAAAATCAATCAAGTGGAATTTATTCCAGGGATGCAAAGATGATGGTCCAACAATAACAAAATTGATGTGATACATAGCATTAAAAAAAATGAAAGATGTGGCACCTGGCTGGCTCAGTCTATAGAGCATGTGACTCTTAATCCTGGAGTTATAAATTCAAGCCCCATATTGGGTATAAAGGTTACTTATAAAAACTGTTTTTAAATCTTAAAAAAAAATAAAATAAAAATCATATGATCATTTTGGAGTACCTGTGTGGTGCAGTTGGTTAAGCATCTGACTCTAGGTTTCAGGCCATATCATGATCTCAGGGTTGTGAGATCAAAACCTACATCAGGTGCCACACTCAGTGCACAGTTTTCTAAAGTTTCTTTCACCCTCTCCCCTCTGCCCCTCCCCTCCACTGGCTCTTTCATGATCTCTCTCCCTCTCTAAAATAAATAAATAAATAAATAAATAAATAAATCTTTTTTAAAAATCATATGATCACTTCATGGGTGCAGAAAAAGCATTAGACAAAATTCAATATCCATTTACTATAAAAACTCTCAACAAGGTTGACATAGAAGGAATGTACCTCAACATAATAAAGGCCATATATGACAATCCTACATCTAGCATCATATTCAAAGGTAAAAGTGGAAAGTTTCTCCCCTAAGAATAAGAACAAGACAAGGATGCCCACTGTCCCCACTTTTATTCTACATAGTATGGGAAGTCCCAGCCACAACAATTAAACAAGGAAAAGAAATGCAGATGTCCATTCAAGTCAGTAAGGAAGAAGTGAAACTGTCACTATTTGCACATGACATGATACTATACACAAAAACCTTAAAGAATCCACCAAAAAGCTATTGGAACTAATAAATGAATTAATTAAAGTTGCAGGATACAAAATCAATTATACAGAAATCTGTGGCATTTCTATACACTAATAAAATGAGAGAAAGAGAAATTAAAGGAAATAATTCCATTTATGAGTGCAACAAAAGAATAAAATACCTAAGAGTAAATTTAACTAAGGTGAAAGACCTATGCAATGAAAAATAATGACATCAATGAAACAAACTGAGAAAGGCACAAATAAATGGAAAGATATCCCATGCTTATGGATTGAAATAATTAATATTGTTAAAATATCCATACTACCCAAAGCAATCTACAGACTCAATGCAATCCCTATGAAAATTCCAATGGCATACCTCACAGAACCAGAACAAATACTTCTAAACTTTATATGGAACCACAAAACAATCCTAAATAGCCAAAGCAATCTTGAAAAAGAAAAAGCTGAAGAATTCATACTTCCTGAATTCAAACTATACAACAAAGCTATAGTAATCAAAACAGTATGGTATTGGTACAAAAACAGACACACAAATCAATGGAACAGAACAGAGACCCCAGAAATAAACCCACACATATATGGACAACTAATCTATGACAAAGGATCCAAGAAGGAGCCAAACACATACAATGGAGAAAGATAGTCTCTTCAATAAATGGTACTGGGAAAACTGGACAGCCACATGCAAAGGAATAAATCGAGACAACTATCCTACACCATACACAAAAATTATCTCAAAATGGGTTATATATAGACTTGAATGTAAGACCCAAATCCATAAAATTCCTAGAAGAAAACATAGGCAATAAAAAAGACATAAAAATGGTCAACAGACACATGGAAAGATGTTCATCGCTAATTATTAAGGAAATGCAAATCAAAACCACAATAAGATATCACCTAACACCTGGTAGAATGGCTGGAATCAAAAAGAAATAACAAGCGTTGGAGAAAAAAGAAACCCTCATACACTGTTGGTTGGATTGTAAATTGGTGCACCCCTATGGAAAACAGTGTGGAGCTTCCTCAGAAAATTAAGGATAAAACGACCATATAATCCAGCTATTCCACTTCTGGGTATTTATCTGAAGACTATAAAAACACTAATTCAAAAAGATATATGCACCCCCATGTTCACTGCAGCATTATTTACAGTAGCCAAGATACGGATACAACCTAAATGTCTATCAATAAATGAATGGATGAAAAAGACGTGCTATACTTACACAATGGAATACTATTCAATCAGAGAAATGAATGAGGGGCGCCTGGGTGGCTCAGTCATTGAGCATCTGCCTTCAGCTCAGGGCGTGATCCCAGGGTCCTGGGATCGAGCCCCACATCGGACTCCCTGCTCTGCTGGGAGCCTGCTTCTTCCTTTCTCACTCCCTCTGCTTGTGTTCCCTCTCTGCTGGCTGTCTCTCTCTCTGTCAAATAAATAAATAAAATCTTAAAAAAAAAAAAAATGAATGAAATCTTGCCATTTGTAACAACATGCATAGGCCTTAAGAGTATTGTGCTAAGCAAAAGCAGTCAGAGAAAGACAAATACTGTGTCACTTCACTCACACATGGGATCTAAAAGAACAAAACAAATGAACAAAATAAAACAAAATCAGACTTAGTGATTGCCAGAGGGAAAGGATGTTGTGGGTGAGCAAAATGTGTGACAAAGGTCAACTCTCTAGTGATGGATGACAGGAGTTGTGGTAGTGATCAGTTTGTATGTATACAGACGTCAAATTATAAAGCTGTATACCTGAAACTTACATATATAAGCAAATAAACAAAATTCATCCCATAAGATGAACATATAAGCTTTATGAATTCCCATGTGGATTTGGTAACCCTGCTTATTTAATTCACATGATAGGAAAGAGCTATCATAATATAATTAAAGCTCTGAATACCTGGAAAATACAAAGTATACAAGCTTTTAACAATGTATGTGAACTGGTATAAAATGGTTATTTTTACTCTTCCTTCCCCTTCCATAATCTTTGTAACATTATTCTCCTAAGTAGAAAGAAGCAACATGGTCATCAAGTAGAGCTAAGTGGGTTGTGGTTCAACTCTGGATTCAGACACCCAGTTACGTTTGAATTTCAGATTAATAGGGAATAATTATTTTTAGTTAAATGTGTCTCAAATACTGCATACACACTAAAAATTTATTCCTTGTTTTCTGCAATTTGAATTTAATTGCTATCATGTATTTTATCTTGCAACCCCACACAAGAAATCAGTATGACACCACATAAAAAACAAAGTAAAATGTTTCCCTTCTGTATGACCATTACTGTATTAAAAAACTGAATCCAACAATCAGTGAACTGTATTATTTTTTCCTATTATCAATCACTCAACATCTTTAAAATAAACTGCTACTTATAAATCTATTTTGGTAATGCTACTGCTAATTAATTTACAATTGCTGCTTGGGGCACCTGGGTGGCTCAGTCAGTTAAGTGCCCAACCCTTGATTTCAGCTCAGGTCATGATCTCAGAGTCGTGCTTGTCCCTCTCTCTCTCTGCTCATCCCCCTGTTCCCTCACTCGTGCTCTCTCTCTCGCCCCCTCTCTCTCAAATAAATAAATAATCCTCATTCCAACTATTTTCCCAAAATATAATATATATATATAACATACATTATATATAATATGTAATATATAAAGGTATATAAAGATATAGATATAGATAGATTTCTTTAGAAAATATAAAGTTCTAGGGGTACACAGAAAGTTGATGCAGTTCATTGAAACTACAAATGATGATCCTTCCTTAAAGAGCATAGAAATATATGGAGATGATTTCATGTACTGTCATTAATGTGTGCTTATATATGTGCATGCATGTGCACATGATGTGTGTATATACATAATGTAAAGTGAATGAATCTACATTAAAGGTCATTTTTCCCCCAGGTCAAGGGTTCTTCAAAATCCACTGTCAATAATCAAGTATATGGCAGGGATTTCACGGGAGTGGAAACAAGAGAAAACCACCCATCCACATAAAAAATGAACTCATTTTAAGGGCAAATAGTCAAGGACTACCTGTCATCATTTTTACTATGAGGTTTCTTGCCTGTCACACCAAAGGACAGCCTCCAGGA
This sequence comes from Ailuropoda melanoleuca, assembly GCF_002007445.2. Taxonomy (NCBI): domain Eukaryota; kingdom Metazoa; phylum Chordata; class Mammalia; order Carnivora; family Ursidae; genus Ailuropoda; species Ailuropoda melanoleuca. The sequence goes on along the minus strand of NC_048222.1, from coordinate 93,034,669 downwards.
TAAGCTAAATGACAATACAGTTTAAGACCAAGTTGTCATATTGTAACAGAGCTCTCAATATCAAAGCAGCAAAGATGTCACGGGATATCTTGATTAAGAGAATATGCTCCAAGGCACTCCTTAGAGTCGGTCAAATTTTTAAAAAATCATTGAAACTATATCACCTTCCTGATTATCTTGTATGCAACTTTACTAGGATTTAAATAAGAAGTAATCCTTTAGTCAAACTTTGAGATCTTCACAGTATCTCTTCAAAATGTGCAAAAGAAAAATATCTTTTTCATCATTTTGGTGAAAGCAGTGACTGGCATGACATGAAAACTAAGCTATTATCTTTGTCTTCATAAAAGATTCCAGAAGTTCACTTGACAGTAGTTCATTGTTGACTGTGTTACATAAGGTTTTGCATGTGGAAATAAAATTTCTTAGAAATTTGTTTACTAAACCATTAGATTACAGTGATGTATTTCTCAGAGAAGCGAAAAATCAGAGCACACTGAAATGAATTCCACAACTATTAATATAAACTGGCCCAGAAACACAAAGATACAATTTTAACTAAGGCTGCTTTGGGAAGCTTATGAGTATCTAAAAAAGAAATGTTGTGTGGGTGTAGGAAGGAAACAGAAATGTCACAGGCAAAGATTAAATCCATGATCCTTATGGTTGAAAATCTTAGGTTGCAAATTCTCAAGGTAAGAGACTCAATGGTGAGGTCTGAGTTTTCAAGGACTTTAGAAGCAGCCAGTGTTATTGTGCAAAGGACAAAAAAAAAAAAAAAAAAAAAAAACCCAAAAAAAAAAAAANAAAAAAAATCTTACCACAAGAGCCAGAACTACATAGGGCATTTTAAAATAAATTAAAATTCAGATTTGTGATTTTTTAAAATGAGGGTTTTTAGTAAGGGTTAGAAAAAAGAATCCACTGGAATTAATTCCAAGAAATGAAAAAGAAAAGTGAATGGTGCCTAGGGCTTTTAGTGATAGCCATGTGGATCACAAAGGATGTGTTTCCTAATGATGGCGATTAGACTGTGTTATTCCACATTAGAAAAGGAGTATCTATATGAACAAGAAATTAAAAATAGAAATAAGCAGAATGAGAATTCCTAGGTGTGAAAGTAGAATTAATGAAAACTCAGAGAAGAGTTTAAAAAAAGATAAAGTCATCAAGCCAAACGAAATGTCACAGTAAAAGATAAATAAAAAAGAGATTTCCGTCCCGTCCAACAATTATAATGAGCCTCTCCTGCTGGTTATATTATGTAAGTACCAGCCAAATTTTCATCTTTCACTACATTTCTAGATACCTGTTCTATTCCTGAATGAAGCCCTTTTGAAATCTTTAGGAAAGACTCAAGATATACGTGACGATTTTCCACCTTTATTTCCTCAGAAATCATGTAACATTTATAACTGAATGTCAGTGAAATACATACCAGTTTAGTTCTCAATAAAGAAAACTAATAAACAAATCCTATTACCACAAATTCTTTTAGATTCCTTTCCTGTTCAAATTGTTGCATTACAATTTGCTAGAACTGGATCTGTAAAAAGTACTTTTTTTTAATCAAATATTTGGTCAATGTTTACATTTCCAACTTTTTTTTTTTAAGATTTTTATTTATTTATTTGACGGAGAGAGAGACAGCCATCGAGAGAGGGAACACAAGCAGGGAGAGTGGGAGAGGAAGAAGCTGGCTCCCAGCGGAGGAGCCTGATGTGGGGCTGGATCCCAAAACACAGGGATCACACCCTGAGCCAAAGGCAGATGCTTAACAACTGAGCCACCCAGGCGCCACAGTAAAAAGCACTTAAATCTTAAATGCTTGAGATTTGGAATGTTCCAGATAAAATATTTTCTGAGTTGTTGAGTTTTTTATTGTTGCTTTTGTTTTGGTATTTACTATATTCTGCTTTTTTTTCTTTTTAAAAATTCTGTAACCCTAATTAAGTTGATCTTCATTTGTTTGCCATAGGTATCTTCTGGCTGGATGAATATCCATGCTCATTATGAAACAAACACTAGTAACGGGGGCTTTATATATTAGAGTCTAATGATGAATGAATAATAAGTAACATCCACTCTTTTTTTTCTTCTAAGAGTTATAAAGTTTTGCTTTTCACAGCTTTTTCCAGTTTTATTGAGAAATAATTTATGTACATTATAGTGTAAGTTTAAGGTACACAGCATGATGGTTTGATTTATGTATATTGTGAAATGATTACAATAGGTTAAACTAACACTCACCTTCTCATATAGATGTAATAAAAGGAAAAGAAAGAAAAAAAGAAAAAGGGAAAAAATTCTCCTTGTGATGAGAACTCATAGAATTTACTTTCTTAACAACCTTCCTACATATCACACATCAGTGTTAACTATAGTCATCGTATTGTACATCGCATCCCAGTATTTATTTCTCTTAAATTGGAAGTATGCAGTTTTTGACTACCTTCCTCCAATTTCCCTCCCCCCTTCACCCTCTGCCTCTGGTAACTGCAAGTGTGATCTCTTTTTCTATGAGTTTGGTTTGTCTTGTTTTTTTGTTTGTTTGTTTGGATTCCACATGTAAATAAGATCATACAGAATTTATCTTTCTCTGTCAGACTTATTTCACTTAGTATAATGCCTACCATGTTGTTGCAAATGGTAGGATTTCCTCATTCTTTATGGCTGAATAATATTCCATTTTATATAGATGCCACTTTATCCATTCACCAATCAATGGACACAATCCATGATTGCTTCCATGTCTTAACTATTATAAATAATGCTGCTGTGAGCATTGGGGTGCAGATATCTTGTCAAGTTACTGTTTCCATTTTCTTTGGATATAGTCTCAGAAGTAGCACTGCTGGATCATATGATAGGTTTATTTTTAATTTTTTAGGAACCTCCACACTGTTTTCTATAGTGGCTGCACCAATTGACAATCCCACCAACAGTGCATAAAAGTTCTATTTTCTACACATCCATGCCAGCATTTGTTATCTCTCTTATTTTTGATGACAAAAATATACCATGTGATATATCCTGCCCCCCAACAGGTATGAGCTGACATCTCATCATGGCTTTAATACGCAATTTGCATATTAAGTGCAACTTGCATTTCCCTAATACTTAGTGATATTGAGCATTTTTTCATGTCCCTGCTGGCCATTCATATATCTTCATTGGAAAAATGTCTATTCAGGTCCTTCACCAATTTTTAAACTGGGCTATGTAGGGGGAGGGGTTCCTACTGAATTTTATGAGTTCTTTATGTATTTTGGATATTAATTCCTTATCAGACATATGGTTTGCAAATATTTTTTTCTCATTCTGTAGGTTATCTTTTCACTTTGTTGTTGTGCAGAAGCTTTTTTAGGGTTAGGATCAGGGCTACTGTTAGATTCAAATTCATAGCCCTATCTATTACTATATATAGTACCCAGCCCCGGCCATCTAGTAAGCCTGGCCAGAGAATCTAGGCAACTGCAGAACCCATCCTACCATGTTGCCTGGGTAAGGAATCAAGCCAGCAGTCCTATCCAACTATTCTCATCCATGTGGTATACCCAGCCCCCCAACCACTACAACCATTCCTGACCTTGGAGCTTGATTATTTGCCCCCCCCAAAACAAGCCCTTATTAGCAGGCCCCACCTGTCCAAGGGCATTACCAGTAGACTCACCCAGAAACCCAAACTGAGCTGACTGTTGAAGAATTGTCTTGCCAAAACAAATGTCTAAAAGTGAAGCTCAATTACTCAAATGTGCAGATACCAATGTAAGGAATCAAGGATCATGAAAAATGAGGTAAATATGACTCCACCAAAGGAAACTAATAAAGCACCAACAACTGAAACTAAAGAAATGGAGATCTATAAATTGTCATGAAAAGAATTCAGAATAATCCTCTTGGGGCAACTGGGTGACTCAGTCAATTCAATGTCCAACTCTTGATTTCAGTTCAGGTCATGATATCAGGGTCATGGAATTGAGCCCCGCATTGGGCTCCATACTCAGCATGGAGTCTGCTTGTCCCTCTCCCTCCTCTCCTCCCCTACTCTCTCTCTCTCTCAAATAAATAAACAAAATCTCTAAAAAAAAAAAAAAAAGAATTCAAAATAATCCTTTGGAAGGAACTTTAGTGAACTACAAGAACACAGAGACAAACAAAATTAGGAAAACAATGCATTAATGTTGCAGAGGTAGGAGGTTAGTGGACTGATAGGAGTGCTTAAAGAAAACCATCTTGTTCAAACCATCATTCCCCTGACTGAAGCAACAGCAGAGTTAACCGTCACCAGTCTGTCTGCCTTACCTCACATTTGATCAGAATTTCACAGGTTATAAGTCTTTGTGCCTCTAATCACTCTCCACCATTCTATCTTCAATCCTGCTTTTATAAAAACCTTTAAGGGGCGCCTGGGTGGCACAGCGGTTAAGCGTCTGCCTTCAGCTCAGGGCATGATCCTGGCATTATGGGATCGAGCCCCACATCAGGCTCTTCCGCTATGAGCCTGCTTCTTCCTCTCCCACTCCCCCTGCTTGTGTTCCCTCTCTCACTGGCTGTCTCTATCTCTGTCAAATAAATAAATAAAATCTTTAAAAAAAAAAACCTTTAAAACTCTGATCATATCATACCATATATATATATATATATATATATATATATAATACATACTTTAGTGGTTTATCATCACTATAAATATAAAGAACAAAATATTCAGCCGTTTAAGCTCTAATCCCAAGCTATCTTTCTAGCCTCGCCTCCTACCACTGGGGTCTATCCTTCAGCCATAACAAATGACCTGCTGTTTCTTAATAATTCTGTGCCCTTGTGGAATTCCTTTATGTCTTCTCTTATTTCACCTCTCTTTCTGAAATTGTTCTTAAATTCTTCACCACACACACGTTTCCCTGTCTTGAAGCACCTCATATATAACTCTATAATAGCATTCACACATTATTTGCCTACTTTTCCCATCAACAAATGCAATCTTTCAAGTCAGAAGCTTTATCTTATTCATTTGCATTCTCCACACCTTGACTTATTCTTGGGGCTTGCCAGTCACTCAGTAGAAGTTTGATGAATGGATGAATAGTGATGTCTCTATAATTACATAAAAAATCAGGAAGACCTAACCTACACATTATTTCTTACATTATTTGAAATTTCACCAATTGAAACAAAAAAAAATTGAATTACAAGAATGTTATATATGATCTTGAGGTTTACTAAATAAATGCTTTGCAAAAGTCAATCATTTATATTCATAATCACTCCTAAAGTTTAAAACCTGATCTTCCCCATTTTAAATTCTTGTGATGTCATTAAATTAGAACCATGATGTGGGAAAAGAAGAAGACTGCTTTGGAAGAAGTTAAGAACCCAAGAACTCCCCCATCTCTCCCCCAGACCAAAAAAAAAAAAAAAAAAAAAAAAAAAAATNAAAAAAAAAAATATACATATATATATGTATATATATATATATTATATATATAATTTTTTTATTTACCTAAATTTTCCAATAATATATTGAGAATTTCAATTAGGTGGTTTACAGATAAAATGCGTAAGTGAATATTTAATCATATAATTTAAAGAGAGAAATGCTGCCAAATAATGAAAATAATTTGAAAAGTATTCATAGTTCATTTATATGACAGCTAAGAATTGATTTTATGCTATCTCAAATTGTCATATAGTAGCCCATGAAAGATTATGAAAAATTATCCTTCAAATCTGTTTCTGTTTAACTTCTAAAAATAGATACATTTTTCAAACAAGGAAAAAGAAGAACAGATCCAAATGACTACAGTTACAAATATGTCACTAGTATCTAATTTAAAATATATTTGCATGTATTAATCTTTCTGAATTTATGCACTTTTATACATTTTTTAAATATGATTATCTGTAGTATTACAATTGTTTATTTATCTTAATTTTTTAAACTGAAATTTAAAAAAATCCTCAGTAGCCCAGAAAATACGGTTAAGTATCCAGAGAACTCAAACTCTGCTAATGACAAAGCGTATCTTCAGATTACAACTTTAAAATCTGTGAGAATTAATTTGTGAATGGTTGGTGTAGTTTTTCCAGTCAATTTTAAAATTCAAAGCTATAAAACAAAGTTCTTGATCCAAAGTAAACTTGGATTGCAGAAATAGTCACGAAAGTCTGATTTGGAAAAGAGCTAATGTAATGGATTTTCACTTACATATAATTAAAATCATTTATTACATATAATTTCTAGTGCTTTGAATATAAAGGTAATAAATTTTCTTTAAACTAATTATTCACAGAATCTCTATTTCAGTAAGAAATTGATCTGATTTACAGAGAATGATGTCTGAATTACCATTTTAAATGCAATAAAATTATCACTTATAGAGATACTTTAGATGTATTATATTCTCTAAGATATTCAAATGTTCTTTATACTTACTATCATTCATTCATTCAATAAACATTATGGGATACTGTCTTACAGATTTTGCTAAAGTACCAATTAATGGTGAATTCTTTTTTACATATTACCAATCAGTAGAGATTTTCCATATTTTATTTAATTTAAGATGCCATCAAATATAAGTATTTTCTCTACCACTAAGAAAGAAAAAAACACATTTGCTATTTAAATATTTGACACTTTAATTTCTTATCACTTATAATATTTATCTTAATATTTGTTGAAAGGGCTGTTTGGACTTATATATCCATAGATTCTTTCTACCAACTCCTGTTGAATTCAATACATGCAAAATAATTGCTTAAGAGCAATTTCTAAAACTTTTTCATATTGAGTCAAACTTCTGTGAAACATTTTACAATTCAAAGTAATCAGTGTTTTTCTTTTTTTTACAAGAATTATTCTCTATGCCACCAAGTACATTGCTAAAGCAATATTTCTTAAAAGAGAGTTCTAGTATTGTCTCCAAGCTTTTAACACCCACACTGCAGCTGCTGATGCTGAAGCTTTCTTGCTCTTACCAGAAGATGTCAATAAACAGTTTTTTGGATAACACAGAGGAATCATATTTCCCATTGAACAGTTTACCCACGACTTGCTTACTGAACCACTGAGATGTTGTAGCTCTACTGTCACATCACCAGGAGCGACACATGCCACAACTAAATCTATTCACGAAAAGGCAACTGAAAGTACATCTCGATCACCAACTGGACAATAGCAACAGCAAGCTGTATATTAACTTCAGAAATGTTAAAGATGTGTAAAATACGTGCATCTTAGAATCAGTGAAAAAGTGTCCATGAATTTGCGTTAGTACCCGTAACTGATTTTTTCAATTGTTATTATGACAATAAAATCAGGATCATGTGTATTTTGTAATCATTTAAATCTCGTTTGGCAAACTGTCTTTCCTGCGTGCTGATATATCAGTGTCACCCCTCCCTAAAATCTTCTAGTAGTCTTGTACAACTCAGGATGCCATATAACCAATTCCTTCTCCTAACCAATCATTTGACTTTCCTGTCACTGTTCTTTAACAACACCCACAGAAATCAAACCTGGTTCCCTGTCTTCTCTTATCCAATGATTTCCATTTTCTCTGAGTATAAGAAACCATTTGAACATGAAAAAAATAACGTGTTCCTATATGACAGTAATGGTATTTTAGTATTCACTAATTGAGAAAACTCATAATGACAAGAAGTTACTATACATTAATAAAATATTTAGATAATTTTTTATTAAGAATCAGAGTACCAACCTAAAATTAATTAATTAATTAAAAGAATAGAGATATAATTTCACTATAAATCATACTTGAAATAAGAAAAAGAATCACAATAATTGGCATATACTCTTTAAAATTATTAGTACGCATAATTGAATGAAATTTTTTTATCTGAAGACCATGTTTGTTATGTTCGTAGACATGAAGGGCCTTGCAATAGCACTTCTGTTCCCCAGGAATCTAAGGCCACTGGTTGGAAATCACTGCTTGGGATCAGCAATTCTCTACCTGAGCTTCTCAACACTCTGGTGTTATCATCAGTCATGAGAACCTAAGGGACAGGAAACTGAATAGCTTGAAAACTATCTGATTTATGCTTCTCTTCAAACAATATTCCCATATAGATACATGATGTTCAACATCAAAAAAACCAAGAACCACTGCTCCAGATGTAACTCAACAAACCCAAGACTTGGTGCTTCCCAACCCTTCCTCCCGTGCCCCTGGAAGTATAACAAATCGATTGTATCTCTCTTTACCTTTTTTTTTAAAGATTTATTTTTAAGTAATCCCTACACCCAGTGTGGGGCTCAAACTTACAATCCCCTGATTGAAAGTCACACGCTCTAATGACTGAGCCAGTCGGGCGCCCCTCTCTTTACTTCTGAATTCTGCTAGAGACTAACCATTCTTCTCACACACGGCTCCAGCCACAACCAACTGACTGGAGTCCATATTACAAGTACAGCCTATTTGCTGTCCTGACTCTAGATGATATATTTTTTTAATTATCTATTTATTTGCGAGAGAGAGAGAGCACGTGGTAGGGGGAGCAGAGGGAGAGGGAGAGAGAAACCTCGAGCAGACTCACTGCTGAGCACAGAGCCCCAGGCAGGGCTCAATCCCAGGACCCTGAGATCATGAGCTGAGCTGAAATCAAGAGTTGGATGCTTAACCGACTGCACAACCCAGGTGCCCCATATGATATTTTTGTACATGCCACGTAAACCACCTGGTTCCTAAGATTTTCTAAATTTCTTTCTTCCTCTCCCTTACAATTCCTTTTTTCTTTTGTCTTTTCTATGAAGTCTTCTCAAATTAAGAACATATTTAGCAGATTCACACAATCAGTTAAGATATATCTATTACACATATTATATGTTTCAATTCAATTTAATATTTATTGAATTTCTACCTGACATGCATCTCAGTATCATAGAAATTATAAACGCAAGCAAACTATCTCACTATTCCGGGCCACAAGACATTTAGAGTCGAGTAGGGAAGAATGTATACTAACAAATAATTACAATAGAGTATAAGAGTGAAATAGCTTAGATACCTATCATGATCATAGAGGACACTTAAAAAACATTTCCCACAAGAAAACAGTATGGAGAGAAAAACAATCATCATAAAGTTTCACTCATACGTGGAACATTAGGAATAGAGTGGAGGACCACATGGAAAGGGAGGGAAAACTGAATGGGAAGAAACTAGAGAGGGAGACAAACCGTAAAAGACTCTGGACCCCGGGAAACAAACTGAGGGTTACAGAAGGGAGGGAGGTGGGCTGATGGCATAGCTGGGTGATGGGTATTAAGGAGGGCATGTGTGGTGATGAGCACAGGTGTTATACGCAACTAATGAATCATTGAACACTACATCAAAAACTAATGATGTACTATATGCTGGCTAACTTAGTATAAAGAAAAAAAAGAAAAGGCAGGGAAAGAAAGAAAACATTATGGAAAAAGTTATGAAAGAATAAAACAGCAAGATTTTATTTGAATTACACTAGATTCACTGTCACTGGAGTATAAGATTCTACAAGAGCAACTGCTACAATGAGAGGGAACAACTGGACAAGGTTTTAAGTCTTTAAGCAACTTGTGACTATATCTTGGAATATCAATTTTGCATATGTGGGAGGCACTGGAATATTTAAGAAGATATGTCACATAATCAAGGTACAGGGCACAAGAGAAGAATAAGAGCATGAGTAGGAAGACCAGCTGGTGAGCTCCAGCATTCACTAGAGAAGTGCAAAGAGATGACCTAAACTAATGCAGCAGGGGTGGGGAACAGAGGGTATATTAGGGAATTGGTTACAATCAATAGCACATGATCATTAATTAAATAGAATTTTTATGTGGAATGAAGAGGAATTAAGGTTAAATCTGAAAGCAAAACAACCATAAGACACACATACACACATATACGCCATCAAATAAAAGAGAAATCTGTCTGACATTTCAAAACAAAGTAGGAATCCCTTAAACAGAAATCCCCAGCTTTGGTTCTGTATAATTAGACTATCTATAATCATCTTGAGAAACATTTAGAAATTCTCAAATAGAAAATAATTTCACTTAAGAAGTAATTAGTGAATAACACTAGTTTTTTTGTTTTGTTTTTCGTTTTTTTGTTTTTGTTTATGACTCAAGACCAGTGTCACAAAATCAGTACTAATACTTAAGCTTCCTCAACAGAAAGGGGATGACTGAGTTTGTGAAGATGAGTCATATTTCTTCTGTATCTGTCACTGCTGTTGATTTTTTTTTTTAACCACACAGCACAAATATCCCACTGATGGTCAAAGAAGTTTTAACTGCTAGGAGAGTTTTGACATCCTTAATTTAATATCCATGCACTCGAATATAGTTACTCTCAACCTCAAATCCCACATCTACCTCATATGTATGATTGCATAGCACTTGTCATGAACACATATTATCTAGAAAAGGTGAACTTTCAAGTTATATATACATTTTAATATAAAAATACTTGTCCCAAAGACATTTTTTATTATGTTCAATTAGCAAATACATTTTTTAATCATTTTATTTTCTCCCAGGTTCTCCTCTTATGTTTTATTTTTATTTTTTTTTAATCCCAGTATAGTTAACATACAGTGTTATATTGGTTTCAGGTGTACTATATAGTGACTCAACAATTCTATACATTACTCAGTGCTCATCATAAGTGTACTTTTAATCCCCTTCACTTTTTTCACCCATCCCCCCCATTTCCCTCCCCTCTGGTAACCACCAGTTTGTTCTCTCCAAACATGTGGTGGTGGTTTTTTTTTTTATTTAAATGGAATGAAAAAGCCAGAACAAAGAATATGCGAAAATTTTTATGGCCAAATTTGTCCTGTGGGATGTCTCTCAAGGAATTAGTGTAGCTTGGTGGTTAATAGCAAGGGCTGCAGCACCCAACAAAGCTTGGTTCACGCCCTTGTTCTCTGTGACCTTTACAAATTGCTGAATCTCTGACTCTTGTTTCCATATCTATAAAATTAAATAATTAAGCTCTATCTTATAATCTGTAGTACCAAGAGAAACAATTGATATACCAGGTTTAATACAGTGGATTGAACATAGAAAGCATACAGGAAAGGTAGGAATTATTAAAGTTCTTTTCAATTAAAACAATACGGAAATTTCCTCCAGGTAGTTCCTAAGTCATTAAAAATGGGGTGGGAACATTGAGTGTCAGCTGGATTTAACTTCCTTCCAAAGAAGAATATAGGAAGGACAGGGAAAGGCAACTTTAGGGCACAGAAGCCTGGGGAACATTCCTCTTTCCAGGTGATCAGATTGACGTGACCAGTGATAAATCATCTTGATAGTATGTATCCCTGGCATGACATGATGTGATGAGAAGGGCATTTCCTAGTCTTTCATGAGAAAAAGTAAAATAAACCAAACTGAGATGCATTCTACAAAATAGCTGAGTAGTCCTCTCCCTAAGTGTTAAGCTTATGAAAAAACAAAAATGATTGAGAAACTGTCACAAACCAGAGGAGACTAAGGACACACAACAACTAAACACAACACAGTATCCTGGATGGGGTCATGGAATAAAAAAGGGACATTAGAGGGAAAAACAGTGAAGTGTGAACAAAGTCTGGAGTTTAGCTAATAATAATGCAGTAAGAACTAATGTTTTTTTATTTTGATAAATATTCCATGACTATAGATGTTAAAAACTGGAAAAATGGGTAAGTGTGTAGGAATTGCCTATACTATCTTTGCAACTTCTCTGTAAATCTCAATTTAAAATTATTTCAAAATAAAAAGTGTATTAAAAAGGCAGTAGTGGGGAAGCCATAAAATGTAGAAACGATTTGACTCAATTTACTTAAAACATGCTTACTGAAATATTAAATAGATAGATACCATTAACCTCCCGAGTTTGAGGCTTTATGATTTTTGAATTCTGATAACTTCACAAAACAGATCTTAATTCACAACAATCTAATCTAGTAAAGTATCTTCATACAATGCCAAATAATATGGGTAAAAATACAAGATCCTAATAGAGTTTGTGTTTTTTTTAAAAAAAGACTCCAAACCTATTAACAATTTTTACTCTTATAAGTGAAAGCACTTGGATATGCCAACATTAATGCATTTTTTTCTTTATGAACCACCCACTAGCAAGTAGTATTTTTACAGCAAATTCAAATATGGAAAAGTACATAAAAGTAACTTAAATGCAAAATAAAAATAGGTAAAAACTAAAGGCTCCTCCAAAGCTGGTTTACATTGCAAAGAAAGGACAAATACATTAAACAAATTAATGAGCCTGAAGTAGCACTTCTCTTTCTGAGTACAGGTTAAAATAAAAGCAAGAACCCAACGACACTGATATCTTTCCATAACAGATACTTTCTTCAGTGTCTGAGCAGTGAATGCCCACTGGAAGTAACTCATTACCACTGGACTTACAGCCCAGAATATGAGCAATTCCCCTTGTATATTTTTTAAGTTTTCATATTTTGCTTCAAATTATAAGCTGTGGCACAATACCGGTATGCAGATGTACAGTTATCCACTAGACATTATGATTCAGTCTCTCCAAAGGCCTTTCAAGTATGTTTTCTACAGAGTTAGACTAAACATCCACCAGAGCTTAAAACGGGCATTTCCTTTAGGATGCTTACCCAGACCTTAAGTCCCTAAGGTTGTGGGCAATATATTATTGCTCCTGTGGACAAATGGCACCCTGGTTACTGGAAAGGCTTGCGTTTTTGAGAGTATCTCTAGAAAAAGGTTATACTTTAATATTCTCCAAGTTAAAGTAACACAAAAATTGAAGTAAAGTGGGATACTCTGCTATGGCTAGAGGGAGTGAAGTGATGGAGGGAAGATAACTCACTTTCTGGTGTACTCTAGAGAATAAAATGACAGATTATTTTTCAGAATAAAAAAGATCTAAGTAAAAAGGCACAGAAAAACAAGTGTGTTTCAAGTTTCTTTGAAAATCTTGACATTTTAAACAAAATACATCTTAAAGTATGTACTCGTACTATCCCACAACATATTCCTCCTGACATACACATATGAATCAAATACCTGCTCAAAATCATCATTTTCTAAAATATTTTATTTATTTATTTTAGAGAGAGAGAGAGAGAGACAGGGCACGCGGCTGGGGGGGGGTGAAGGGAAAGGGGAGAGAGACAAGCAGATTCTGTGCTGAGCAGGGAACCTGATAAGGGGCTCAATCCCATGACCCTGAGATCACGACCTGAGCCAAAACCAAGAGTCAGATCCTTAACTGACTGAGCCACCCAGGCACCCCTCAAAATTATCATTTAAAAAACATACAAGAAAAAAATCTGCAGAATTATTTAAAAAAAAACCATATAGGAGGCACGTGTTCATCCAACAAATATTAAGTGCCCACTTTGTGTTAGGCTTTGTGCAAGGAGGTAGCATTATTTTCATTTCATAGAGCTATGTTCTTTCCATTAAGAGAGCCTCCGAGGATAGGTCCCTTAACTGTCCACAGCAATTGTAAAATCTATGTTTTAATGGAGGGAAAAAAAGCTAGTGCCAAAAGTCCTGACAAATTTGACATATTAATGGAAATCTTAGAAATACTGTAATGGAAAGAAATTATTGCATCAGAAAGCAGCAGGCCTGAAATAATAAGAGGGAAATTTAGAAACTGCCTTTATTATTGAAATGCAGTATTAGCTTAAGGAAAAGGAATCAAGTAATCAAAAGTACATAAGGCACAATCTGTTGGACGTTAAGGATATTGGATTTTTGCCTCCTGTATTAAATCTGACAAGCTCAGTCAAAGCATTCCAACTGAGGCTACACAGGCCCTAGACATACAGAGGAGAGTTTTTCTATTTGGTACCACAAATATTGTTCCGGTCTATCTTCCATGATGTTCTAATAATCAAGCTGTTTGGCTACTGGGCGATGACTCAATACAATGCATTTTCAACTGTTACAAAGGAAAAAAATTTAGAGAAGGACACTAATCCAAAGACAGATGATTTTGCCTTTTATAGCATTCTCTTTTCTGAAACAAAGATAAATACAATTATGGATACCTTCAACTAAATCATATCTTAAAAATAAATCCCAAAGTATATTCATTCAAAGTAAAATATTTCAATTTTCAATAGAATTCACTAATTATATGACAAAATTCTATTAGCAAATGTGTTCAATGGAAGAAAAATATATAAAACCCATGTGTTGTCATGGAACCCACAAATAAAAATCAAAATTTAAGATCTCTATACCTAATCTTTTAGGACAGAACACTTCTCAAGACTAGGCATTCAATTCAATCATAAGTGGCTCTTTCTCTTTCTCCTCTTCCCATTCCCCCCCCCATATAATATCATTATCATTATTATCATTTTCATTATTGCTAAGAGTTTGCTTTAATGGTCACTCTAAGCTTTCCTTCCCGATCCTCTGGCTGAAACAATATCTCAGACAATGAATCATATACCTGGCTGGCTGAAGACAACTGCTATATGTTTATGGAAGTTGAGCACTAGTCATAATGAGCTTCTGATATACCTATAAATCTTAAAACCTCTGCCTAGCCTTCCCATCTATCCATGGTAGTTTTAATATAACCTGAAATTCCAAAAGTGGTATTATATCCCGATGCCCCAAATCTCCTCTTTAGAGATTTCCCAGGCTCCTGAACAATTTCCACTCCTTGAACGATATTTTTACAATATTGGTGGAGAAAGACATGCATGAAATTAAGAGTGATACTAGTTTGAAGGTAGTCAGTGCATCCGTGCAACAGACACATGCAAAGTGATGAAAGAGGGAGATTTACTCATTTTCCAGTCTGATTCAGGGTGATGACAAAAAAGAGGTGGCATTTAAACTGAGCATTAAAAAATAAGGAAGATGTAACAGATAGGGAAAGAGAACATGGGGGAAAAGAAACTAAAGCACACAAATAGCCAGCATGTTTAATTTGTCCAGAAAAGGTCTTTGGAGAGATATCATGAAAAAAAAAAAGACACTATATTAAGATAAGACCAGATCTTAAAATACCCAAACATATAATTAAGCATTTAATATGCTGAAAATGGGAGACATTTAAGTTTTATAGAGGACCAATAACTCCCATGACTATGCGTGAAAATGCTAAGGGAGAAAAGGCATTAGACGCGGAAGAACCAGACATGCTAACCCACAGCAATGGCAGTAGAAATGAAAGACAGCAACTGGAAAAGGAAGTATTTTGAAGGTTTAATTGCCAGGATTTGAAATGAGGAAAAGAAAGTAGAGTCTTACTTATTTATGTTTATGTGCTAGGCTGGGTAAAAAGTAGCTATCAATCTACAAGAAACACAGAATAATTATAAGGCTGTCTTAAGAAGATAGGTTTGGACCTCACCATACTTAATTCTACAGAATAAAGAGGTGGGAAAGCCTATCCAACTGAAAAAGAGTTCCCCTCAGAGCTGAGGAAAAGGGACAGGGCTGGATGTGTACATTCGAGAGTGATGAACACAAAACTCCTAGCTAAGCCTTGGACCTGTGTGGAATCACCCAAGCAGAGAATATTGAGCCAATTAAAAAGGCCAATGCCAGAAATTTAATGAACTCATGTATATAATGAGTGAATAAACCAAGAGTCAAAGAAGAACACCAACAGGGGAAAAAAAATCAATAAAATAAAGGAAGAATGCCAAAGGTTCCATCTTATAGAAGGCAAAAGGAATGAAAATGCCCCAAAGTGGATGGGAAAACATTCTAGAAAGATTGAAGGCTGGTAGAGCTCATGAATTTAGTTGACTTTGACAAAAGAGTCAAAATGAAGTAAGAAAGAAAAACCGAATTGCAGAAGGAATGGCTTGAAGGAAGGGAAAGGACAGAGGATGTTCTAAGACAAAAGACAAACGATGGACTAGGACTGTATAGGAGGTAAGAGGAAAGGGGGCAGAGGACAGGTTAGTCCAGGAGAGAAGTATGGATTTCTTTTTCTCTAGAGTTGGGGGGCGGGATGTACTTCTGACATACACAGTAGCACGCCATGTTCAACTGACAGAATTTCTACAGCTCTTTTGAAAAGTGGTGATTGCAAACACAACCATAGGTCAACCTATATAATTGTCACTGTTGATGCACAGATGGAGCACTGTATAATAGGAAAAGCCTCTTCCCACTTTCTAAAGAGCTTATAAAAGACCTTCTGGGAACTCCACTAAATTGGGCCTCTTATGGGCTATTGTCTTCTGTACCTGATTCATTAAATACTTCCTACACAAGCACATTGTTCCATTGTTCCAAAATAACACAATTAAAAATTTTAAACGGCATATCTGAACTTTAACATGTCTTGAATTAAAATTAATTCATAGTTTTGTAGTGAAAAATCTTAAAATCAACTTAAATTTCCCAAATCACTTTTTTGAGAAATGGCAAAGCTTTATTAACCCTGGTGTCAAAACTCCTAAAAGGTAGAGAACTTCGGTTGCAGAAGATAAGGCTGGGGAAAGCCTAAAAACACTTTATGTTTATGAGTTCTATTATAAAGAATATTTCTAATGAGCACCCTGTTAAAGCTTGAAGAAAGACAGGAATCTACCGGCAGAATGAAAAGTTCAGTTAGGCATAATTGCAAGAATGTTGTCATGTTTACAAATACAAGACTGCCAAAAGAGGTCTTTAAAATCACTAACAGATGTTTATCTTTCTGGAGTGGGAGTGGCTGGACATTATGAAATCCACAGATCCACAATAGGATCTGTAATTTTATCTCTGCCAATTGAGTTGATCCATATTTTCTCCCTAGCTTGGAATAAAACATCCCAATGTGTGAACATACAAACTATTCTACTACCCAGCTCACTTTTGTCTCCATTCTTTTGATAAGGGGCCCCTGAAACTGGGTAAGCCCCTCTCTGCTTTGTCATTTGTGACCAACCTTTAATGATTTGTTTCTGTGTAATGACCTTAAGAAACTCAATCTTTTTTTTTTAAGATTTTATTTATTTATTTGACAGAGAGAGATATAGTGAAAGAGGGAACACAAGCATGGGGGAGCTGGAGAGCGAGAAACAAGCTCCCTGCTGAGCAGGGAGCCCGACTGTGGGGCTCCATCCCAAGACACTGGGATCATGATCTGAGCCAAGGGCAAACGCTTAACGACTGAGCCACCTAGGTGCCCCAAGAAACTCAATCTTTTAAATAAGAATACACATTTCTCTTTGAAGAAATGAAGAATGCCTCTTTAGTAAGAAGAATACTTTCCAGAAGCACCAAGACAGAAGGCAACTAAAACACTGGGCCACCTTGGACAAATGAACTCACAGGATTAAACGAAAAAATAAATGAGATTGGGTGTAGACTATCTATCATTATACCTGGCACAGAATAGGTGTTCAATGAATTACATCCTTTGTTCCTCATGGCACTGCAGTCATGCCCTTCCAAGTGTTTTTGTGACCCCTTGGAACAAGTACTATTCACTAAATACAACTTTTGGGGTTTGATGTCATTTTATCACACCCTCATCACCACAACTATCCACACTCCATTCCATCAATCTCTGCCAACACACACACACACACACACACACACACACACATACACACACACTTCTCGTCTGGGATCTGAAGTGAAATTCATGAGAGACAAAGTAAAGGGAATTTTATTTTCTTAGTTGCTATTAGGAAAGAGAGAAGTTATAGCTCTCATGGGCTTTACTGTGATAATCAACACCTGGAGTGACTGATAAATCTGAGTAAAAGCTCCCCTACCCCTACCCACTGCTGGCATTTAAGATATCAAGCTGACATGCTATTTGATTCTTTACCAACTGGACTACTGCAAACTATTTCATTCTAAATCACATTCCTGAAAACAATCAAATTATGAATTAATCCCTAAAGACTAGAAGATTGCAAGCCACGAAACAGTACAGAAGCTTGCAATCAGGATCATAAACAGGAGACGCAAGAAGAGATACCAGAAACAATGTTACACGATTAGCTATAACCAAAGGGAAAAAAACAAGCATAGATAGATGTCCCTGAAGATAATCCATGAACACAGAACAAGTGATAGGGGGTGGAAAATGCAAACTGTGAGGCCCCTAGCAACAGTCTATTACATTCTAAAGAAGCAAACCAAACCAAGAGTTTAAAGTATGTACTGCTAAGGAGTAAACTAAGAGCTTTTATAGATACGGCAAGCGCATTTTGAAATAAATGAGAAGTCGTGTGTGGCCCCTTTGTGTATCCCCCTTCCACTTCTCCATGTCTTTACTCATTTTCAAACTATTTAGAGTCAGTCAGCAGTGGTCGGATCAGGCTTAGAGTTCTTTAATAATAATTTCCAAGAATGCATATAAATTCTCAAATAGCTACTCTGGATTTGAAGTCTTATGTTAACTCTAACAGAAATACTTTGTATTAAAATGGGCTGTGGCAAGGCACATGGCAAGATAAGTTATTTCCCCAAAGTACAGTGAAAACACCCGTGATCCTAGAACCTGTGACTACTTAAATATTCACAACAAAATTATATGTTCTTGATGCAGCTATTATGTTCACATGCTACATTTTTACAAATGTCCTTAAACAGCAGGATTGTGTCTGTGGCTACTTGGTCCACAGGTTGGCGTTTGTTTGTTTGTTTTGGGTTTTTTTGTTTGTGGGAAGAAGAAAGCCAAATGTAGTAAATAAGCCATCTGTTTTTTAACTAGTTTTTTTTTTAGAAAAGTTGCTTTTAGATTTTTAAATGCTTGATAAATCTGATCGTTTTCATCAAATAGATTTGTAAATATACACATAATCGAAGTTTCCAGCATCATTTGTAAAACTCCAAACACACTGCTGTGATTATAGTGAACCCCTTCATTCATCAATTCATCAAATTGAAAATTTATTGTACACTATGTACCAGACACTGTTCTAGGCACTGGGAAACAACTGTAGACCCAAAAGGGCCAGAGTCCTACACTCAAATAGACTGCACTTTAGTTAGGAAGACAGATACTGACCAAATAAATATAACATACATACAGATAGAAAATCACAAATTTTGATTAAGTGCTATTCAGGAATAGGACAGAATATTCTAGAAAGACTAACAGCGTGGAGTAGTGGGTTCAGGATGAAGGCCATTTAGCTCAAATCTGACAAAGTAGGAGTGGCGCCCCAAAAGTGGGGAGAAAATATTTTAGACAGGAAAATATCTGATATTGAAAAGAACCTAAAACAAGGTTTGAGTGAATTATATGATCAGAACAGCATTGCATTTGAGATCAGAACATCTGGGTCCTATTCCAGCAGCATCAATAATTAACAGCATGAACAAATGAGGAAGTTGAGAATAAGGTATCCACTAACTCTAAAATCCCATGTTTTCATGGGTAATCTTTACCTCAAAAATTGCGAAATGGTGTTTTATAGAAAAAAAAAGTATCTTATTTGTTTAAAGCATTTATTTTATACAAACTACATTTAATATTTTATTAACCAAGAACTAATAATGAAAACTCCCACATATTTTCCATATGTAAGCAGAATTTTAAAATAACATACAAAAAATAATACTGCAGCATGTTACAAATAAACTCACTTCAAATATTTAATAATGCCTTGAACCTTTAAAATGTTATTACTCATTGTTACTAACACACGTATGTCTCATTCACAAAGTTATATTAAAGTGAAATCATGCTATTGTCACTATATATGGAATAAAAATGTGACTCAAAGAAAAAAATAAATGTAGCCAGGAATTTTAATTCCCCAGAATTTATCACAGTCAAAAAAATTCGTTCTCAAGCATTGTAGTCTCCAGATTTTTTCATCTTTCTATAACATGTCAGGAAGGTAATTATCATTAAAGAAAAAAATTTAAGTAAATTAATCTCATCAAGATTGTGGCATTCTTTTCTTCAGCTGGAACACTTCACCTCTTACTAAAATTATAGAATTCTATGAACTCTTGAGGAGTTATCTACTAAAATGAACCAACCTCATTTTTTTAGAGAAGTAATTGAGTTCCAGAATGAAAAGTCCAAGGTCGCACTCCAGGTCAGAATCGAGTCAAGGCTGGTTTGATGATGTTGCTAAACTTACTTCCCCATTACTTTGCCACCTCATACTCATCTCCCTCCTACACACTAGTGGAATTTAAATAATTCTTCTAAATGCAATAAGATTATTTTGTTTCAGGAAATCATTAATAGTCACTTTATTTCAGATTACCTCCCAGATCCTTCTCCGATATTGCCTGAATTTAGGTTATAATTTATACTTGCAGTGACGAAGGATAAAGTATTCCTTCTAAAACTGAGAAGGAAAATTGAGGTTAAAACATAAGAACTAGGAAGATCGGTAGGGGAAGAAAGGGATAAGGAAAGGGGGGGTAATCAGAAGGGGGAATGAAGAATGAGACACTATGGACTCTGAGACAGAAACCGAGGGCTTCAGAGGGGAGGGGCATGGGGGAATGGGATAGTCCGATGATGGGTAGTAAGGAGGGCATGTATTGCATGGTGCACTGGGTGTTATATGCAACTAACGAATCATCGAACTTTACATCAAAAACCAGGGATGTACTGTATGGTGACTAACATAATATAATAAAAAAACATTAAAAATAAATAAAGAAAGAAAGAATCAAAGGAAGACCAAAAAAAAAAAAAAGATAAATGAATGTCCTAATGTAATTCCATGCACATCCAGAAAGTTTATAAAAATAAAGTAAAAAGAGAAAAATATTCATTTAGCCTCTTCTACAAAAAATACTGATGCCAAAAATTTATCATTATCAATAACAACATCTGCTCATTGAGTAATTTTTAATTTGGGAAGGGGGTAATATGTGAAGATGTGACACACATTTTGCATATTTTCTTACACTATGTCCCTCTAAACTTTACTTATTTCCTTCTGACTTTTTAATTTTAAGCACTTTGGCTGGAAGAAGAGGAAAACGCTTGCTTGAACAAAAGATCTAAAAGATTTGCATGAACACAAAAGGAGTAGAAACTAGTCTTCCCCACAACCCACAACTCATTTCCTGCCCTGTAAGATGGAGGTTTTCTAGATTTTTCTGAATGAAGGACAGAACTCTCAGATAATTTTATAAATCTAGAGAAAAGGAAGAACTGAACTCTCCTCAGGGATTTAGAAAAACCCAAGCAGGCCTCACAGAGTTCTATCCAGCCCAGCATAGTAAGGGGAGCAACCAAATTAACTTGGATGTGTCTGAAAGCGATGGATCTGATGGGGCATTGTGCACAGAAATGGAAGGAAAAAATGGCTGCAACCTGTTTATTCCTTGAAGGCTGAGATGAAACGATGGACATGTTAACAGCTGGTAGGTGGAAACGTGGCCAGGGTAGATCAGAGCCCCTCTACTCCCAACCCCGTGGAGTCTCTGTCCTACCTCACTGTCTCTTACCTCCCACGTCCAGTCCCTTGGACAGAAGGAAGGGAAAGCCTGAATCCAATGCCATTCCATTTTTCTCACCCTGAGGTATAGAGACCTAAACTAGAAATGAAATCAAACAAGAGAAATGTTCCACTTATGCATTAAGATTGTCATCTTTTGTATGAAGGACGCTGCTAAATGCTAAAGGTACAGATTAATTTATGAAACAGTTTATGCCCTTAAATTGGGGGTCCAGTTAGGAGCCAAAGTACAGACACAACCAAAGCAAACAAAAATATAAGGAAATTCGTGCAATGTAACAAGTCAGAGAAACTGTAAGATGGTTCCAACTCCCGAATGCACCTCCTTTCAGGAAGAATATATGAGCTTAATGTTCAAGTCTTCAAAACTATTGTGCTGTAAATGCTTTCAAATCATGTGTCTTCATTCACATTATTGGCCCCTTGAGCCTACTAAACATGTCAAATCTTCAAGTTGTCTTATAGCTACACTGACTCTTTTATATCTGCCAGATGGAGTAACTATACACTAATGAATACAGAGCAACGTATGAGAGAAGCTGGAGTGACAGGACTAGCAAATGTGCCTCTCTACCTAGAGCAGTGAGATCAAGCATCCTTTCAGAAACCACCCACATAAATATGACATATTTAATTCTAAGTAGAAAAAAAAGATCATAATGAAGCTTTTGACTTGACATAATTCACAGAGGGGTCTTGAAATTTCATCAAAGCCTAGCACTGAATGTGAGATAGAGCAGCAAACATCAACTTAGAAATAATACTTAGATTGAACTAAACAAGCAGCTGTGGGGAATGGATTATCTGCTATTTTCCTTTCTGGATTCCGGGACAAAGAAGTCAGTAAAGAATTATAACAATATCATTGGTAGAATCTATCGATTTCAAATCACACTCACTGAAGGTGCTGATGTGTGAGCATGATCATTTTCTCAGAAAAACAGCTCACCCTGCCTTCCTTGCAGTTCCTGCTTACCCAAGCTCCAGAAGAGCTCAGCTACTTATGTGAGATGATTTCAGATGCTATTATTTAAGAACAAAGTATAAAAAATATTTTTAAGCATATGATTTCATAAAATGACCATACAGATAAGAAACAGAGACGAAGGAGGGTGTAGTTCAAGGTTATATAAAATCTCATCAGCAAAAACAAATAGACAATGACTAGATAATAAAAATTCTATACTGCGCAAAGACAACATCAGCTTGAGCATAAAGAAAAATTAAGCAGCAAGGATAAACAAACACGAAAAAGGATAGAAATTTACTTATAGAATCACTTGCCTTAGATATTTTTTCTTTAATTCCACTATAGTCACTATATAGTGTCATATTAGTTCCAGGTGTACAACATATTGCCTTTGATATTTTTAAACGTTGAATTTACCGTTGGTGCATGTGGCAGAAAACTTTTTAATCCTTTTCAGCTCTATAATTCTGGGAAACTACCAAGTGTTGGTTAATTCATAATCAGTACTGTGTGTGTGTGTGCACGCATGCGTGTGCACACGTTTGTATGTGTGTGTATACACACACATCTACGTACACATACATACATAGTCTATATACTCTCTACATGTATATAGACTATGTATGTGAATATATATATATATATCTCACTTGTCTGTGTGAATGTATGTTTATGTAGTTCCCTGCTTTTCCTCTCTGCATGTCTGCCCTGTCTTTCCCTCCACATTTCAGTAAGAGTCAATAATGGCACCCTTTCGGTAGAACCCATCAAGAGTAGCTAGCAAGTCTACAGACAGATTACTGTGGGTCCAATGCTCACCTCTGGATCAAGAACATCTAGCAGAGCACTCTCAACAGGGAGCTGGGTGCAAGGCACTATAATTTAGAAGAAGTGGCTGTGGTGGAGGGCAAATCAATAAAATTGATTGGTACAGACCAGTAAAATATGGCTTGCACTCTCAACACAATTATAAATGCCTTGCGATGGGGCAATTCATCTCTTTCTGTTCAGTTCTATTTCTGTATTCTAGGCTTAGCACAGTTCAAGAACATAGTAACCACCCGAAAGCTAGTTGTGGAATTGAATCAAGTTCAACAGAGTAAGATGTACTTTATGGTATTTCCAAAAGTATTAAAGGGGAAAAAAGGAACTAAACCAGACAACTGGGTATGTATGAGGAACTGTGGGGGAAGCCAGGTGGTAGCAACCTTGTGCTTTGTTTAATAACTTAATGGTAAATCAGAAATAGCAATTACATTGCCTGCTCTCTTTCTGATGCCTGATAACTCCCTTATTGAGAACAACGTGTAAAACCAAATTCATGCAATCCAAGAACTCTCTTTCACAAGAAATCATTTTTTGTTGTTGTTATTTAAGGAAACAAACACATAAAATGATGTTTCTTTTAAATTATTTTCCAAATCATTAGGAAAAATGGAATTTGAGTTTTAATGGGCTACTAGGAAAAGAAAGCATTTTTATTAAAAAAAAAACATAATTCAAAAGATCATTAAAACCATTCTATGAAAATGTGTTTTTATCTTTGTCAGAAAATTGGAATTTATTTATAACAGATTATAGTTATGATTTCATGGTGTTTAATCCTTTACTATGTATAACAATTTGCTCTAAGAGAAGTTATATAGTTGTTTAGAGTGACTACTCATAGCTCCTTAATTTTAAAACACTAAATAAAACAGCAAAAATATAGTTTCATAAGAAAACTTAAAGAAAAAATCAAATGAGATAATTGTAAAAACACAAAAATATAACTTATCACACAGAGTTTAGAATTGTTCATAATAATGACAGTGGAGGATAAATATCAATTCTTTTCTTCTCCATCTAGCAATTTGTAAGTCTACATTAAAACCCAAAACAGACGCAATTTTAAAAACTTAGTTTTAAGATCACGTGCTCAAACTTTCCACCAAGAACACTTTCCTCCTTACGATGCTTTGCTTTACAATTCATCTTTAAAATTCCAGGGAAAAGAAAAAGTAGAACCGTTCCAAAAGCATTGTCAATGCTGCCTATGCCTCCAGAGACGAAGTTGCTCTCTATCATTTATTTAGTATGCTAACTGGTAAGTGTTCTTGAAACAGTTATTTTTAGTTGACTGTGCTCTATACTGAATTTCAGACAAACGTGAACTGAGCTATTATTATGAGGATTACTACTCAAAACTCCCAAGATTCTCTTAAGTAAACTCTCTGTCATTCTCCTGGGTAAGCCTAGGGCAGGAAAAAAAAAAAAGCAGCAACTATGAATCTCAGTTACAGAAACATCTTCTTTAGCTTTATGACTCAAAACGAGAGAAAAGTTAAACATTTTGGAACATTTTGGAATGGGATATTTACAATTAACTAATCTCTGTCATGCATATTTTAAGGAAAAATAGCATTTTCTTAAAGATTACAATTCATTGGACAATTCTACAAGAAACCTCTCCACTGACCATCTGTCCAAATTGTGTGTTTAAGTTCTGAGACATTTAAAAAGAGAATCATGTAGTTCGTTCCCAGTTGCTAGCGGGAAAAAAAAAAAAAAAAACTGGTTCCAAATATCATCTTGAGTCACGTTAATCTCGGTGATTATTTTTTGTGTGCACTTTTTTCATAATCTGATCAGATGAAATTTGTGAAAAATTTGAAATCCCCTTTGGATTACACCAAAGAATTTTTGGTGGCTGCTGTGTTTCGCATAGTAAGTACATATTTGCACGGTGACTAGAAATTAGATTGCAATATTTATTCATCAAATAATAAAGAGACTAAATAATATAATTAGATATATGTCATGAAATTCTTCCTGGGATGGAGAGAAGCTTTATGTCTTTCTCATTAATGTTTTGAATAATGATGCTCTTATCTTCTATTTTGAACTGATTTTTTTTCCATTTTGCTTCCCTTTGATCCCCAACTTTGAAATAAGACACATAATGGCCATATATCATTCAGTGCAAGCCAAAACACATAATGACCATATATCACTCAATGCAAGCCAAACATTCCATTTTTACCTGTGGCACTACCAATGATAGAACAGATGATGGCATTAATTGTCATTACCCCAGACACAGGTGAATTGACTCTCATATCTTCCAAGAATTCTGATGAGTACCCAACTGAACCTTAGGAAAGGTAAACTCGGTGTAAGGATATAGATATCCCAGAAGCTTCAAGGCAATATTATGATTACATTTGGGATGTTCTGTGAGAACGGTACAAAAAGCACTCTCCTCAAGAAGTCGTACTTTATTTTTTTTTTATGTTTTTAAAGATTTATTTATTTTGAGAAAAAGAGAGAAAGTGGGGGAAGGGGCAGAAGGAGAAGGAGAGAGAAACTTTCAAGCAGACTCCCCACTGAGCACAGGGCCCGATGAGGGGCTCTATCTCACGACCCATGAGATCATGACCTGAGTCGAAATCAAGAGCTGGATGCCAACCGACTGAGCCATCGAGCTGCCCCTAAATACTAAAAGCAAATGAAGCACCTATAAATTACATTCTTTACACTGACCACAACTATCTAAGATTGGGAAAGGAAGTATATGTTATTTGCATAAAAAATTCTTATTCTAATATTACAGTAGTTCTCTCCTTCTCCTTGTTGAACTCAAGGTAGGCTCATGTGGAAGAGGCAGATATTTTACACTAGAAAAGTAACTCTGTTGACATACAAGGTCAGCCCTGCATGAGTTCGGAGACCTCTACAGATCCACAGATTACCTTAGGACAATGAGCAGTTGGGGGACAACTGGGGATTTTTCTGAAGATATATTTACACCCTCCAACACTGAGGATGTTGGCACTAAGCATGCCTTGTCTCCATCTGGGAAACTCAAGCAAACTAATAAATTGTAGATTTCTAAATACCAATGTGTAGATTTGCAGTGACTCTCATTCAACCACCTGACTTACTAAGCAACCAGGACATGACCACAGTGACCTCCCCAGTATCTCAGTTCAGAACAGGAGGGGCCAAAAGTCTAGATCCTCTGCAGGGTAAATACATGCTTCCCAGATATGTTTCAGAAATATGAGAACAAAGGTCAGGACAAGCCAGGAAGAACAGTGAAGTGGTTTTGGCCTCTATGAGGCCTCCAGCTTCCTCTTTCTCCTCTCCTTTCTTTCTCCCTCAGTAACAATATCACCAGCTTTAAATAGCTAAGCTTAATGAGTTTCCTCTCCAAAATCATGTGTATTTTAAAAAAAACAAAACCCATGAATAACGGAATGCATCATCTTCCCAAAAAACCTCTCTCCCTTGATTGCCTAACTCAGTGCATAAAAAATAAATCTACCCAGTCACTCATTCCAACAAACTGAGTCAGATGAGTCTTCCTTCTCTCCCACATTCAATCAATTAACAAGCTCTGACACATTTTTTCTCATAAATGATTCTCAAATCCATCACTTCTATACACCTACTAATCTGCCCTAGTTCGGATCTTCATCATCTTTTGCCTAAAAGAAAACAGCTTCCCCAGCTTCAAATTTTAATCCATTCTCTATTCAGATGCCAAAGGAAGTGCTTCAACAAACAGATCAGATCCCAACACGCTCTTGTTGAAAATCCATCATTGCTTTGAAGATAAACTTAAAATCTTTCAACTTCTACAGAGACTCCTTCATTTACGCTCATTCAGCATGTTCTGTTGCTGATCTTCTCTAACCCAAATTCTTCCATGGCATTCTCCAGTCTGTATCAGGACAGGTCATTTCTTTCATCATGACTTCTGTGAAGACTAAAGAAAAATGTACTTTCTCTCACGTCCGGACATTAAGATGCAGAGTTCATCACAGCTTGTCTATAAGGTTAATAGTTTTTTATCGTATTTGCTAGCACAACAGATCCATAAATGCTGGGACCAATTGGATTAATCTCATGCATCATGGTTCTCTAGGGAAAGTCACCTAGGAATAACTGTTCTCTCTCCACACCACTCACAGGCTACAGTGAAAGATTTCACTGTTTATTTTACCTAAGAAGTTTTCTGAACTGGATGTAAATCACTGACTCTAGATAATTCCTTTTTGTTGTTCTTGTACTTACAAACATACCATAACTGTAGCCAAGAGATGTTTAGCTGGTCTACACTTACACCGGTACCAACTGGGGTAAGCCAGATTTTAACCCTGGAGAAATCCAACCAAACTAAGATACATCAGTAATGATGTACATTAGAAAATGTATCATATTCTAGAGAGTACCTGGTTATTATGCAATATTTAAGCCATGCAAAATTCTAAATAAATATTTGTTAGTCCTTTGTCAGTAATGTATTAATGTGGCCATCACATATTTTCTTTACCATCTCCTATTACTTCTTACTCATACACTTAGCATATATTGAAACCTTACTGTAGGACAGATACTACGTTCACTACATTTATAGT
Organism: Ailuropoda melanoleuca; assembly: GCF_002007445.2. NCBI lineage: Eukaryota > Metazoa > Chordata > Mammalia > Carnivora > Ursidae > Ailuropoda > Ailuropoda melanoleuca. The sequence goes on along the minus strand of NC_048222.1, from coordinate 93,006,886 downwards.
GCAATGGCTTTGATTCTCCTAAGCTAAGTAAAATGAAATCTCAGGTCCTTTTCTCTTTGCTCAACCAAGAAAATGTTGGAAAATTGATATTTTTTTATTACTACACTAAAAACTCTTATCTGTAATAGTGACAATTCAACTTTCAAAAATTATTTTTAAAGTCACTTGTCAAGTAAATATCAAATGTGGTACATGAATAAAACACAGAAAAGCTATTCCACAGTTTACTCAAGTATGGCAGAATGCTGAGGGAGTTGGCCAAGCTGCATTTTATGCACTAGGCACCAAGATTGTCTATGCTCCATAAAACATTTCAGATCTCATTAAAACCAAGTGAACAATGCCAATAAGAGCATGTAAGGCCGACTTTAGCTTTCTTCTATATTTGGTTAATTTAACCTAAAAAAAAAATTCCACAGACCTTTAACTTTCAATTACAATGCCATCTTGTAGAAAATACTGAAATAATGCAAAAGACTCATTAACATCTTGATACAGCAGTTAGCAAACCACTGTGAAAACATAGTAGATATGTGAGAACTTCATACACCAATGGACAATGTTCAGATCAAAGTTTTCTAATTCTACAAGGTAAAAATAACTCCGAGATGCAAAACTATGATCCATACCATTAGGATCTAGTCACCTACATCGTCATAAGGAAGGGAGGTAGACATACCAATGTGTCATTGTCAGATTGCAGCAAGGAAAAAAACATATGGAGTCAAATTTGTCTAGTGTCTGAATTAATGATCTATTTTGCAGAAGATTTAGAACTTTTTCTAGCTGTTCCAGGCCAGCCACTGACCGGTATCAAAAAGCTGAAGGCTTTCAGTGGCCTCAGGAAATTTATTCATCACAAGGTATCCAGCTAGTGCATTGGGAGTTACTGGGAGACTGTTAGTTGTATGTGATCCCTATGAATCATAACTAGGTCATACCCAATAATAATCTAGTTATACTATGTTAATGACAAACTCTTTGAAATACAAGCTATCTAAAGGATTGGCTGAAAAGCAGCTTTATTTCAGAAATGAGTAATGGTATTAGATTAGTAATATAAGTTGGGATACAGAGTACAGGTTATGAATGCAGGATCTGTAGCCAGACTGGCTGAGTTTACGTCTAGCTCCTTTACTTTGCTAATTGCAAAATCTTGAGCAAACTAATCTCTGTCTCAATTTTCTAATCTACAAACTGGAAGTGATAATAATACTCATCTCAATGGGTTGCAATGTGGACTAAATGAACTAAAACATGCAAAGTGATCAGACAAGTGCCTGCAAGTTCATCAGACAAATGATTAAATGTTAACAGCTATTATTACTCAAGGTCATTCAGCTCATCAGTGGTAAGGTCAGAACTGGAAGTCAGTTCTAGGCCAACTTCCCTCCCAGCCCTAGCATGTCATGCCAAAGGTAGCAATAACTTCAGTGTTTTGGGGGGAAGGGGAGTGTCGGTAAAAATAAGGAGGAAGAAGTCATACTACCAGCTACTTTTCAGAGCAATAAACAAGTTCTGCTCGCCAGTTAGTATTCAGACCTCAGTTGGTTCATTTTGGGAGGCAACAAATTCAGTAAGGTGTTTAGAGATGGAAAAGGAGAAAAAGTAAGAAAAGTTTTGTTTAAACACCAGTGCCGTTATTGTGTTTTTAAAATAAAAAGATTAAAAATGAAAAACAGTAATAACGAAGCCTATCTAAAGTCATTTTAAAACACAGGTTCTATACTTCTAGTCTATCTTTCAAAGCAGCAATAACAAAAAAAAAGTTGCCAAGAGAAGTGAAAGACACCTATCTGTATGAGAATCAAAGAATATCTTTTTTTTTTTAAGACAGGGGGTGCACAGAGGGGCAGAGGGAGAGGGGTAGAGAGAGAGAATCTTAAGCAGGCTCCATGCCCAGTGCAGACTCCAACGTGAGGCTCAATCTCACGACCCTGAGATCATGACTTGAGCCAAAATCAAGAGTTGGATGCTTAACCGACTGAGCCACCCAGAAGGGCCAAAGAATACCTTTTTGTTGAAAAAAATACACCTTTTATGCTAAGAGTTATTCTAATTTTGCCTTGATCACTATACTTTCTTTCTAGTAGATAATGTCCCAGAGACATTTTTCTGATAAACACTATTTTCTGTGAAAACAATGTAAGTAAAAGAAATAAATTTCTATTCCAAGATAAGCAATTACATGTATGGTAAACCACATCATGGGCAAACTATTATTAACCTGTTTATCTGGTTTTCTATTGTCCTTTTGTTTTATTGTTCAAAACTGGTACTACTCTACGTAGAGAACATGTTAGTTAAGTTCAGCCATAGGGTACAATGAAACCCAAAATAACAGCTGCTTACACAAGACAGAAATTTATTTCTCTTGTATTGAAAACCACTCAGAACATGTTGTGTCCATGGCTAGTAGAGTAGTTCCTTAAAGCTGCACTCAGACCCAGGGTCCTCCTCGCTCACCTTCCTCCATTCGTGAAGGATGACCCTTTGGTTCATGGTCCATGGTGGCTGTTAGTCCTGTAATCATGATATCCGCTAACTAGGCAAGAGAATGAAAAAGGAGCAGAGACTCCTTAAACACCCTATACATATCTGCCCTCCTCCCATTGACAGGAACCAAGACACTTTCACCCTATGAATAAGTAGAACTGGAAAGTAGTCTTGTCTGCGCCGTACTTTTACTCACGACGACAGAGTGAATTTTGAGAAACAACCAGGAGACTCTGCCTCAGGAAGGAAATCAAATAACAAATAACGTAGAAGAGAAGAGGCCGCTGCAGATGGGCAGGATTTGAGTTGTATTGATTGTGACTAGGAAAAACCGTGGCCAAAGGATGAGTGGTTCTGTACAGGCTGTGAGCAGGTGGGAGGTGCGTTTTTGATTTGATCTCTGTTTTGATCTCTGTTCATTTGTACCCTCCTGGTAAGGCACTTAGAGTCTGGCTAAAAAGATAACTTTCAGGATCTAGTAATCAGCCACAACACCCAGGTAATAGCACGTCTGGACGCAGCTGTGCAATTTAGGATTGTTTCCACTTAGAGTCAAAAACTACAGCCTGATTCTATTTCTTAGTTTAAATATCTAGTTAGAATTGACACGTCAGAAATCGTACTTATGTTTCATGCCAGAAAGAGTGCAAACGCAAGGTCTTGAGAGGTAGCAGTGTGGTAACAGTTACAACTGTCAACTTGGGAGCCTGACTGCCTGAATTCCAATCCTGGTTCCTCTTTTTACTAGAAGTACGAGTTGGACAAGTTATTTAACTTATCTCTATGCCAGATTCCTCATCTACAAAAACGGGCATAATAACAAAATCTACTTGATAGAGTGGGTAAGGATGAAATGAGTTTATAAGTGTAAAGCATTTATAACAGGTCCTTGCATCTGGTAATTATTTTTTTTTAAATGTTAGCTCTGAACAACTACAGACTTGTATTCTGGAAGAAGACAGTGCACTATAACCTGCAACCATCAGGTGATGGCTACAAAGGGAAAACCAGAGCCCGAAGAACTGTTTGATGTTAATGCGGGGAGGGGCCGTTTGGTTTTGTCATACTCAATCTGGAACGGATTCTCCCTTCTGAAGAGTATGAGACCATAATATATTCCTACTGCTACAACATAATTCAGAAACAGTTAAGAGAAAATGATTGGCTATTATACAGAAGGACAAAGAGATACATGTCAGAGAGTAACAGTACCCTACATAGGGAGAAAAACATTATAGGGCAAAAGAAATGGCAGGTATTTTAAGAATGTGGTGAATACAGAAGGAATTACCTCAAGCTTCATACACTGAGGAACAAGGACAGTAGGTCCACAGAAATGCATTTGAATGGTGACTGTATAGCCCTTGAATGCTTTTACCTACTGGGGAGTCTACCAGCTATTACTGAATGCCCTGAAGCAGGATGCCTTGTAATGTGACAAGGACCAGGTTGGCAGACCCTGCAGAAGCTGGATTACAAAGGACTACCCTTACATTTTACTTAGCAGTGAAAATACTTCTTAAAGAAGAAATTACAATTTAATACCAGAATACTAATCTATAGCACTTGTGATATATTTACATATGAGAACATATATAATTTTCTGCTTAAATTATCTAATTTTCAGTTCATCCTATGACTTGACAATACTCATCTTATTTGGTTGTCATTAGAAAGTACAGAGTTAGAGAATCTCTTCAGGTTCTGTTCTACCCCTGAATTGGGTAGACTCCCAAAGAAAATTATACTTTCCTGATGCCCATAGTGAGCAAGGAAGACAAACAGCGTCCCAAACAGAAGGTGCCTTCATCTGGCCAAATTCACACCCTCATTGTGGTACATGCAATATTTCTTCCATGGAAAAGAGAAAAAAAATCATTTTAATAAAAAATGTTCTATTTTATTAAGCCTATGTATGGTAGAATGGTCTTTAAAATCATCATTGATAAAGCTCTTTGATATAAGGATAACTTACATGATAACAATGTCATATTCTTAAAGTTTTACCTCATATTTCAAATTTACATTTTGTCTTTAGCTCAGATGATTCATTTGAAGAGGAAAACAAAGACACAGGTGAGATAATAGGTTTTGTGAATGACTTATACGTAGCTTGTGGTCATGCCCAAGTCATATTTATATCCTAGTATGAGACTAGTCAAACAATACGCAAAAATTTATGCACGGTTTTAAAACAATCACGTAGGCAGGACAATCCTTATCATATATTTTTTACACATTCATGTGTCAAACTGAGAATTACTGATTCCAATTTTCTGTTCAATAAATATTTATTAGCACCTCCTTTATGCCAGGCACTATTTTAGATGATGGAGAAATAATGGAAACCAAAACAATGTTCTTTTCTCCATGGAGTTTGCATTCTACTTAATTTGTCTAGAAATCATGAAAATTTTCTAATGAGCTAGAATTTACTCATTAGGGAATTAATCCCAGAATTCTATGCCAGATATTTCCCAAAATATCTAATGAAAGGAAAGGCTTAGCAGAACACTAGAAGCAGGAGAACCAAGACATTACTGCTCCTCAAATGATGAGAAATAGTGGGTAAGATGAATTCCTTCTCATACAAATGAATACAAAGAAATTAAACACCTCTGAAAGGAAAGGAACCAGGCTGTCCACACATCCCTGTCTCCACCGCAAGCTGAGAGCCACCAACGAGCAAATACAGGCTTCTTAACCAATATGGGTTTCTTTATGAAACTGTAACACCTATATCATTTACCAATCCAAATATACATGCACAAGCAAACAGAGAAGACGACTGAAAATTGAAAGTGTATCAATTAACCACAACATGGGAAAGATCCAGGAATTCAGATCCTTAAAAGAAATCCAGGCCCTTGGAACTGATGATCCCACAGTAACAAAGACTTCCTCCAGGTAAAACTATAGTCATGTCCTTAAAATACTATTAGGAATTTAGAAATTTAGAAAAACGCAGTTGGGAATTCACAGTTTCAGGGAGATGGCCACCAGACATGGCTTCCTATCCTTCTACTCCCAGCTCTACTCTCACTGTCTTTCCTGAGTCAAAGGTCAGACAGTATAAGTGAGGTGTTGGTTAGTCTTCAAGATAAGAGAACTAGTGTGGGTTTTCTTATCTACAGATTGAGTGATGGCCTGGAGACCAGCATTAGAGAGTGCTGGGGTGAGGACACGGGCAATACTGGGGCAAGGGTGTATGTGGAACAATTGCCACTTGGACTACTCCAAGAGATGATTTTCAAGTAACCTCACAGTATGTTTAAAGGGACCCAATAACAAAGAGAAGGAGATAAAAACAAGTAAACAATGCGTGGGTGACAAAGAACCACTGGAGATAGTTGGTGACCAACAAAAACTATAATCAGAATACCTGAGGAGATACAAGTGCAATACAAAGAAAAAAACTTGCTGGAGAAAACAATAGTAAAAAAATAATTTGTAAAATTAAGATTTCCGATGTAAAGGATTCAGTAGGTGAATTTAAAGATTATGTGGATCCCGCTGAGACCTGTTTAGTAGCCTAAAAAATCAGGTAAAGGAAATATTTTAATAATAGGGAAAAGATACAAGGAGATAAAAATCATGATACATCCTGGTAAAAATGCTTGAACACCAAGGACAGAAAGAAAAAATATCACACTATTCCCTTGAAAAAGAACAAATTATCTGCAAAGGAAAAAGTGGTCAGACTTGCATGTGATTTCTCACCTGCAACATCAGAAGCAAGAAGGTATTGGAAAAACATCTAGAGACTGAAATTCAAGGACTGCACCCCAAGAACCTTGGAGCAAGCTAAGGAGTCATTCATCTGTTATGCAGAGACTGAGTGTATTAGCATACGTCCCAACTGAAATAAGAACTGAAAAGAGGGCAGAAACCTAAAGATCGGAAGATACAGAGAAGAGTCAATAATGGTGACCAGTGGGGCGCCTGGGTGGCGCAGTCGTTAAAGCGACCGCCTTCAGCTCAGGGCGTGATCCCGGCGTTCCGGGATCGAGTCCCACATCGGGCTCCTGGGCTGGGTGCCTGCTTCTTCCTCTCCCTCTCCCCTGCTGTGTTCCCTCTCTCGCTGGCTGTCTCTCTGTCACATAAGTAAAAAAAAAAAAAAAAAAAAAAAGTAATGGTGACCAGTGACTCTTGTAACATATTTACCAACAGATAAACCCAAGTGGAAAATAGAATAATTAATGGCAATAGTTACAGCAAACAATACTTAATGACTGTTTATATATCAAAAGCTATGTTTTAAGTACTTTTCACTTAATTCTGACAACAAATCATAATTTTTATTTTTTATTATTTTTTTACTGAAGTATAGTTTACATACAGTGTTATATTAGTTTCAGGTGTATGCTATAATGTTTCAACGATTCTATATATAACTCAGTGCTCACCACGCTAAATGTACTTTTTTTTTAAAAGATTTTATTTATTTATTTGACAGAGAGAGAGGCAGCAAGAGAGGGAACAAGCAGGGGGAGTGGGAGAGAGAGAAGCAGGCTTCCTGCTGAGTAGGGAGCCCAATGCGGGGCTTGATCCCAGAACCCTGGGATCATGACCTGAGCCGAAGGCAGACACTTAATGACTGAGCCACCCAGGCGCCCCCATGCTAAATGCACTCTTGATCCCCTTCACCTATTTCATCCATCCCCCACCCACCTCCCCTCCAGAATCCACCAGTATGCCCTCTGTATTTAAGAGTCTGTTTTTTGTTTGTTTGTCTCTTTTTTCCTTGTTTGTTTTGTTTTTAAATTCTACCTATGAGTAAATCATATGCATTATAGTGACTTCAAAACTAGGAGCTGTGGGTGGAGGGCAATACAGTAAAATGTCTCAGGCTAGAGGGAGTAGGCAGAGAAGAAACAAAAATATTCTAAACCTGTGTCTGTGTGTGTGTTGTGTGGTGGTGGGTGGGGGAGCCAGGTAAGGAAGGGAATTTCTCCTGATGGAAAATGGTTATTATCCACAAAAAAATAGTTATGTATATCAGTCATGTAATAAATTCTCCCATTAAAAGACATAAATTGTTAGAATTAAAAAGCAAAACTCAGCTATAAGCTATTAATAAGAGATGGACTAAAATCAAAGTGATAAAGAAAAACTTAACATAAAAAGATTGGTAGAGCAAAAACAATGTAAATGGAAACAAAAAAAAATAAAAGAATGGTAATAATACTATCAGAGCAGGTGGAACTATTATAAATAACTACACAGGCCAAGTGGAATATTATACAATTATAAATGATGTAATTAATGAAGAGACATAAACTTGCAGATACACAAATATAGTAGCTAAATACCTAAAGCAAGAAACATCTTTTCATGAGCCTATTGGCCAACTCTGTGAATATCCTAAAAACACTGGCCATACATTTTAAATTTGTGAATTGCATGATATATGAATTATATTTCAATGAAGCTGTTATGAAAAAATATTTTAAAATGAAAGGAAGAACTGATACTAAAAATAGGAAAAATTTATTAATGGAAATCATAAATAGAAGAATTTAACTTTCAAAATGAAGGAAATTAACTTAATAGCTATACATAGAATCTTACATTCCGCAATTTAAAAAGTTATATGTTTTAGTATGTACATGGGGTATTAACAAAAACAAATCATATAGCTGGTCACAAGGAAACTTTGTGTTTCTTTTTTTTTTCTTACAAAGATCTTATGGATTAGGTATGCTAACCATATTCCACTAAATTTAGAAATGTTACATAATCTTAACCTATTACAAAGTAATAAATATACTAAGATAACCCATGGATCAAAAAGGAAAGCAAAACTGAAATACAAATTCCATGAAAAGCATATCAATAAGTAAACACTATCTGAGAATACATGGGCCATAGCAAAAGCTATATTTAGGAAAATATACAGTTTTTAGTGCCTTTACTATTAACGTTGAAAGCATGTTAACACTGTACTTACAAGAAACAGAGATAGATTTAACAAAAATTTACTTTAAAAATTGGAAAATGAAATTAATATAAATCAAAGTAGAAATTAATTAAAACCAGACAGAATGAATTAATTCAAAACTTCTTTGAAGATACCAATAAAGCAGATAGGCCACTGCTTAAGGAGGGGCTGGATAGCAAAAAATATATAGGATTCAGATTGAGAAAAGAGACATAATCAGCCACGGCAGACATAAAGTGAATGAAAACATTATAACTGGAACTATGGCAATAATTTTTTAAATGAACAGAAAATAAACTATTTCACAGCAATATCTAAATTTCCAAGTTGGACCTAAGAAGGGGTGGAAATCTTGAAATAAACCAATTACCTATGAAAAGACTGGAAAGGTGATGAAAAATTTATTTTAAAAAGATCCTGAATTAGCTGGACTCATGACAAATTCAATCTAACCTCTAACTTTTAAAGAACAAATATTTTTAAAGTTTTAAAATACTCAACAAAGTGAAAGCACACACAAAATTCTTCAATTGAGTTTAAAAAGATAGCATAACTTTAATGCCAAAACCTAATAAGATCAAACAAAAAAAGAAACCAATTTTAATTATTTTAATGCAAAATTTTAAATAAAATATGAATAAACAGGATCTAGTCCTGTGTAAAAAGACAACTATCCCATGCCCCACGTGAGGTTTATGCAACGAATATGAATTAGTATGCTATCAGATTTCCCGAAATTGAATCACATATGCATATTTCTTAATATTTCTTAATATGCACATGAGTGATTCGATTTCGGGAAATCTGATAACACCAGTTTTACCAATAAACAAAGGGAGAAAATCTTATAATCATATCATTAGAGTTAGGAGAGCTCTTTGATATATTTCATGTATTCCTAAAAGGAATTCTAAGTAAAATAGAGAAAGAACACTAATGACTTATAATGACAATTACCTAACAAAAATCAACAGCTAATATGATCCAAATATTGAAATACTAAAACAATTCATATTATAATTGGGGATTACATAAGGAATCACAGTATCATTTTATATTAACTTGGAGGCTCTTGTAAATATAATTAGACAAGAAAATGAAATTATCTGTATAAATAATGGAAAAGAAAATATGAAACTTTGTGAGATGAATGAATGTTACAATTTTATACTTTGAAAACTCAAGAGACTCTAGGTTTAAAATGATCCTTAATAAGATAATTTGATAAATTTCTGCACATAAGAATGGTTTGAAGAAATCAATATTTATTCTCTATTTCAGCAATAAGTAATTTGAAAGGAAATGAGAAAAAATGTTTGCAAGAGCAACAAAAGTCTAAATTTTTAGAAATAAATTTAACAAGAAAGTTCTAAGATCTTTAGAAAGAAAATAATAAAATGATTTTGAAAAACTCAAAAAACAAGATGTAATGATATAGAGATGAATTGTTTTTTCTTGGATAAAATGATACTGAAACTCATATGGAAAAATAAATTCCCAATAATATCTAAGAACAGTAACAATAACATAAAAAGATTATTGGAAAGGAAAGAGATTTCCCTTATAAGATATTACAAGATAATGATTATTTTGACATGTTACTAGCATGGGAACAAAAATAAACAAGTAATCAGTGGAAAGACATAAATCCATATTATATGCACATATATGCATATATATTTCTGCACAAACATTTATGACAAAAGTTGTAGTTTAATAATGGTTTTCTTAAAATGATGGGCTATATATAAATTATTAACATAACTGGCTACACACTTTAAAAGGTTAAATTAGACCCCTATCTTATTTGCTCCATATATAAAAATTAATTTCAGATGACCTAAAGCTTTAATTTTAAAATTTTTAATTTAATTGACATTAAAAAAAATCTTGTTAAGGAAAACTTATTTATAAAACCAATAAAGGGGAATCATACCAAAAAGCTAAGAGATTACATACACAAATAAGACTTTGTGACTAGAATGGGAATCCTAGAATGCATAAAAATGTCATAGAAGCATTCCACTTTATAAAAAATGTATAATACAATATGGTAAAAAAATACAACACACAAAATAATTGATACATACTAGCAAGGGGGAAAATAAAAGCAAAAATAAATTAAAAATAAAAACATTTTCCATTAAGATTGAAAAACATACCTTTATGAACAGTGACTGTGGCAAGTACTAAAGTCACAGTTCATTATTTTACATTTTTAAGTCTATTCTAGTTTCAGTTATAAGTCCTTGAAAACTTTTCTTAATGGTAAAAATATCCATAATGGTTTTCATTTCAAACTCCAGAACCAGTATATTGTGTCATCATAAAGCTTGCTACTATTTTAATTTTCCAACTGTTTTTTACTTCTCACATCTCTCTTGCCTTCACTAGGACTGTAGCTCTCATTGGCAGTGGCAGTGATGGGAACATCGAGTTCCTCAACAAGGCTAAAGGCGATGTAAAAGCAGGGTGGGTGTGGCCATAGTTACAGGACTTGAGGCAAAATGGCTGGATCTTATAAGGAATCCAGTCAAAGGTGTTGTAATAGCACTATAAGGTGACACAGCATAATGTCTAAACTTGAATCTCTATGTTGTATACCTGAAAGTAACGTAACATCATGTAATAACTACACTCAGATAAATTTTTTTAAGAAAATAGCTGGATCTTTTCATCCAGATCATCTTCTGATCTAGACATCCAGCAGATCTCCATTACATTCAAGAGAAAGTTAAATTTGAATGAAAGGAAAGCCGTTATACGAAAGACATTATTTTTTAAAAATAAGGATTAATTGGATGCCTGGAGAGATAAAGGTAATGATCAAAATAATAGAAGAGATGACTCCAGGTATTTGCTAGGAAAATGGTGCCCAGCGGAGAGGAAACTGTACCCACCAGAGAAATGGCCAAGAGCCCGTAAATAGGTAGGTGGAAGAGAAATTGGGCATAAAGCAAAGCATCTTCAGGAAGCTAATATTTGATGATATATAGAGCAGAGCAATATCTGCCTGACAAATTCAAAGTGCCGTTTGCAGAGTTTTATTTATATAAACTAGATTTGGCAACAAGACAACTATAAATTTTCTGAGGTAACTCCTACGTTTTCGATCAAACCACAAAGCTCATATTCATAAACATAAGTTAAGAACACAAATTCTGGAGCCCAAAAAAAGACTGCCTCTAGTCTAATCTCAGATTCTCCGCTTCCTGGCTGTTACCCTGGGTATCCCACATCACTTCATTGTGTCTCAGTTTCCACATCAGTTAAACTGGGTTAATCATAGTCCTTGCTTCATAAACTGGTTGTAAGGATTAAATGTGAAAACATGTATAGGACTTAGGACAATCCCTCGCACATACAGGCATTAATAAGTGTTAGCTATTGTTATTACCTTGTAGTCATCAGCCAAAATATATTTGAGTATCTACTACATGCCAGATGCCATATTAGCTCCAGAAACACAGAAGAAATAAGAAATATAGCCTTGACCTCAAGGAGTCTAATGAGAAGATGGGCAAGTAACCAGCAACTGTTAAGTCACACAGGCACAGCAGTGTTAGGGACCGGCAGAGTGCTTGGAGAAAACAGAGGAAGTAACGTAGTTCAATGGCAGTTAACACAAACCCCCTTCCAGACGGGACCATTAGGATGAGTCTTGAAGAACGGACGAAAAATGAAACGCACAACTTGTTAAGTTATAAGAGAATGAAGCATCAAGAGGGAAGCTCAAGTACTTTTGTAACAGATGGAGTTAAATTGGGGAGGGGGTGAGGAATGCAGGGAGGTGGTGGGACTAAGGTCAGTGAAATGAGCGGTGGAAGGATATCATATGTCTGGGAATTTGAACATGATTCTGAAAGGCTTTTAAGTCAGGAGTGACAGGCTCAGATGGCCCTGACCTCTGGGTCCAGGATGGACTGAAGAGGGTGACACCGGAAGCAGAGGCCACACGGAAGGCCATGTCAGTCATCTGGGGAGAACTGACAATAGCCTATTCTAAAGCAATGTCGATAGAGAGAAAGAAAGATAAAACAGCAATGAAGGAAACCAATCTTAATCTTTAATACTAGGTTTCCAATTTGATGTAAGATTTTGGGGAAGCAAAGGAATCTATGATGACTTCATGGCTCATGAAGTTTCTAGTTTGTATAGATGGAAAGCTGGTACAGCCATTCTTAAAGATGGGAGGAAGAGCAGATTGGGGAGAAGTCCAGCATGGGGCTTGCCAAGCATGAGGTGATGGAGAATGTCCAAGAATAGATGGTTAGGGTCCTGTTAGGCATCAGATTTGAGACTCTGGAGAGAGGTTTGACTAGAGTTAAAAACTGTGAGAAATAGGTGAAGGGGGTTAAGAAGTACAAATTTTAGTTTAAAATAAATACGTTACAGGGATGAAACGTACAGCATAGGGAATATAGTCAATAATATTGTAATAATTTTGTATGGTGACAGATGGTGACTACACATCATAGTGACACTGTGTAACATTTAGGATTGCTGAATTATTATGTCACACACCTTACATTCATATATTATATGTCAGCTAGACCTCAGTTAAATTTTTTTAACTAAAAAAAATAAAACCTGTGTGTCCTCAGTATGCAAGATACAGATTATCCTGTACCCTTAGGGAGAGTGTATATAATCAGAAAAGCAGAAGGTTAACTGTGGAGCATGAATTTTTAAGGGGCTTTAAAAATATCTGTGGAGAAAATTCTGAAGTTAGAGGTAGACCCATATTTTGACACAGGACATATTTTCTCAGACCTGAACAAGTAAAGGGAAAATGAGCCCAACAAGTAGGATAATGAAATGTTAACAGCAACTGCAAATATTTGTTTTTTATTTGGAAAGCTGCAAAACAGCACTATTTAGACTTATGAGTTCTACCGCTGTGTATCAAATGCAAAAAGATACTTTCAGACCTCGCCACAATTAAAGTAAGAACATACTCACCAAGTCAGGTATGAAAAATTTATTTCAGTGTCAACCTTTATCTGTTTCCTAGAGCAGCCAAACACTAATGGTAATATGGCAGTTGGAGAACAAAGACCAACCATATAGTGGAATCAGTGTATCAACGCCTGTGCAATACACTTAAACAGACAAAATATACAGTTTTTTAAATTAAATGTTAATTTACATAATTCACATGGTAACATTCAAGTGGAGCACAGTAAACCACAAAAGATTCCGAGCTTAAGCATCCTTGCCACAGAATAAACTTCCAATTGAGAATTTTTTCCTGGCAGGATCACTAATGTATTTCAAATACCTTACCAACCTAAGTACATGTAATGCTCTGTATGCTTAGAACTTTAACATCCCTAAATGTTTCCCTCAACATTCTACATCTTTGCCTCATTAGGGAAAGAAGGGGACTTTCCACCCAAAACCAAGTTCTGTCATTTGATTCCTGGAATAAGATTAAGAAGTGCCAGAAACAAATAAAATCCTCATTATCGGTAGAAATGAAATGATGTGCTTTGGCAAAAGTAAACTGTCCTTGACCTCCCTGACAATCTTTTATTTACGGAAATTGTGACATTTGATTCTTTTTAAATTTACAACCCTTTCCTGCCCAAAGTGTTAAAATAGTATATATTTCAATTAAAATAAAAGAGAAGTAGTCAATGTGCTCCAGACTTTACCAGCTTGTGAAAGGAAGGAAAGGTGGGAGAGCAGAGGGAGGGAAGAAAGGAGGAAGGAAGGAAGGGAGGGAGGGAGGAAGGAAGGGAGGAAGGAAAAGAAAGAACAAAAGAAAGAATGAAAGAAAGAAAAGGTATGCTTCTGTTAATGCCCAATACAATGGCTCTGCGCCCGCATCTATTCATACAACATTGCCACGATCTCTTCAGAGGGTCCCTCCATGTTTCCTGGAGTTCTAATAGATCAACAGTTACTACACAGCATCTGCTCGGTTTTCCTCTTTTGCTCCAGAACGTCTACTGGAGTGACCACAGAGAAAGCTTCTGTGAAAATGCCAAGTCCATGCCAAGGGCACGCTTGCCTTCTGTTTCTAGAGCCATCTGATTGGCTTTCAGATTCTGTGAGAGAGGTGAGAAGAAACAGCCTTTTCACCCACAAACCCTCTTTTGTCACCTGAAAACACAGCAGTGTAGTGTCTGCTCAGATCCCACAAAGTCCTCCCAGAAAAACAGCTTACTGGGTTGCTATCTTCATCCCCTACCACAGGGGACAAACACTGCTTTCAGAACAAGGTTAGGAAGAAATGTTTTTTTCATTCCCTCCGTGACTCAATCTGTCTCTCAAAGCCACTACTGCCACAGCGTCCCATGCATGCACGCAGATGCGCATGCCTCAACTCCACCCTCAATCACAAAATGACAGCTCCACATGTTTCAAACTGTGCAAGTTGTAAGATTCAGGATTACTACATTTGTCACTTAAAAAATAAAGCTGATATTCCTCCAGTCGCAGGAATAAAAGCTACAGCATAGGGAATATAGTCCATGGCACTGTAATAGCACTGTATGGTGACACAAGAGCCACACTCGCTGTGAGCACAGCAAAATGTACAGAGAAGCTGAATATACTGTGCATTGTACACCTGAAACCAATGTAAAATTGTGTGTCAAATAGACTCAAATAAAATTTTTTTTTAAATAAAGCCGATGTAGTCTCCTTACAAATATATGGAACAGACAATATTCAAATATGAAAATGTACTAAAACTAGCGCAAGAACATGGTGAGGAACATATATAGAGTTGCTCTTCTGCATGGAGGCATTAAGGGGGTCTCCAAAAACACAATATTAATGGATACTGGATTGGATTACAGTGTGCAAAATACCACCATCCGACTTGGCAACAGAGCTCTTATCTGAAGGGTTGTACAATAGCACTCAAGTTTTTTCCCACATTTTGAGAACTGAAGCTGTTACCGCGCATTCAAACTCTACCTGTGTTTGTTGAAAACCACACATCACAGTTGTGCCAGGCATAGTTCTAGAGATGATGATGATCCAGTTCTAGAAAAGCAGTTTGGAATGTTACTTACAGACACATGAAAGCACATCCATTTCTGAATTAAAGCTTTACATTTTTTGTGTGTTTGTAGATAATTAGGCTGCTTGAAAGCCTATGATAGTTAACCATTAGCACCCTTCTGATGAAAACATTTTTCAAATAATTTTTAGTCCTTTTTCTATCACTAGTTAATATTTCTGTTATCCCCTTTTATTAAAAAAAAAATAACGTTTCCACTCCTAAGCACGTAACTTTACCTTTTCTTATAATCTCACTGATCTAACGGGTGGCAAAGACATAGGAAAGTAAAGAGTGAACCATTCAGAATAAGTGACCTAAAAAAATAGTATAATTGTAAGATTTAATGACAGAGGAGAATAATTAAGGTTTTGTGAAAGAAAAAAAAAAGGAAAATAGGGTGAGTTAAGGATTGCGTTCTGTGAAATGCTTCACAAAGCAACCTTTTAAAAACACAAGATTTTGAAGAGAAAAAACAAAAGTGCACTCCTCTGATTCTGGGCTCCGCGTTTGTACAATTGGATTTTAGCGCTCTCAATTTTTTGTTGTTGTTTTTGCTTTTGTTCACCCTTTTATGTTTTACCTGCATATATGCATGTTTTTTAACTGTTGACACCAGGCTATTCAAGTGCCACAGGAGAGCACTTCCATTCTTTCTCTTTAAAATCACGGACCTTAACTGGTCACTTTATAAAAGCCTTTGAAAGAATGCCTTAACCCACCCCATTTTCCTTCTCTTTTTGCCACACTTATATATAGTGTTATGGGTGCATACGTGATGTGTGTGTTGTGTGTGTAGGCCCAGAGCTTACATACTACCCAGACATGCAAATGGCTATTGTACTAGCTTCCATCTTCTGTGATAGTACTGCTTTACCTACCAGAGACCATCATCAAAAATAATGAAAAGGCTGCTTTTAGAAAAATTATTATTTTTAATTCACGCATCTGGGTGTATGTTATACAGGTTGCCTTCCTATTAAAATGCACCCTGGAAATGGGGCTCTGAGAGAACAGGGTATTGCACTGGTGTGGGAGTAAGGAACAAAGCTGAGTGGTATGTTTGGGGGCAGCACTGGGAAGGGTAGGAAGAGGCTGGGTTCCACACACAACTGTGAGTCCTAAAGGCAATATGCAGAAGCAATGTGGGTTTCAGGATGCAAAAAGATAGCTCTACTGCATTTTGAAATTTACTTCAGAGCTGCCCTTGAGCACAGGAAAGAAAAGCCCTGATTTCAGCACCTAGAACTCCATGCAATTAGTGCCACATTTTAATGACATCTGATTAACTGGGCATCTGTGATACGGTCGGGATGCCAAGTCAGCATCATCAGATTATAGTTTTGAGTGAGAGGTTCTGCAAGTTGACTTAGAAAGGAAAACTGTAATGTAATTAGTTGGTTGGAAGCTGGCTATATTAACTATACTTACAATGTTGCTAATTTTTAGGTAGGCTTGTGATATTGTGGATATAGTTTTGTTTTGTTTTTTTAAACAAGAGTGAAGCACTTTTATTTATTTGACAGAGAGATAGCCAGCAAGAGAGGGAACACAGCAGGGGAGTGGGAGAGGAAGAAGCAGGCTCCCAGCGGAGGAGCCCGATGTGGGACTCGATCCCGGAATGCCGGGATCACGCCCTGAGCCGAAGGCAGACGCTTAACAACTGCGCTACCCAGGCGCTCCTGTGGATATAGTTTTTTTAATAGTCTTTAAATACATATACTGAAATACACAAGTGAAATGAAATGCCTGGGATTTGCTTCAGCATAGTCTGGGGGAAGAGGAGGAATGTGAACGAAAGACAAAACAAGATTGGCCATGAGCTGAAGCTAAGCTTCATTGGTAAAGCTAAGCAACAGAAACATGGGAGTTCATTTCATTATCCTGTCACTGTCTGTTTCAGATTTTACATAATTGAGATAAGATGTAATGTAAATATTATGTATGTATGTGTATTCTCTCTCCCAATCACCAATCAGGCAACTTAGTATACTATATGGTATTTTCACAGACACCTTTTTTTCTTTTTCTACTTAAAACAAGTAGTTGGGAAAGAACAGAGTTACTTGTTCAAAGGAAGCTAATGAACTTGCATTTGCTGTACAGAGAGACAACATTAGTATCAAACTCATGAATATAAACTGCTGAGGCAGAAGGTTCACAGCTGTG
Source organism: Ailuropoda melanoleuca (assembly GCF_002007445.2). Taxonomy (NCBI): domain Eukaryota; kingdom Metazoa; phylum Chordata; class Mammalia; order Carnivora; family Ursidae; genus Ailuropoda; species Ailuropoda melanoleuca. The sequence goes on along the minus strand of NC_048222.1, from coordinate 92,989,265 downwards.
AAAGAGAAGTTTTTCTAACAAGACAACCAAAGAGAAAGAAAGCGCTGTCTTCTTGATAGATAAGAGACTAAACAACCAAATTGACTATTCTGAAAATTGCAATAAGCCCGAAGGAAAGCCCCTGTCAGGTAGGAATGTTAAGTAAATAGCAGGAAGTGGTGTTGTAACAGTGTAACCGTAAGGTAATATTGGTATTTGGTTGAGGCAAAGAGAATGGAAATATTAACCAGTAAGGATTTTGTCTTTCAGGCTAAGGACAGAATATGCAATATCCATTTTAAAATTAACTACCAGGGGTGCCTGGGTGGCACAGCGGTTAAGCGTCTGCCTTCGGCTCAGGGCGTGATCCCGGTGTTATGGGATCGAGCCCCACGTCAGGCTCCTCTGCTATGAGCCTGCTTCTTCCTCTCCCCACTCCCCCTGCTGTGTTCCCTCTCTCGCTGGCTGTCTCTATCTCTGTCGAATAAATAAATAAAATCTTTAAAAAAAATAAAAATAAAAATAAAAAATAAAAATAAAATTAACTACCAGCCTCAAAGAATCCAGAGGTCCCTACCATCACTTTTTTCATGCAAATCAGCTTCCTTATTCCATTTATTTTATAATATGTAGCAAGAGTCACAAGTTTTTTTTCTTATTATTTCTTTCCTTTTAAAGCAAACATCCATATTTTAAAATAATGCATCTTGGAAGCAGTAGCTAATCTATTGAAAGAACACTTTCTTTCAGAGTAGGAGTTACTTACACTTGTATTTAGGATACATTTGCTTTAATGATAAAACTTGTGAATGCCGTCAGTATGAGAACTACTTTCTTCTCACCAGTTTCTGTAGGTGTGGCAGGCAACCTTTCCAAGGCTACCACCAGGTTGCGAACACCTGTCCCTCTGTTCTTGTTGAGATTAAAAGCAAAGGTTGTGTTCCATCACTGGTCAGGAGTAAAATAAAGTTGGCTTTGGGCAAAAATCTTTCTCTCGTACGAGTTAGTGATAATTTATATTAACTGGCTTTTTAGTAGCTCCTCTTCAAAGAGAGAGAAAGCAAAAAAGCAAGAAAGCTAGCCAAGCACCACGTCTGCAAAGGGTAATTTTTGTACGCTTGGTTCTGAGCACAAATAATAATCTTCTACTGACTATGTGTGTGTGTGTATGTGTGTGTATTCTTGTTGTTTGAAATATAACAATAGAGTGTTCATCTCCACTGACAAAAATTTGTTTATTTGTATATTTCATTTTCTATGTGGCACCCAAGACAAGAAGATCTCTGCACTTGCCTGCAGGACCCTTAAAATTTAGGTAGAGGCTTTTAACAGGATTGAGTCACATATGCAGTCCACGTGGTCTAACAACATATTACTCTCTCAAGGCTGCATCTTTGAGACAACTCCCTGACTATGGGTTTGGTGGGTGGAACATTCCAAGGACAAGGGTGGGAGTGAAAAGTTTCCCACTGACTGAGCTGCAGGGCAATCTCCAACAAAGGAAACTACCTATCCTGAACTGACCACCCCAGGCAATATAAGACATTTAGAAAATTAAGAAAACTGAACATTAAACTAAAGTCCTCAGCATTCTGTCTGTAAAAAGTTTGGTTCTTCATAACCAAAGTTAATTCATGGACCCATAAGTTAATTTTTCCCTTTGGCAAACTGTAACCAAACAGTTCTCATGTGTCAAGCACTACGCTAGGTACTAAATCTGTAATCAATAAGTCACAACTTTAAATTGTTTCTGTAATTTGCACATTGTGCAGATGTGACCTTGCTTACTACTTTGCTGTCAACTGTTGTCAACCGCAAATATTACCATTAGGAGTTGGCTTCCCTACTATATACAGTTGTGTGATTTTATCATCTCCTTCCATGTTTTCCCAAGTTGTTTATTTTCCTCATTTTTGCCAACACATTTTTGTAATCTTGAGTCCCAGAACCTGTTAATACATTGCAAATATAGGAAACTCTATAATAAGAATATACTAAAACCTGTTTTAGTGATTCTCACAATATAAAAAAATCATTCATAAAGCACTAATTGGTAGTTAAATAAACAAGATCAGGTATTTATATAAAGAGCACCTTTAACAATAAGATGAATTTTACCAGGCCAATGGTTTGACTGCTGCTGAGACAAAAATCACCATTACGGTTAAGAGCTGAGATGGTAAATGCGCAGTCCCTTCCCTTGGGTATCAGAGCTGGGATTTTCTTCTCATTAGTGTTGAGCAAATGAGCTAAGCAGACCTAAACAGATAATGCCCTAGATATATCAGGATATAGAAAACGAGTGTCTTAGGAGTTGAGCCTAAGTAATAAAGAGACAAAAGAAATATTGGAATAACTGAAATTTTATATTCCATAAATGTCCAGAGTCAAACCTTCTTGAATAGGTAGAGTAATTGCTATGGGGAACAAAGTTCCCTATACCTTTAAAAAGTAAATACGTTTCATGGTTCTCTACAATCCATTATTTTATGGACTATAGCCCTAAACTGTCCTGTTCACACACATTTGGTCTTTAAAGAATACATCTAATGACTAGACCAAGAGGTCCTGGAGACCAGATTCTCATCTTCTGCCACTTGGTATCTCTAGCACCAAGTAGAGTAATGAACAGTCCTGACAAATGCAGATACCCTCAAATCTGTACGTATATGTAGGCATACTTAAATACAAACAGCCAAACGTGTGAACTGCTTAGTCTTTCCATTTCAGAGATGCTGCTGAATCATTTTAGAAGATGGGTTCCCTGTGCAGCACCTAGTACCAATATTTGGCAGGCACTAGGGTCAATAATCTGTTGCACAAATGAAGAGCAAATGCAGATTTACAAAAAGCCAAATATGTTATCCTGATTTTCGTACTGCCTAAATGAGTCAGGACTGTGCCTCTTTCCATGTCCTTAACAAAAAAAACAAAAAGAAAAGAAAAAAGAAAGAAAGAAATAATAATAATGATGATGATGATAAATGTTAGCAAAAAATAATTTAATTATTTAATTTTTTTAATTCTTTTTTTTTTTAAGACTCATATACTAGCATTCCCATTTCTAGATTTTTTTAAGTTCATTCTGACCTGGCATTCACAATTAGGATTACCCAACAGGAGAGTGTGTACTGGGGAGGAGTGGACTTCTGTTTATTTACTGATGTCTCCTACGCTCCTTGAACTGAGTCTGGCACATACGAGGTGCTCACCATTTGTGGAATGAATACATGCAGAACACATAAAAATACATTGTGAGAGACAGCTTGATGTTGGACTAAGCTGAATAAAGTGACATGCAGTCCTAGAAACCCTCCTTCTGATATCTTTCATTATCAGATCCAGATTTTATTTCTGTATGTCCTTCCAAATGCTGCTGAATGAGAACGTCCACTGGTGACTTCCACAGCTCAGAAACGGCCTGCCGAGCTGGTACAATGAAGAAGCAGTAACCTCCTTTCCTGGCCAGAAACAAACATCTCTTTTAGGCAAAGGGGTCAGACGTTATCCTCTGTCATCCCACTCTTCCAAGGGGCCTCCTCTACCTGTGACATATTAATAAATGATGTTGTATTTATTTCCTTTGCCTGTTCTCAGCTATTTTTATTTTCTTTTATCATCCAAGAAAAGGCAGCTAATCCCATTTCCCAAAGTGGGTTAATTATCTTTAGTTCTTGTATCTCCACCGTGCTGCCATTTTTTTCTTAGAAGACTCGAACATTCCTGATCTTAGCCCTCAAAATGAAACATATGATGAAACTCGTACTAGCTATTTAATGGAAAACAGTATGAAGGAAAATTGCTCATTACAAGTTCTGGAGTCACTAAGGAATTTCTGTAATTCATGGACATTAATTTGGAGGTAGTGAGATAAACCAGAAGCAAGAACCAAATTGTTCAAGGAGGCAAAATGAAAAAAAAAAAAAAAACTACGGCTAATTAAAGTGAATAGAAAAATATTTGTGTTCTTGACAACTTATTCTGTATATTACTTTTGTCAATACACAGCATTTTAAAAAGTCAACCTTATCCCTAAATCTTATTAGAATTTTAAATTTTTGTTTGGAAAAGGGAGGGCAAGTAGAATTAAATAATAAACTAAATTAAAGAGAACTGAACACTTGCCTGGAGGAAAGGGGACATAGGGAGTGGTAATCTGGTATTTCTGCAATTTTCTAAGACCAGATAGAGGAGGGAGAGATAAAAATCTCGACATTTTGCCCGGCAATTGGCTTCAAAAGACTGTGCCTGACTTTGTAGAAGATCAGTCTCACTTAAAAGTACAGAGCTTGCTCAGCAGCCCAGATCACACTTAGGCAGTGTTGATTCACACACTGCCTTTATTTGGGCGAAGGGGGAAATGATCAGGAGTCCATACTGATTTGTTGCAGTAAGAAATGAGGAATAGAGGGGCGCCTGGGTGGCTCAGTCGTTTAGTGTCTGCCTTCAGCTCAGGGCGTGATCCCGGAGTTCTGGGGCTGAGCCCCGCATTGGGCTCCTCTGCTAGGAGCCTGCTTCTTCCTCTCCCACTCCCCCTGCTTGTGGTCCCTCTCTCTCTAGCTGTCTCTCTGTGTCAAATAAATAAATAAAATCTTTAAAAAAAAGAAAAGAAATGAGGAATAGAGGCATAATCTTTATTTAATTAAAATATTTACTAATAAGAACAAGACTCTTTCAATTCCTACATTAAAGTGGGGATTTGTCTAATGTCAACTTCTTTTGAATTTCACAGTGTGTTCTCATGATCTGAAGAAGCCAAAGACACAGATATATGATACCTTGTATATAATGAGACGTCACTGTCCTTGGGTCCTCACAAAGGATCCAAGTAAAAGGGAACAGGGAACATACTGATGCCCTTCTGAGAAGGCTTAGAGCCTGATCTGAGAGTCATGGGGCTCTAAACTCCATGGGGGGGGTAGTAACAATATCATTTCTACATAGAAATAAAACTATGGTCAAAGAATGAATTAATAACAATAACAAGCAAGCATTATGAGATGAAGCAAAGAAAATAGGGGACGTGATTCTTACATAAACAAATATATGATCTCCTGGTCTTTAGTTTTATGAAACCATAGCAGGGAATGATTGTCCAATTAATTCATACATTCAAATAGTATTTATTGATACACTACTATATTTCATGCACTTTTCCAGATACTGGATATACCAGAAAGAATAAGCCAGACAAGCTCCCTGTCTTCAAGAATCTTATCTAGCAAGGACAGTTTATGATTCACAAAACCTGATTTAAAGTTATAATAGTAAGCAAAGCTTTTGTACACTTGAAGATCTCCTTCTATCTGGAAAAGTTTTACTCTTTCTGACATACAAGGGTAGTAGTGATGCACACACAACAGAGTGAAATAATGGCAGGGGAGAAAAAGAAAGCCCTCTCCCTGCCAGAGCTCTTGAATCAATTCTGACAATCAATCTGTCAGTTACCAAAATAAATCTGCCCACAAGTTGACGTTTAACTTCATGGTATTTAATATATGTCCTCTAAAAACCATACGAGTGACTTGAAAGAGTTCATTGTACTTTTCGAAATGCTAAATAAACTATGAACTGTAAAAACATTTTCTGGTCCAACTCCTGAACAGAAGTCAAATTTGGAGAAAGTTACAACACCTCTGCATTTCCATTCTCATCTCCAACAGTATTATTAAAATAAAGCACAAAGTTAATATTATCAAGCCATTAGTCACTCAACATCTCCCGGTTTCAAGTATCCTTTTTCCACTAACAATCTCATTCAGAACCAATCTTTATATAAGAAGCTCTGGTGGTATTTTTTTCTAGTATGCCCTTTTTAAAGTACAGTACTTATTTTTTCCAGTGTTTGTCCAATATTATAGTTTTTATGTCCTTTTGCAGGAATGCTTCTGGAATTAATGCAATTTTAAAGAGTAAGGGTTTTTTTAAGGCTTCAAATGCTCTATAATTTATAGAACCTGAATATCGTAATCAGAATCACAATACTTATAGGGATGTTTCGTCAGTACATAGCAGTTACCTGTAAAAGAATATAATATGAAAGGAAAAACAAGAAAGAGGAAGGGAAAAATATTCTTCTGGCATTTGAGGTAGAACAAGAAAGTCACATGTAATGAAGATATTTCAAGCTTATCATCATATACTGCTCAAAGGGTTTTAAGAAATTTCAAACATACAGAAGACAAGGTGACATAATGGTGAAACAAATGTTTGGCATTTGAAGTCAGAAACACCAAAGCTGGAATTTTAATCCTAACACTTAGTGATTGAATGATTTTGGTCAATTAAACCTCAGTTTCTTCATTATAAAATTGGGGTGATAGTACATATATTTTTTAAGTAGGCTTCTCGCCCAGTGTGGAGTCCGACATAGGGCTTGAACTCATGACCCTGAGATCAAGACCTGAGCAGAGATCAAGAGTTGGATGCTTAACCCACTGAGCCACCCAGGCACCCCAGGATGATAGCACATATTTCATGGAGCTGTGGGGGTTAAACTGTAATATTTGTTATGCATGCAAAGCATATTCATGTTCATAATAAGCACATACATATTTAATCAAACACACATGCACACATTTTTAATAATCTTAGAAAAGAAAAAGGTGTTATTACTTTCATTATCATGGGACAGCCTCACTATGCTAAGAGTTTATGTTCAAAACTCATGTGTGCACATCTAATTTTATATCGTATTAAAATATTGGAAAATATTATCTGCCATCATTAGGGTGAGGCAAGTCTAATACTCTCCTTCATATTTATGCCAACTATATTAGTTTCCTGTTGTTGCTATAATATTTACCACAAGTTTAGTGACTCAAAACAACACAAATTTATTATCTTACAGTTCCGAGGGTCAGAAATCCAAAATCAGTTTCACTGAGCTAAAGTTATGGAGCCATCAGGGCTGATTCGTCCTGGAGGCTGTGAGCACATTATCTGTGTCCTTGCCTTTCTCAGTGTCCACCTATATTCCTTGGCTTGCAGCCTTTTCCAACTAAGAAGGACATCACTTCACTCTTTGCTTCTGTCATCCATCTCTTTCTCCAACTCTGACTCCTCCTATCTCCCTCTTTAAGAACTGTTGTGACTACATCTGGCCAAACCAGATAATCCAGGATGATTCTCCCCTTCTCATGATCTCTAACTTAACTACATTTGCAAAATCCATTTTTAGTGTGTCTGTATGTAAATGTATACATATATATGTATGTACAAACATACACACTATATATATAGATACATATGTGTATCTATCTGTGTAAGTATCTATATATAAAAATATGCACAGGTTCTGGAAATCAAGAAATGGAGATGGGCGGGCATTACTTAGCCACCAACTCACTGAAGGTGAGCAGAATATGCTACCCCAGAAGGTGCCATTTTGGCCAGTGAATTATTTTGAGCTGAAGACAATCAAGGTCTCAGAAAGAGCTTTTTGCCTCTCCCTTGAATGCCTCTAAGAATTTAGACAGAGGGTTCAGAAAGAGAGCTACCACCGGGTAGAACTACAGAGTACGGACCAGGTGTGGTAATCTGGGGAGAGGTCAGCAGGGACTATTCATATTTCTCTCTGTGTCCCATTGTCTCTGCATGAAAAGCATTTGTTTAAAGCATTTATTTGCTCTTCCCATCTTCCTGTGAATTGTCTTCCTTCCCTTTGAAGCCTCAGACCCCTACCCCATTCCCCTCACCTCAAAATGGCATATAAGCCTCAACTGCCCTATTTGCCCCTGAGTCTCGTACCTTTGGGGCTTCTACACACACAAAATTAAATTTGTTTTTCTCCTGCTAATCTGTCTTATGCCAATTTAATTAATAGACCAGCCAAAAGAACCTAGAAGGGAAGAGTAAATATTTTTCCTCCCCTATAACACAGAAGACATAAGAAATGCCAATTTAAAAAATAATAATGTAATAAAATGCACTTAAGAGAATAACTCCAATTATAGTTCCATCGATTTTCAATACAGGAGAAATTCAGATCTTACAGAGACAGAGGCATTGTAAAAGTGAATGTGAATTATTATTTTGGCTTAATCACTGAATGTCAATCAAACTCAGAAGAAGAAAAAAAATCTATTTTCCGGAAGGCATCCTGGCATCAGGAAGAGTTTCAGATTCCCCCACAGATTCTGTAAATTCCCAGTGCTCAGGTGACAGGTGGCAAGGTGAGAATCATAAGAAAGAAAGGGGAAAGACTGCAGAAATTATACACTGTGGGCTATTTTTTCCGAATAAATAGAATATGAATCACTCCCCCAAGAAGGCATGAAAATCTCCCCCACAACAACTTTGAGCTTACAATAATCAGTCCATAGTATACAACTACAGCCCAAGGTGTGGGTCAGAACAGACCTGTGGAGCCCTGTCAGCTAGGGAACATCTGTCTGCTCCTCGGACTGTGAGCCCGGCGGGTAGTGAAGACTGAGATGCATACCAGAAGCCCCAGAATCTGTTGGAATAGCTAGAAATGGACAGAGGTCAGAAGTGGATAGCCTGGAGATAACCAATGTGACTGAGGGGCATAAATGCTAAAAAATTTAAAAAGTTATTGGCTAAGTAACACTGAATATGAGGCACTGGAGAAGTTTCCTCTGCATCAGAGAGAGAATTAGAAGATAAAAGAAGCCTTGGCTTGGTTTAAGAAAAAAACTGAGATAAGAAACAAAATAGCAAGAATTTCAAAATGACACTAAACAGGATATTTACAAAAATAAATGACATTTTCAACATGATTTTTGCTTTGGGGTCATAAAAACAGTGAAAAAATGTATAAGTTGATAGTACTCTGAGTAAACGGGAGTTGGGAGACCTGGTTAACTTAAGTAATTTATCGTTTAAGCAGGTATCATTAAGGAAGGAATGAGATGATCAGGTTGTAAAACAAGCTGTAATTAGATTAATATTATTCATATCATCCCAAGAAAATGAAACCTGTTTTCTGGCTATTCAATGAAGTTCAGCATAGTTTATAAAATAGGAAATGTTATTGAGTAATATTTGTTCTTTTCAGAACTGGCTTTTTCTAAGTATTGATAATATTGGACATTTAGCAACTGGACATTACAAAAGAATTAAAACATAGGAATGTAAAAGGAAGCACCAAAGATCGTTTAATTTTTTTTCCATGTATTTTTGTAGTAATAGCATTTTTCTTTAAAATGTTTGGAGGGGGATGCCTGGGTGGCTCAGTCAGTTAGACAACTGCCTTCGGGTCAGGTCATGATCCCGCGGTCCTGGCATCAAGTCCTGCATAGTCGGACATCCGCTCCTTGCTCAGCGGGGAGCCTGCTTCTCCCTCTGCCTCCCACTCCCCCTGCTTATGCTCTCTCTCTCTGATAAATAAATAAAATCTTAAAAAAAAAAACCCTGTAGTTTTGTACACATCTGAAATAGATGTCTTTATTTCCAGATGATCATGCTAAATACTAGAATACAGAACATTCTTTTAAAATAAATAAACAAAATATAATGTTTGGAGGAAGACATGCTAACATATTCTGATATCTCGATCCATTTAAGAAAGGACTTTTTCTAATTACTCTAGAGAGTCTAACCTTACATTACAAAAACAAAGATTTTGGTTTTCTCCTGGGGATTCAGAGTAAACACTGCTAGCTCAATAGGTGTATTCATAAGGAAAGCAATTCTTTTCCTTTGCACCCAGCTGTTACAGAATGTTTGGAAGATGTGGACATTCACATCCATCGTGCCTTTAAGCGCTCTATTAACTCCAGTGATGTGTGTCATTGAGTGTGTGGTGGTTCTGAGAGATAGTGCTCTGCACCCGAAGTGATGTTGTGGGAGAAATTCTCCCTTTCTCTCATTTGCCACTGTTTTCAGTATTGTTGTCTGATGCATTTAAGGGCTCTACACAAACTTCAGCAGGTCTGTCTGAAGTGAAACCCTTCAATCATGCTACCGCTTCTGCTGCAAACCAAGACACATCCCTCAGCAGCTTCCTTTGTGGAAGAGAAACATTTCCTCGAGTGTATGATGCCCAATTAAGCTCCTCCGAAGTCCTTCCTCCTGATATACTTTAAGTCCAGGAAGTCCACAGTCCATATTCCATACATAAGGTGAAAATACAGTGTAACCAACTGGACATGCACCGGAATATTCAAATTATTTTTATGCTGCAATTTCAATGTGCTAGCTGGGGTATGAAATAAATAAGATGTCCTCTAGAGCTCAGTTTGTTTGCTCTTTGTTGTAACAATGTCTCTTCTTAAAAAACACTCTTACAAGCACTGATGGGGTATAACATATGTGCTTACACTTCAGCGACCACCTGTAAGTCCATCTCCCTGGAAGGCACAGGCCCCTGAGAAAATGACAGACTGTTGGTCTCATTCAAACTGTCAGAATCTCTGGGAGTGGGGCCCAGAAATCTGGATTTTGAGCAGCTCCCCAGGTGACTGCGATTCACACCAAAATCTGCGAACCACTGACACCAATTTTTTAAATTAAAAATGGCATTATTTCCGCGAGTGTCCAATTTGAGCAGCCAATGTGAGCACAATCCCCCAGGACCACTCCATGCCATCAGCACGCCAGGCAGGTATCGGGCACGTATGCAGCAACACTTGCCCCAGCTCATCTCATTAAGTGTCCTGTGTAATCATTAGCAAGAGCATCATAAGGATGACTCTGACCCAGGGGAGCCCCTGGCTTTCCTCCCACAGGCTTTATCTACAAGATAAAAGCTTCCAGCTTTATCCACTGCAAAAAAAAAAAAAAAAAAAAAAAAAAAGTCTGTTTCTCCCCCCCAGGTTTTGCAGTATGTTTAACACAGCAGGTGGCTACTCCTGACACTTCCGGGGGGCAGAATGGCTTCTGAGGCATCTGGCCCCCTGCTGAGTGAAGGCAAATTCTTAGTCTCTGAAGAATCCATAACAAATGTTCATAGTTTTTGTAGACCTTTACATCTCTATTATTTCTTCCCTTTAAAATGGTTTGAGGGAGAAGTGCTTGACAGAAAAAAAAAAAAATGCCTGTTGTATGGCTGTGGTATGTGTTCATACAAACAGGAACAGGCTTTGTTCTAAGAGCATTCTACAAAGTGGGGGCTCCTTGTGTATGTGGATCACCCAGTGAGTTGGTTACATCCAGTTTTCTCAGTTCTACCCAAAGAGTTGGTCTGGGGGTGGGGCTCTGCATTTAGATAACCGTTCTAAAAGACTCTGATTCAGGTAATTCATGGATGAACTTGAAGAAACGCTGCAGTAAATGGCCCTCTGCACTATCTTCCCCACTATGGGCACTGAAATTCCAATTGCAACGACTGTTTTTCCACATGCTTATTTATAGTAATAGCTGAAAGGATTTTCCAACTCTGCATTTTCTAGAAACAGAAATATTCAGTGGAGAATACCTGAGCCTATGATTGGAAGTAAACCATATGTATATGGTTTATTGAAAAAATTAGCTAAGTAAAGACACATAAAATGAACCTAACAATGTGCATGGATTCTGTCTGAATGATCATTCGTCCACACAAAGGACTGGCGAAACACGGACTGAATATGGCTAAAACATATTCACCTTGGTCCTAACTATAACCTCTTTCCATGTTGTAACAACTAATTCTCTTCTCTTAAAAGGTTCTATGTTGCGCACTTGCTTTTCAAACAGGAACTTTCTCATATCAAAGTGCTGATGTTAATTACAAGAACTCTTAGTCTTTTCATCAATAGTTATTCAGAGTTCAAATTAAATTAGATCCTTCAGCAACCACTGCCCTCTTTTAACTCCAGCTATTTATTGCCACACTTCCCAACTTGCTAACATATGGCTCAGTACAACATAAATCTATAATGAAATCTGGGTCTCCCCATTATGGATACTACAAAATATGTGCTGTATGTACTGCAATTGCTACTTACCTGTCAACAGAGTCCGTTTCTCTCTCTCCTTCTCTCTCTCCCCCTCCTTCCCCTTCTTTTACTTGAACTCTGCCTCCGTGATGGTTCTCTCATTTTTGCAGACATTTGTGCAACTATGAGCTTTGCTTATATTTCACTACAACCTCAGGAAGCTGTTTTTGGAAGCAGGAGTTGAATAGAGCCAAAAGAACCCTTCACCAGGCATAATAAAACTTGAATGCTTGTCATGCCTTTTGGAGGTTTCCCTTTTAAATATGTACAATTTCAAAAGAAAACTTACTACAGCAGAACTCTCTTTAACATATACAAACTTTCGGAATGGATTTTGAAATTATATACGTAACCCTGTACTATAATGATCATAAAACATGTCATTTCATTTACAAAATGAATGCTAACAAATTTAATCATGTATCCCTACCTAGTTGGCCCAAAAGTATTAACATAAATCCAGAGTGTCTGAGGCATACTAAAACTCATGGGTACATTAAGTATTTGTAGAATTCTAAGATTGACTCTTCATTTTTTCCCCTCAGTAAACACGTAATAGCTTTATCATCAAATAGGTAGTTTAAATTTAAGTATGCCTGGAATATAGAAGTAAAAGATACAGGAGGTGAACAAATAAAGACAATGGCTTATATAGAAAATCTTTTCCATGGAACAATGAATACTACTTAAAATCTATGGACAGTTATGTACGTGATTATCTCTAAGACAGAGATACACATACTTTAGAATATATAATCCATAGAATACATAATCCAAACCCATGTGAATAATTCTATTTTGTTTTAAAATAGCCAACTATTGGAGCGCCTGGGTGGCTCAGCTGGTTAAGCGTCTGCCTTCGGCACAGGTCATGATCCCAGGGTCTTGGGACTGAGCCCCACATGGGGCTCTCTGCTCAGCGGGAACCCTGCTTCTCCCTCTGTCCTTCCCCCTGCTTGCGCTCTCTCTCTCTCTCTGTCAAATAAATAAAATCTTTTTAAAAAATTAGTTAATTAACTAAATAAAATTGTCAACTATTATCTGAACTATTGGAAGAAAACAATACTGTATTCCACACCAGAAAAATCTAAATGAACAACAATTGTTTTTGTTAATGCTAATGTCTGAGAAACAAAAGTATCAGGGGCATAGGATTCATGTGGATGAAGGTCAAGGTGATAAAATAGCTATACGAAGTTCTAACTCCATCTGCAGCCTTTCACTAAAGTTTCCTGACACAGACACCTAAACCTAATCAGATTGGAAACCACTCACATTTTACTATCCAGAGGTCAGGAATTTCCTTTTATAACACAAAGTAGTAACCAATACAACTGAGGTTCAAATGGTGCACTTTTGTTACTACTAGCTAAAATATAAACAGTGATTTGTGATTTATCAAAGGCTAGTCGGTTAAGACGGGAAGAAAACATAAAAATGACAGGGAATTTATGTAACGATATTTTACACAGTTTAGTGAGCAATAGAGACATAAACTTTTGCTGTGGCTAGAAACTCATCTATAAATAGTATCTACAAATAATTGTTCCTGTGTTCCAATTTCTCATTCTGATATTTTATTTTCTTTTAGTTGTGATCCTACCAGACTGCCTCATTTTCGTTCTAGTTGCTTTTCTGGAAATGTTTTTTCTGTAAAATATAATTGGTAGAATTGTTTCTCACAACACCTAAAAAAATCCTGATTAGGATACATAGACTCTTGTTGCCTACACAATTGATATAATCCCTAAAAATCCAATGCTCCAGGAGGAAAAAGGTTTATAACAGTAAATCCCACAAGAAAACAATTTAGTATACATAAAATATGTGTGTGTTCCATTCTGTTTCAAACTTATATGTGGCAAACTTTTACAGAATCAATAAATGATACCAAAAAAAGACATTCCCCAATGATATTCAATAGAAAAATTTGCTAAATATAGACTGGATCTGAGAAGACATGAAAGCAGACACCAAGTATATTAAGACAAGCCAATTCTAAATATTTGAGTATTTGACAAGCAGTTTAAACTAATCTAAACCAATTCTTTTATCTTTGAGAGAGGATCCCAGGCTCCCAAAACTATGACTGGCAAGTTTTATCCTGAGTAGCTGGGAATATAAGAAAGGATCAAAGATACAAAAATAATGTCAGTGGTTAAAAGGAATTCTCAGGCCCCTATTCGTAGAGCAGCCACCAAAGTTCACCCGAGAGTTCTGGGGCAGGAAACTTTGCAGGAAGAAAGAAGAATAGAGTCAGGACTACTCAAGGAGTAAAAGAGTTAAAAGACATCATGTGTTCACTTCTGAACTGGCTACTCAGCTGTAAACAAAACTGCTATTCTGTGAAATTAATTGCCTTGTATGCTATTATTCAATAAGTCTATTATTATCAAGAGACATATGTGTATATTTTTCCTTATGCACTCTGGGTCGATATCGCGTATCACCTCATTGATTCTCCGGCTGAGTAGAGAATGTGGGGACCTTCTAACGTTATTAGTGATACACAACCCAGCAAGCACAATAATACTGTCCCTAGTACAAAAGAACGCTTTCTGTCAACAGCTTATTAGGCCAAGATCATTAACCTTCAAAACAAATTTCTCATTCATAACAATATGAATAATCCCTCTTCTCCATAGCTTGTAGGGGTTATCTGCTCTAACCCACAGTCCAGTGCTTTTGTACCTGATAATTAACTGTGGCCAGGCTACCTGGTAGACTCTATGGACACAGAGTTCTGGCTTTTATAAAGTTTACACTCCTATAGAAGGGCCAGCATGTAAAAGACTGTACTGATAACTAAATTGAAAAATGTATGTGAATATAACCACATGTTACCTGTTCATAGGAACCAGGGTTTGTCTTACACGGACAGCCCTAAGCCCTGACCCTTCTCCATAGCCGAGTAACAGATGCTATGATTTTTTTCGGAAAAGTTTTATGAAAAAGATGATTTAACAATATTAAATATATGTTTTCTAAAGGAAATAAAGCAACTCTAATCTTATCACTGTAACAAAGCATTTACATTTTTGCCTAATACTTTCTAGCTATCTATATAATCTTGTTCATAGCATTTACATTTTAGTTTNAATCTTATCACTGTAAAAAGCATTTACATTTTTGCCTAATACTTTCTAGCTATCTATATAATCTTGTTCATAGCATTTACATTTTAGTTTGCTTTTTAGTAGACTTAATTTTTATGTTCTAATTTTTTTAAAGATTTCATTTATCTATTTGACAGAGAGAGAGAGCACAAGTAGGGGGAGCAGAAGGCAGAGGCAGAGGGAGAAGCAGAGCAAGGAGTCCAACATGGGGCTCTCGATCCCAGAACCCCGGGATCATGACCTGAGCCGAAGGCAAACATTTAACCAACTGAGCCACCCAGGGGACCCTGTTCTATCTTTTTATATTATAAACATTTTACATATTTATTTAAATGTACATGCTATTTATATTTGCAATAAAAAGTCCAATGATTTTCTTATTTCTAAATGTTCTAGAGCAGTTTAGTTCAAAATCCTTCATCATCTGTCATTACTAACTACCAGCCACATAGCATTTATACCCACATCTAAACCATTGCACTATAGCAAACCTGCATCCCTTATTTTATAACGTAAAACCTACATTTCTTTTGTTCTTTTAGGTAGAGTCTAGTTACCAAAGGGAGACAATCTTGTTACAGAGTGACATCTGTTCAGAGGGCCCAAGCACCACAGGGAGGGAGATTTTTCACAGGAACCACTACCATACAATGGTATAGTCATACTTCACACAATAATAAATTTGCCTACTCCTTTCCTAATTTCTGCTTAGTACATTTTCTTAGTCTTTGACCACCACCTCCAGAAATATATGAAACAATAATGGTGATAAAAGAGATTCTTATATTATTTTGAATCTTTCACAGAAAGATTTTGAATTTTCAAAATTATAACAGGTTAGATTTGTATTCATCCATACTAATGAATTTTCCTTCTACTGTTTTACCTATGGTTTTTAATCAGAAATGTATTTGTATATCATCAAAAATCATTTGATAATCTATTGAAAATCTCTGATAATTTTTGTCCTTAAAATGTTAACTGGATGAATTAGATTAATAGATGTTCAAAATTAAACTTTCCATATACTCCTAGAAATAACCCCATTTCTTCATACTGTTATTAGTTTAATATATCTGTATATTATTTTTCTTTATATTATTTTCTGAATTTTGGCACCAATATTCATTTGGTAGAAATGCATAATTTATAGTTGTGTAATTGTTCATCGTAGTCTCTTCTGTTCCTGTGTGTTTCTTTAGTACCAGATGTAATGTCAGTTCTTTCCGATTTTGAGTCCTCTCTTTTTTTCTTGATTAGAGAAATTGATTGCCTATCTTACATCACTCACAAAAATTAACTTGCAATGAATGAAAGACTTAAATGTGAGATCTGAAATCATAAAACTCTTAGAAGAAAACATAGGGAAAAAGCTCTTTGACATTGGTCTCGGCAATAAATTTTTAGATATGACACCAATAGCACAAGCAACAAAAGCAAAAATCAACCAGTGGGGTTACATTAAATTAAAAATCTTCTGCACAGCAAAAGAAACAATCAGTAAAATAAAAAGGCAACCCATGGAATGGGAGAAAATATTAGCAAACCATCTATCGGATAAGGAGTTAATACACAAAATATATAAGACACTCATACAACTCAATAACAAAAAGCAAATAATCCAATTGAAAAATGGGCAGAGGACCCGAATAGACACTTTTCCAAAAAACACATACAAATGGCCATAAGGTGCATGAAGAGGTGCTCGATGTCACTAATCATCAAGGAAATGCAAATCAGTATCACAATAAGGTATCACCTCACACCTGTTAGAATGGTTGCTAAAAAAAGACAAGAGATAGCAAGTGTTGGTTGAGGATGTGGAGAAAGGGAACACATACGCACTGTTGGTGGGAATGTAGACTAGCACAGGTTTTATGTAACAGTATATAATTTTCTCAAAACATTAAAAATAAAACTACCATATGATCCAGCAATCCCACCTTTGTGTATATGTCTGAAGGAACTAAAATCATTACCTGCACCCCTATGTTCGTAGCAGCGGTATTCACAATAGCCAACACACAGAAACAACCTCGGTGTCATCAATGGATGAACAGATAAAGAAAATGTATATATATAATGAAATCTTATTCAGCCATAAAATGAAGGAAATTCTGCCATTCATAACAACATGGATATAAGGGCATTATGCTAAGTGAAATAAGTCAAAGACAGATACTGTATAGTCTCACTTACATGTGGAATCTAAAAACCCCAAAGTCACAGAAACAGAAGAAGAATGATGGCTTCCAGGGGCTGAGGTGGTACAAGGGTACAAGCTTCCAGTTACAAGATGAATAGGTTCTGGGGGTGTAACGTACATCATGGTGACTATACTTAACGGTACTGCATTGTATACATGAAACTTGCTCAGAGAGTAGATCTTAACATTTCTCACCACACAACAAAAAGGAACTATATGAGATGATACATGTGTTAACTAAACTTATTCTGATAATCATCTCAGAATACATACGGGTATCAGATCCTCACATTATATACCTTACATAATGTTTTATGTTGATTATATTTCAATAAAGCTAGGAAAAAAAATGAAAATAAATAAATGTTTTTAAAAATAAAATTTGAAAGTATATGTACACAATAATAATAGTATCTGTTTCATAGAATTGAACTAAAGATTAAATGAGTGATTCCACTTAAAGTGTCTTTCAAAAAAGTCAGTTCTCAGTAAGTTTTAGCAATGATTGCTATTACTATTTTTATGATATAGAGACAACATGATTATCTACCTAGCCTATAGAAGAGAAGCTCAAAAAAATCTAGAATAGTAAGTTTGCTGGATAGAAAATAAACGTGTAAAAATCAATATTCATCACCAACAAAAATTGGAGCGTGCATCTTTTTAAATATTTAAAATTACAAAAAAAATCATCCTGGGAATAAGTCTCAAAAAAGTTAAGGGAGATCTTTATAGAAAAAAAGTTTATAATACATCAAAACACACAGAAGCAGAAGCAGATAGAGATGCATAACATATAAATGAAAGGCTTTATCACAAAAATGACAGTCCTCTCAAATTAAACTATAAAATCAATGCACTTTCAACCCCAACAGGGGTTATATCAGAAGCTTAAAGGAAAGATATATCACATCCTAAGGGACTCAATACAGAGATGTGATGAGAGTTAGAAGGAGGAAGTTCTTTGCTATCTCTCCCTTCACTACCACAACCACCACTACCTCCCGCCTGGTGGAAGGGAAGGAATGGAGTTAGGGAAATCCAGATGGCACTGGAGCCTTGTAATATGGGAGTTGTGTGCATAGACGTCTGCATCTACTGCCACATTGGCTAAAGGCCAGAGAGGGAGCCAGAGAAATAAATTCTCTTCGCTCTCTCTCTTCCCAATCTCCTGCTGGTGTTTCCCATTGGTTAAATCCAATAAGAAGTCAGAAGCCAAAGAAATACAAAGGAGATAGCTCCATGGACAGCTGGTCTAAAGAAACAACTGAAGAGTATCCATCACATAGAATGCTTCATGGAATTTAACAGGCAGACTCTAAAATAATATGAAAGTTTATAAAAATAGCTGAGACAATTTTGAAAAATAAGGAGTAGAATTCTTCCTGACAAATATAAAGACAGCTCATACTGTTAAAAGGAGTAAAGAATTAAGTATTGGATTGGCACAGAATTAGACAAACCAGTGGAACAGAATACTAAATCCAGAACAGATTTAAATATATGATACTTACATACGCCAGACTTGGCCTTACAAATCAATGGAAAAATTATAGTAGGACAATTGGCTATGCACAGGACGGGGGTCGAGGTGGAGGTGATCTACCTCAGAACA
Source organism: Ailuropoda melanoleuca (assembly GCF_002007445.2). NCBI lineage: Eukaryota > Metazoa > Chordata > Mammalia > Carnivora > Ursidae > Ailuropoda > Ailuropoda melanoleuca. Next base: position 92,970,467 of record NC_048222.1, on the reverse strand, counting down.
ACTGCAAAAAAATTCCAACTATGCCAGAGACCTTCGTGCAAAGTATTAATGCTTCAACAGGAAATTGGATGATATCTTTATAATCTCTAAGAAAAGATTTCTCAAACAAGTAAAGCCAAATTCGTAAAGGAAGTAAATGATAAAGCTGGGAGTAATAAAATTTCAAAATCTCTACATAATAAATGACATTGTAATAAAATTTTTAGAGAGGACAGTTAGCAAGAAAATATTTGCAATGAATGTAAATGATAAAAAGTACCCTAAACATACAAACAAAAAAGTGTATTTTAAAAATCTAAAGTACGGGGGAAGAAATAACAAAGTATTTAAAAGGCAATTTACAAAGGGAAGATTTAAATGGTCCTCATAAAATACAAAAAAATGCTCTGGAGCCCCTGGGTGACTCAGTTGGTTAGACTCTTGGTTTTGGCTCAGGTCATGATCACAGGATCGTGGTGTTGAGCCCCTTGTCAGGCCCTGCGCTCAGCACAGGAGTCTGCTTGAGATTCTCTCTCTCCCCTTCCCCCTCTGCCCCTGCTCGCACACGTGCACACTCGCTCTCTCTCAAATAAATAAATAAAATCTTAAAATATATATATATATAAAAAATGCTCAGTAGCACTAACTGGGTAAAAGAAAACAAAACACCAGTGAGATATTTAAACTTATACGTGCAAAAAATAAGAAGTCTGGTACTACCTCATACATTGCTGAAGGACAGGTGAACTGGCAGAGAATGCAGAGGACAGTGAGAGAATATCATAATCTGTGAGGATAGACAGGTCTGTAAAGATCTGCTGGAAATAGAAATCTTCTACCCTCTGAACACCATGACCACATGTTCACAATTTGACTACATACTTAAGTATCTATAACTGATATATAAAATTACTTTTATGTTCATAAAGGTTGTGAAAGCGATGTAACATTATAATTACCCTCTGAAGCTTTCTTTTTCACTCAAATTTTAAAGATTGATCTATGCTGACACATGGAAATTTTAGTTCATCTTAACATCTATATAGTATTCAATTGCTTCAAGACACCATAATTAATAATTTTTAGAATTTTTACATTAATACAAATGACATTCTTACAAATCCATGTCTCTTTATGCCCACATGCAAGTTTTTCTAGAAGTAAAATTGCAGAATAACTCCAGAAATGTAATACCATACAGTTGGTAGACTACGTTGACGTGAAAAAAGATATCCAAGAGACATATAAGAAGACAAGGCACAACACATATTTATTAAAATGTGTGTATTCTTATCTATCTGAGCATAAATAAATATGATATATATGAGCATGATATGTCTATATTTTAGATATATCTCAGGAAGGAAGTCAACATTTTTGAGTGGAGAGGGAATTGAAGGAGGACTTTTATTTTCCACTTTTAATACATCTATGTTGTTTAAATTTTTTACAACAGATATGCTTCACTTGTTTGCATTGTGTTTATTATCCTACTACAGTCTAGTAAAAATGTGCTTCAATATCGGATGGAATGTTTACGGTGCATATGCTTCACAAACTAATAATTAAGCAATTAACTTATCCTTCAAATAAAGTTTTCTTCATATTACTACTATATTACAGCCCAGGAGCCATGCTCTCATTATTGAAAATTCTTAAAAGAAAGAAAGAGGGGAAAAATAAAAGCACTTGCTGAATAACGATGCCAATTATTAACACTATTCATTGTTTCTTCATTTATCTATGTGGAGGTGGTGGTGGTGGTTGTTGCCAAATTTCTTTTTCTTATGAAACTAAATCTTCAAATATCATTCATGCCTAAAAAGTACCAAGACAACTCAAAATTTTAAATGTATCACATACCTCTTATTAAAAAAAAAAAGCCATATATACCTGACAGTTTAAAGGATCTATGTTAACTTTAATGGTATGAACTGCTTAAATACCTACTGTTTACCAGGAAATTTACTTACTACCTTTAATCCTCATGACAACCCTAGTAGGAAGGTACTATCATCCATGTATTGCAGAAAAGGAAACCAACATTCAAATATGTTAAGCAATTTGAACAGTGTCACCTCACAAATGAATGGCAATTATTTCAAAACAGCTCTTTATGGCTTAGAGTCAGCTTTTTCCAATGACCATTGTCTCCCATTTCTCTAATAGGAAAACTAAGCTTTTCTGTTTAAAATAAATTTTCAAATTTTCTTTATATAACATAGTACTATCTGTAAGTAAAATGTAATAATTTTTCTCTCATTGAGGAGAGAGAAATGGGATTCATCTTTAAAAGCAGAGACACCCCCCCAGCACCCACATGATGAAGTGCACATGATCAGATTCACACCACAACTGCTAAGTGAGTGGGAGCCCACAACGGACTAAAGGGCTTGTGAGTTCAGAGTCTGTAATCGACAAAATTGTTACCACCATTTAAAAAAGAGAGAGAGAGAGAAAAGAATGTTACTCTTTGCTCTTCATGAAAACAGATAAAAGTGAAACTTGGTAATTTTAAATTATTCTTTTAGCTACTTTTTAGAACAAGTTAGTGATGAAAATACCTTATTTAAAACAATTTATTTAAAACAAACATTAATTCCAATTTAAAAATGGGCAGAGGAACTGAATAGACATTTTTCCAAACAAGACATACAGTCAGCCAACAGGCACATGAAAATATGCTCAACATCATTGATTATCAGGGAAATGCAAATTATAACCACAGTGATATATTACCTTATACCTGTCAGAATGGCTAGACTCAAAAAGATAAGAAAAAGGAGGATATGGAGAAAAAGGAAACCTCATGCACTGTTAGTGGGAATGTAAATCAGTGAAGCCACTAGGAAAATAGTATGACGGTTCCTCAAGAAATTAAAAATAGGATTACCATATGATCCAGTGATTCCACTACTGGGTATTTACCCAAAGAAAACAAAAACACTAAGTCAAAGATATATGCACCCCAATGTTTATTGCAATTATTTATGATACTCAAGATATGGAAGCAACCCAATTGTCCACAGACAGATGAATGGATAAAGAAAATGTGGTACACACACACACACACACACACACACACCCTGAAATATTACTCAGCCATAAAAAGAATGAGATCTTGCCATTTGCAAAAATATGCATGAACCTAGAGAGTATTATGCCAAGTGAAGTAAGTCAGACAAAGATAGACAAATACTATATGATTTCACCTATATGTGGAATCTAAAAAACAAAACAAATAAAAAACAGAAACAGACCCATAAATACAGAGGGATTGGGGTTGAGGGATGGGCAAAATGGGTGAAGGGGAGTGGGAGATACAGGCCTCCAGTGATGGAATAAATAAATCACAGGAATAAAAGGCACAGCATAAGGAACATAGTCAATGGTATTGGAATAGTGTTGTATGGTGACAGATGGTAGCTATGCTTGTGGTGAGCACAGCATAATGAACGTATAGTTGTCCAATCACTGTGTTGTGCACTTAAAACTAATGTGACACTGTGTCAACTATACTTCAATGAAAAAAAAAAATTTAAATCCCAGTAAGACTTGTATCTTATACCACTGAGCGGCAAATTATTCAAAGAAATTCTCCAACTAGATATATCTCCATTGAGTGTAACTTAGCATGAAATAGAAGATTCCTTTCACGTCATTTTTCTCTATATGTAATTTTATCATAAAAGACATACAGATACATGCAGAAAAGTATTTAAAAAATAACCAACACCCATAAGAGAACTATTCAGATTAACAGAAGCTATCACTTTGAAGTTTTGCTTCAGATATTTTTTATTCATTCAAGAAGTATTTATTTACTTTTTTGTGAAAATAAATCATACTTACTAAAAATTATTTGGCAAATAAGGAAAAGTTGGATAAAAAACTAACCATAGTCCTATGACCACCATCAACATTTTGAAATACTTTCTTTTATTGTTTAAAGAAAAACAGATTCAGTTACTGGGTACCGGGTGGTGGAAAAATTTTAACACCTTTTGCATCATTTTTAAGAATTTCTTTTTTTTTAAGATTTTATTTATTTATTTATTTATTTATTTATTTATTTGACACAGAGAGAGAAAGAGAGCACAAGCATGGGGAGCAGCGGGCAGAGGAAGAGGGAGAAGCGGGCTCCCCATGGAGCAGGGAGCCCCATGCCAGTCTCCATCCTAGGAACACGGAATCATGACCTGAGCCAAAAGCAGACGTTTGACTGACCCACCCAGGCACCCCTAACATTTTCTACAAGTTGATAACTATGGTTCATCCTCGTAACAAAAGTCCACAGAAATAGTGTCAATTACCATTGGTTTTAAGATTGGTATCTTAATTTGTGTCTGCAAAACCTAAGGGAGCAGATATTTCTCTGAATTTGTTTTTCAGAGTCCAAGGATGGTTATCCTCTACCATGAATGTTGTAAGGAACAAATCAAAAAGTCCCAGACTTTACCTTTTGTACTTCTTATTCAACATCTCAATAATCTGCCCAATTAATTCCGCCACTTCTGTCTAATTCCCTCTTATTGTTCATGGTACAAATCTTTCTTTTGTGTAGTAATTACTGCATAAATACTTGTTTCTCCATTTATTCATTACACATTTTTAAAATAATTGATACAGAATTAAGAGATTTCCTAAAAGATTAAGTTTAAAAGTAACCAATAAAAATAAACCAAGGTATATCATCAAAAAGGAAGGATTACTGGCAAGAGCTACTATATATATTAGGCTAAATCTTAAAGCATCATTTCACACTGTGTCTGGACTGTAACTTTGGGTTACATTAAGGCAATATTGCTAAGAAATATCAAAGGAAATATAGCTCCAAGTGGAAAATAATTTGTCTCTAGTTTCTTGAATTTCAAATTTGGGAGAAATCAGCAGAACCAGAATACAAACTTGTGTGGTACTTAGGCAAATTAACTTCATTAAAACTTAAGTACAAAAACTCATCTGAAACTGAGTAATTAAACATGGCTACACACCATGCTTCAATAGCATCTGTATAGACTCTTCCTGTGTTACACTATGAAAATCAATCTCAAGTCAAATTTTAGTTGAAATACTTTTAAAACAGAAAAGTCCACCTACAATTCTACCACCCTAAAAATTAATGTACAAATAATAAAAATATATAAATTTTATAACAATGTAAAACTACCTAGATACAAAGAGTTTTAAAAGCTTTTTTTTTTAAAGATTTTATTTATTTATTTGACAGAGATAGAGACGGCCCGCGAGAGAGGGAACACAAGCAGGGGGAGTGGGAGAGGAAGAAGCAGGCTCATAGCAGAGGAGCCTGATGTGGGTCTCGATCCCATAACGCTGGGATCACCCCCTGAGCCGAAGGCAGACGCTTAACCACTGTGCCACCCAGGCGCCCCTTAAAAGCTTTTTATGCAGTTCTTAAGGTATCACCAAGAGGGAGGACAAATAAATTGATGAATAAATGAATAAATATCTCATCCCTTTTCTTTCAGTGCTATTTATTTAGAAATTCACTAATTTAAAATAATCAATTCCCACAATTCTCACATTTTTAAATGTTCATAACTTTAAAAATTTGTTCGTCTGCATATATTATATATTATTCTCCCCAGATCCTTCATATATTTGTGTTTTGCTCAAACATTATCTGGTTTATTCATGAGGCCCCTCCTTGCTGTCACCATCACACACACACACACACACACTCACATACACACACACGTACACACTTCATTCTTTAATACTTAAAGCATTTTGTGACAGTCCCTCCTACTTGGCACATCTCCCTCCTTGGGGCTGTCTGTGACTCCAAAACTGCCAGGCTTTCCTGACAATAGGCCTTGAGCACACTTCATTTGTCCCTCTGTTAGAAAACTCTTCCCTTCTCTCTCCATCTAATTAACTCGTTTTCATCCTTTCGATCGATGTCAGCTCAAGTGTCCCCTTCTCGAGGAGGCTTGCCCAGATCTCCCTCGCTAAGTCAAACTCCTGGTACTGGCTTTCTCCCCGCTGTGTTCTTGTCCTTCAAGGCATTCACTCTGGGATGCATGTATTTGTTTCTGTGGTTACTTAATTAATTTCACAGAAATAAAACTTTGCAAAGAGGCAGTAATCATGCCACATTTTGTTACTCATTATACCACCAGGATCTAGCCAGGGAATACATATTAACAGGAAGTAAAAAAGAAGGGAAGGAGGGAAATTGATTAGGTCAAGAGATGACCTCATAGTAAAAGAATTCTTTAACTGGCCTCATTTGGTGACCTGAAAGATGACGAATTGGTAAATAAAATACGTTTGAGAGATACATTGTTTTAGCTTTTTCCTTACCATCTCTTTCACTGTAAATGGATGTGGCTTAGTCCTGATTCTTTTTCTTTCTTGTTTTTTTTTTTTTTTTCATTTTCCTCTATAGAAAAAAAGTAATCTACCATATATCTTAGGCCAAGTTTGTTTCAAAAGCAGAATGTGAAATAAAAAGTTACATGCAAATAGTAGAAGGCGATCCCAGAAAGTAAGAACGAAGCACCAGGTAAAGTGAAACGGGGAATAAAAGCCAATACAAGTGAATGGAGTTGGGTCATCACCATGGCCAAGTTAGTTTCCACCCAACCTTGACCCTGGGAAGAGCTACAGAAAGCCTCTCTCTCTCTCAGAACTACCCACCCATTGCCACTGATTGAGGGGTTCTCTATGTGGTGTTAGCTCCTCCCCACTTCTAAGCTGCACTTTTAGGGGCAGAGGGAGAAATAAGACATGCTGGTAAAATCACAAAGCAGAAGTTCAAAGATACTGAGCATTAGTTTAAGGTGAGAAGAAGTCAACACAAGTGAGGCACAGCCTACCTATAATGTTTGCCATGGTCACAGACAGTACTGGAAGTGAGTCTGAAAGGATATATGACAGGGTCCAAGAGGCATATGACATACCTTATGAGAATCAAAGCATTGCTCAGCAGGGTATCAGTCTCAACTTGAGCAAGCAGCACCATAGTCCCTGATTTACCACTCTCACCAAGCTTCAGTGAATTTCTTAATGTACGTTAGGACCCTGAAGGGAAGGAAGGCAGGCCAAGAACCCATTCCAGGCATTCTGAACAACTTGGTTGTATGTCAAAAACTCAGTGGTTTCTGTTACCTGGAATACATAATCACTTAAAAATAGCATTATATATTTTAGTTCACTTTGAGTATCTATCTGTCACTAGACAGATTCAACAAAATTCTAGGTCAATCCACAGAAGTGAAGTTAATAATAGGCCATCCTTAAAGTATATTGTTAAAGACATTATTTCTAAAACTACTAACCACCATTTGCAACATTTCTCCTAGGAGAAATATATTCTTGGTATTGGGATATTCATCCATACATCAATAAGAAAAGAAGGTGATTCACTATTAACTTGTTGACTCTTATATGCAAATGACAAGGCAGCAGTCTGTATCAGTTGCTTATCTGAGTAACAATTTGAAAAACAAAGGACAGTTGTTTCTAGGAAGAGAGAAGCTCCAGAACCCACAGTGTTCACTGCCTATATGTGGAATTTATTTGTAAATTAGGGATTCATAGATCATGGGGCGTTTATGTTCAGGAAAAAAAAGTGGACTTGTGTGTGTGTGTGTGTGTGTGTGTGTGTGTGTGCATGTGTGTGTGTTTGTGTGTGTGGTGTGTGTATGGCACTCTTAAGAGAAAGAAAAGTTTTGCCAATTAGTTATATTTAGTTACCATGAATCTGAATTTACTAGCTTTGAGGTTTCAGATGGAGGAAGCATCCAAGGGGTGAGCTGAATTTTGATGGTGCTTTTTTCCCCTGGGATGAAGAGCGGGGGCATTTGCCAATCTAGACACACACCAAGAGGCTGAGAATATGGGCTTTGCCTGAATAGGGACCGTGGATATGGGATAGAGAATCCAGGAGAAATTTTGGCGGTCTTGTGGGGCTGGAGATTAAATATATGTATGTGTGTATATATATATATATATATATATATATATATATACACACACATATATACGAATAAGAATCAATCAATCAATCAATAATTTTTAAAAATTTAGGGACAGGAGGGACCAAGATCCAAGTGAGAAGTAAATGATGAAGTATCAAGCTGACACAGGCATGGTTTTACCTCATGACATTTGCTGACATGTGAAGCTGCACATACGATGCTAGGAAGAAAGCTTCTGAAAAGAAGATCAGGATTCTCAGAAGTACTACCCTGAATTGTGTTTAGTACCTGTGAATGCAGCAGTGAATGCTCTAAATAGCTATGCTTGGCAGCTAGGTTCCCCTGCAAGGGATGAAGACTATTAGTACTTGAGTCAGCTCAGTCACTGATTGGAATACAAGGATTAGCCACCTCTCCATTTTCTTTGCCTAGTGGAAAGCAAGCTGACAACTCTTTGGATTTGGATAAATCATCTAGAGTCTCTAGAATTTTTATACACAAGTACTAAAACCAAGACTAAAGAGAAACACTGAAAAAAAGCTCCCAGTAATCCAGTTATTGGCATTAACTGATGAAACTTTAAAATAATTTCGGTTAGTATGCTCAAAGTAACAGAGGAAATGGTGGAAAAATAGATTAATTGGTATCTATAGAAAAGAATGAAATGCACATTTGAAAACCAAAAAAATACAATAACTAGAGTAATAACCCATAGAAGAGCTTGGCAGAATAACAAGTATAGTGATGGAGAGAAGGTTAGTAAACTGGAAGAAAAGGCCAAAGGAAAACATCCAAACAAGCATAGAGAGAAAGAAAAAGTAGCAACTAGTGTAATAAGTATAAGAGCATTTTGGGCACAGTGAAACCATATATTAAACATATAATTGAGATCTCAGAAAAAATAAAAGAAATAGAGTGGAGTAGAGCTCTAGATCAAGAATTCACCAAAGAATTTCGTCCAATGAAACACATCAATCCACAAATTCAGGAAGTTCTGCAAACTCTAAGGAAGATAAATAAAAAGAAAACCATACCTAGGAACATCACAATAAAACTGAGGAAAGATAAAGATGAATGAAAAATCTTAAAATCAGCCAGAGACAAAGACATGTGATCTACAAAACAACAAGACTGACAGGTTGGATGGAAGAGCCCAGTCAAAAGAATAACTAGTTAAAGTGGTAAAAGAAAAGAATGGCCACACGAAAATTCTATACCTATTTTACACAGTCTTTAAAAATAAATGCTGTACAAAAATATACTCAGGCACAAAAAAAATGAAAGAATTTGTTGCCAGAAAACTTGCAAATTAAAGAGATGTACAACCTATTTACGACTTTATGACAAATTGCAATAAATGAATTGTCAAGAATGCCACTAATTAAAAATAGCAGATGTTTAAAATAGAAATCAGGGGTGCCTGGGTGGCTCAGTCGTTAAGCATCTGCCTTAGGCTCAGGGCGTGATCCCGGAGTTCTGGGATCGAGCCCCACATCAGGCTCTTCCACTGGGAGCCTGCTTCTTCTTCTCCCACTCCCCCTGCTTGTGTTCCCTCTCTCACTGGCTGTCTCTCTCTCTGTCAAATAAATAAATAATAAAAATCTTTTAAAAAAATAGAAATCAGCTCATTTACTGTGTGCACCATACCCTGTGAGAAATGCAGGGCAGATATTACCATTTTTATTTTTATGGAGAAGGAAACTAATGTTCATGACATTCAGAAGCCTATCCTCAATTACACGACAAAGTCAAAACTAGAACACATATTTCCAACCCCTTGTTCATCATTCTGACATGGGTAAATAGAAAATACATGATAGAAAATACATGATACATGATGCCTGGCTGGCCCAGTAGAGCACATGACTTTTGATCTCAGAGTTGTAAGTTCAAGCCCCACATTAGATGTAGAGGTTACTTAAAAATAGAATCTATAAAAAAAAATAGTAATAGTGTCATAGAGGTCTGTTAAGTTGCACCATGTGTCCAATACATAACAAAGGGATAATTTTGACTTTGGAGATTTGTCTCAAATTTTCTTTAATTTTGTCTTTACAAACTCCATTAATGATGCTATTTTTATCCCAGTGAATAAGATATTATCACACTCCTGATATTTTCTACTGTTTCATAACTGTCAACTTTCACTCTTAACTTAGCACTCCAGAAGCTGAGACACCAAAACTTTTCTGTCAAAAATATTTTTACTGACCAATTTCCATACTGAAGGCCTATACAAAAGTTAACACCACAATGTTTTGTGATCCATGAAACATCCTTAAACTAGAACTTGAAAAACAGCATGGAAAAGACCATAAAACAGTCTCTGACTGAGTTCAAGATATAATTTTGCTTCAAGGAAGCAAGAGTCTCACTATATTACAGACATCCTACAGTATCTCTTCCAATCAAACAATTGGAACAGCGAAAACAAGAGGCCATCTAACATATACTTAGTCCTCCTACAAACTCTTCTTAGAAATCTTCCAGTATTCTGACATCACGCTCTTTTCTAGGACCTAGAAACATCATTATTGCCTACTCTGGGCAATATACTATAGTTTTGCTTTTGTCTTATAATGCAACTTCTTTTCATCTTTCCCAATTAAGCAACCTTGTGTAATGAAATAGCCAAAATATTTGTGAATACCTTAAAGAACATTGCGATAATATTCTCTAGTTCATGGACATTATTTTGTTATGTTTTTAAAAATAATATTGTACTGCCAATCAAATATACAAAATCATATATATTTAAAAATGCTTACACTTTCTGAGCACTTTTCTCACATATTCTAGTGTGTGTGTGAAGTCCCAGACCATTTTTTACCTTCTTGGATACAAATTTTTGAAACAAAAGATTTCAAACTTAAAACATAACCTGTTATCTTTAATATAGATTTTTACTTACCACATAAAGGGAGTAAAACATTCTATTGTGAAAGGAACTATCATTCGCCAAAAACCATTAGCCAAATACCATATGCCTCATGCTTATGACTGCTCACTGATTGTCTGATTGGGATTATGTATATTTTATACAAATGTACATTTTTATGTTGGGTATACCCCATCACCTAAGCACATCAGCAGCCTGTATGTTCACTGGGCTAGTTTCAAAGAGATTTTGTCACTATAAATGTAAGAAAAGCAGCCAGCATGAGCAACAGGTTCTCCGAGAACCTTCATTTAAAGCTCCTTAACTTTTACCATAAGGAGATGAGTACAGACAGTAAAGTTAAAAAGAAATAACACTTTTGAACAAACAGGTGGAGCCCTTTGTGATAAGAAGTCGGGAAACAAATAATGAAATAAAAATTATTTCTGAATCACGGAGAAAATATTGCTGCTAACCCCCAAAGCCCTGGGTACAGGTAAGCTCATATCACTGGTCTCTCAATATAATGTAACACACTCAAAGATGTAATTATGCACTTACCAGAAGGAGAGACAAGTGCACAAAGACCACACAGTGAGCTTTTCCAAAAGCAAAACTGATGTGACATCCTCCTAGTCCCACCATTTATACTTAGTAAAATCTCCCTCCATCATTTCACCCAGGTAGTTCCTTTTTCACTTCCACCACATTTTTAAATTCCAATAATTTTCCATCATGTCCCATCTAAAAAGACCTCAACCTTTATCAGAAGATCAATCACTGGTCAAGAAAATTTACTTTTATACCTCCATATTTAAAAAGATCACCTGTCTTCAAAGAAAAAGAAACAGTCTAAAGGAAAACCAGTAAGCCTTTTCTAAGAAAAAGAAAATAAAATTACTATTTGAATTATAACTAAGGTTGTTACTTTCTTCCACCCTAGCATTATGTTAGCTGCTGTAACATCAAACTTGTATACAAGAATCTCCTTTGTATTCAGGGATGATTTATTATACACTAAATCCATGAATATAAAACAGCTCTTAAATTTTTAAATATTTTAGATTGCAGTGAATAAAACTTCAAAAGAAAGTAACTGAACCCCAAAGCAACAAAATTTCATTCCCTCTACTTTTTTAAGAAAGTGTTTCTTTTGGAAATAAATTGACATTAAATTCAAATATTCCAATAGGTATCGCCACTTCTCTGTGATCCGAACATTGGACTCTTCCCAAGCAGAAGGGATTCATTGATAAAACGTGTGTCAAACCTGCAGGTAGAGAGGAGGCGTGGGTATTGGTATGTTGGCTTTCCAGCACTTACACACAGCACAACTCTAAACTAAGACACCTGAGCAGGTTCCAAATCGTTTCTCTTTAAGCCCTGAAAGCTCTGTAAATAGAACAGATCTCAAACGCGTTTAGCAAGAAAACCTCTTCCGAAACTACTGAATAACAAAAGGGATTGCCAGGAAGACATGGATCTCCCTAACTGTACACTGAACCTGCCTCTAACGCCATTCACCTGCCACAAATAATCCTCAAGATAAACGCTTCAGAAACCAGAGGGGGGAAAAAAAAGAAGAAAGCCAGCGTGGGTCTCTCTAAGTTTGCTCTTTGACTCACACCACTTGGGGAAAGAACTTGGGCTTCTTTCGGCCTCAGTTGGTCACTTCACTTCCAGGAGCTCAAGAAGCTAGCCCTGCACCTGGATAACTGCGACACTCACCGTGGGCGCAGGACACTTCTGGTGTCTTAAGTCCCAGTTCTCAGTCCCGCCTGCAGCAGAAACACAATGGCATCCCTCTCCCTGGCGGGCGGGTGCCGGGCACTGGGATCTGACTCGACAGTTGCGGAGAGCCTGACTCAGTTTTGAGCGCATTAGCGCTACACCCAAGACAAAGGCTGCCCTCGGTGGTCCTTGGCGTCCGCCCTCCCTGGGTGATCGATGCCCGCCCTCCTCAAGCCCACACTGGAAGCTCGTGAGCCTGTAAAGTGGCCGTCCTCGATTCCGCGCTTTCCGAGGGGTGCGGTTCGCTGACTAGTATGAAGCTGATGTAAACAGCGCGCAGCGCACTGGGGAGCAACCAGAAAAGGCTAGCGCGCTGGGCGGGCGAGGGCGGGCCAGCGGAGGCAACTACCCCCAGGCAGCCGGCTGGAGCAGCCTCCGCTACCCGAGCGGCGCCCGCAGGCGAGCCCGCCGCCCGAGAGTTGGGTCCCAGCACCCACCACGAACCCCAGCCAGGAGCCTCGGCTCCTCCGCGGACCCACCGGGCAAAGGCACCTGCTGCCCGTGCTCCGAGTCTGGTACGGTGCCAAGCCCCGCTCGGGGTCAGGGACACAGGCGCCCGGGACGGCGAGCCGAGGAGGGTGCGGGCTCGCAGCAAGGCTGATTGAATGATCTTTGCAATCACTCACCGGCGGAGGGCGAAGTCGCTCAGGCGGCAGCCCGGCGGAGCGCAACGAGCATCCCGCGGCGCAGGCATCCTCCCATCCTTTGTCAGTAGCGGGCGGAGCGCTCCTCCCCAGCTTGCGGACGTACACCCGGCTCTGACTCGGCTTCCCAGCCCTCGCCCCTTCTCTCCTCCCCCTCCCCTTCTCCGTCCCCCTCTCGGAGCCGGCACTCACTCGGCTCCCATGATGTCATCCGGTGGAAATCTGCCATGCTCAAAGACTAGAATAATCCTGCGCTCACGCGGGTAACGCGGCGCGGGCGGAGGCGGCAGCAGAGCCTTTCGGCGTACCCACAACCTGTCTGCCCAGTATAACTGGAGTCCAGGCCAGGACGAGGAAGGGTCTGCAAAAAGGTGGCTCCGAGCGGGGTGGGCGTGGTGGGGATAAGGCCCAGGACGAAAAGTTCGGTCTCTGCTGAAAAGATTTCTAACTCAGTGTTCAGACTGACGGCAGATGCCAAGGGTAAGGAGAAAGTTTTTGGGGTTTTTTTTTCTTTTCTTCTCAGCCGCTCTTGCGCCCCAACACGGTGCTGGGCCCCTATGCTACAGCCAGGAGAATGACTAAAACCCCAGGGATTCCAGAGCTCCAGCTTCAGTGAGAAAGTTTAGGATGTCTGACCGGTGGCGGCCTCAGTGAGGAGAAGCTAAAAGGATGAAGAAAGACTCAAGGTTTATGCGGGAAAGAATCTGAAACAAAATATCGGAAAACTAGGGAGTCACGACGACACTGACACGAAACTGACGGCGAAAAGACCGCTGCTCCCAAAAGAGAAACCAATAGCAGAAAATCACCCGTGGCCTTAGTTTTTCCTCATTTCCTCTTCACCAAATACTTTTGGACACTCTAGCGGTGACTTCCTCGTGGCCTCACCCAAAGGATTGCCATCGGTGATGAAAACATTTAAATCACAAGAGGTTCATTAAAAGCCATAAAAGATGTGATGTCAACTCTATTTTTGCTTGATATTCTTTAAAGTATCAATGGTGTTTTATTGGAGGAATAGACAGTCTCTTCTGTACAATTAAGGGAAACACACACAAGCACCCCAGATATGAGATCCAGCCCTCCGCCAATCCAGGGTGGTTTCATGTTGAAAACTTGGTGTTCAAAAAGCAGATCTGAACAACTGATCTTTTGCATTCATCAATCAATGCTTCAAGGAGTGTCTCAAAGTCCCCTATCACCCTTGGAAGAAACTACAGTTGCTTAGTAGAGCACTAACAGTTAATGCTGATCAGACAAGATTAACAACTGATAGTGCCTACTAAGGAACAGGCAGACTCTGCCAGTGACTTCATCCACCATCATCCTTTAAAAGTGTAGAGACTAGGAATATCATTTATTGCAAATATAAGTACAGTTAGGGACTCCTTAATCTTTGTAAATACAAAGAGAAAGACTCAGTATAATAACAAAGACTTGAAGGGTGTATTAAATAGGCTTGTTAATCCATTGGCAGAATTGTGAAATCCACTAGGATTTTTCTTAGGAAAAGGTAATAAATTGGGAAAAAGCAGGATCAGAAATTGTTTTTAAAAATAAAATATCAAAAAAGGGGCACCTGGGTGGCTCAGTCGGTTAAGCGACTGCCTTTGGCTCAGGTCATGATCTCAGGGTCCTGGGATCCAGTCCTGCATCAGGCTCCCTGCAGGGAGTCTGCTTTTCCCTTTCAGGCCCTCCCCCCTCCTCTCCTCCCCTCCTTGTGCTCTCTGTCTCTTTCTGTCTGCCTCAAATAAGTAAATAAAATCTTAAAAAAATAAAATAAAATATCAAAAAGGCCATGATGCACATAGTTTGAAAATAGTGTAAGAAATCTAAAAGTGTTAACTTAATATTTGTTTTCAAATTAAAATATTTTAAGAAATGGGTATTTTTAAAATGTTAACATTTATTTGTTTTCAAATTAAAGTATTTTAAAAAATTAATATTTTTAAATATCAAAATAATGACTATTTTTTAAAATCAGGGCAAGTAGGAAGGAAACTAGATGGAAAAAAACACCGAGAGGTAAGAATTTGGTAATGTAAGCAATGACCGTCTTTGAGAATAGACAACAATCTAATTGCTTGAAAAAAAGTAATTAGAACTGCTAATGATGCTGTTCTAAGTATATCAGAAGGTCAAATTGTAAACCTTCCTTCCTAGATTGCTTCTCTGATGCCCCATCTATCTTCATTGCCTCTGTTTATCTTGCTGTTCTTCAGCATTCTCTGGACTAACACACAAATGTGGAGACAAGAAGGTCAAAGGGAGTTAGCAGATCTAGGAAGCTTAGACATATAACCAAAAAGATCAGAAAAAATATCCCTCACTTTTTTTTTTAATCACTGCTCTAATGGGCTAAAAGCAAAACCTCTATCTCTTCTTTTAAGAAAAATGAAATGCATTCATATGTGATACTGTATTTGGTCTGTGAGAGGTGAAATGAAATGGGTCACTTATGTCAAGGGGTTTTAAAATGGAATCAACAGGCCATTAAGGAGATGGGCCTTATGCACATTCTTATGGGTGGAAACACGAATTCTTGAACTGGGTCAAACCACAAATATTCCAAGGACTCTGCCCAAACACCTGCAACTTACTACAGTAAGAGACTGCTTAGCAACCAATTATTTTCAGTTAAGGTGGTTTTTTTTCCTGCCACCAACGCCAATCAAAAACTCTTTGTAAACAACATATACAAGCAATCCTTTTTCACTTTAGAAAGTCCTCACTTTTTGATGTAGTGTTCCATGGAACACTACATCAAAAACTAAGGATGTACTGTATGGTGACTAACATAACATAATAAAAAATTTAAAAGAAAAAAGAAAAGAAAAGAAAAGAAAAGAAAAGAAAAGAAAAGAAAAGAAAAGAAAAGAAAAGAAAAGAAAAGTCCTCACTTTTGCTCCCTAGTGGAACACTATTTGGGCTGCTACGAAAATCTGCCTACCACGAATTGCTTTTCTTTGATCTCAAATAAACAGTCTTGCTTACTTATTGCCCCCTCATTATTTAGGTTGACAGGTCTTATGGAAAAGTAATCAGTTTTATTATTCTGGCTGTTTTTGAAAATTAAAAATACTGTGCTGGGACCTTCGTTGTGGCCCTCAATTTTAGGAAAGTGAATTTACTACATCTCTACAAGAACTTCTTTCCCATTATGTATTAACCTACCGAGATCCCCACCTGTGTCACTGACATTTCCCACTTCCAGTGCATTCTTTTCCCTTATTTGTAATTTTAAAGTCATGCTGTTTGAATATTTTAAGATATTTTTATCCAAATGATGTCTAAAAATAACTAAAACAAAACATTCAATTGTTACATTAACAAAAGGATCATAATTCTTAGAAAAAATTTACATCTGAACTCATATCTTACAAATCTAACTTACGTTCTAATCTTATTTAAATGGTGAATACATTAAACCTTAGAATTGAAGGTTCAGAGTGGAAATATTAACTCTGCCTCAGTTACTAATGCTCTGCTATACTGTTTTCATATTGATACATGATTCTCTTCACCAAAACACTGAATATTTTGGGTGGGAAAGTGGACACATTTTAATATTTTCCTTTGTGGATTTCATGAAATATAAAACTTATATACTCTGCTTTTATCTGAATTAATAAACTCATTAATAGCTAATTGCTTTTTAAAAATAAGTTCTCCTGGGTATGAATTTGTTAACCATTGATAAATAATAAATAATAGGCAAAACTAATATTAGTAAGCCTTTATTATGGGCCAAATGCTGTGCTAAGTGCTTATATGCATTAGTCCATTTGATCTTTAAAATTACCCCCATGACATGAATGTGTTATTAACCTTTCTTGAAGATGAAGAAACAGATACCTAGAGAGATTACAAAAATTGTCCAGGCAACTAAACTAATAACAAGTCAAATTTAAGATTTTATTCTGTCAGCCTAAATACATACAGCCTGAAAATAGCATGCCAGCAACTTTTAGATAATTTTTCCGAGAAAATGGAAGTATGATTTTTTCATTTAATTTTATATATTTGGCAAGGTGGACAATATGTTTTTGTGAACTTTGCCATCACTCACTAAATTCAATAAGAATTTTATTTCCATTATCTGTTAATGCATGCTTCCAAAGTTATTTACATGGAAAAAGAATCTCAGGATACCAAATAAATTTTAGTTTCCAATCTATCTTTAAACAGTTTTAGATATAAAGCAAGGTGCAGTGATTTTTGTACTTGGAGACAGATCACTGTAAAATGAAATTTAGAAAAATAACCATAAAACATTAATTTAAGAAAAACAAAGCCTACCTCAGCAACTATCTTCTCTCTACAGTTAATTCTATTGTGGGTCTAGGAAGGTAAACTGTATCACCTATCCAACTGAAGGCTTTCTTCCCTGCTGTGAATGTTAACAAGGAAAATAGATCATTTTACATATTGTATCTCAAATGCCCCATATGTTTTTTTATCACAGAAAGTAATATTCCCCGGACACAAATATATAACCGAGCTTCTTTAAATAGCAAGGTTTAGTATAGAGTTCTTCAAAATCCTTTTTTTATCTTGCCTTTTTGATAACTGGCTGATGTTCAGCAACTCTGCTAACAAGGGTTATTTGAATGATTTGTGGAAAAGTTAGAAGGTACATATAACAGATTATCATTCTGTTAAAATATGCTGCTTAACTAGCTTTTTGTATTAATCTCTCATAAATAATGTACACAAATAACAATAATCCTTATATTCATGAGATATGTTAGCAGACATAAATTAATTTATTGCATGCTTGTGACCTAAACATTAATGTAATTTTGACTTTGGCTTCAGGTTGCTTGTCTGTCATTAAACATCCTTATTTTACAGGACAGGTGGCCCATCCAACGATCTTATGCTCATTTTCTAATTGCTCTGTGTGTGATGCTGGTCATTGACACCAACAAGACATAGAAGTGGCATAAAGAAACAGCTTTTGTTTAAAGGTGGAGGAAGGGATGAGGAAGTTATTTGGAAATTGCCACACTGCTGGGGCACCTGGGCGACTCAGCCGGTTAAGGCTCTGACTCTTGATTTTGGCTCAGGTCTTGATCTCAGGGTTGTGAAATCGAGCCCTGGGTTCAGCAGGGAGTCTGCTTCTTTCCCTCTATCTCTCCCTCTGCCCTTACCCTCACTTGCGCTCTCTAAATAAATAAATAAATCTTTTTTTAAAAAAAAAGAATATTAAAGGAAGAAACTGTCACATGACTTCATTTAACCTAGCCACCTTATCTTTCTCATTTGGAAAAGGAAGTTGATGATATCTGTCTTATACACCTCTCACTTGAGAGGATTCTATAAGAAAAGAAAGTGGAGTAGAAATATGACACAAAGGTAGGGCAATATTTGTAACAGATCTAAACAGGGCCTTCTGAGCTATGTCTTGAACAGACACAGTGAACATTCAATTACGTGTAATTGATTTTACTGACTAGGACAAGAAGGAAGAGGTGAAGGGGGGAAAAGGAAAATCTATTCTGTTAAGGATCTTTCCAACAGACATAAAAATGGAGTGATGGAGAGAGGACAGCCTTCCGAAGGTGCTAACAACGATTTTACCTTTTACTATACCTTGATTTCATTATATCTTCATCTTCATCTCTCTGAACCTCACTTTCTCCTGTAAAATACAGTCCAAATGTTCCTCAATTTATTTTAATATTTTTAAATCAAGGTACATGTGCAAATCTAGTGTACTTTTAATACAGTGTAAATTCTCACGCCTCCCAAAAGTTTATTTTATTAATTATGACAAGAGTGATGACTTGGTCTCAAGGAAATAAGACGCCATCCCAAAGCAAGAAG
The DNA here is from genome assembly GCF_002007445.2 of Ailuropoda melanoleuca. Taxonomy (NCBI): domain Eukaryota; kingdom Metazoa; phylum Chordata; class Mammalia; order Carnivora; family Ursidae; genus Ailuropoda; species Ailuropoda melanoleuca. Next base: position 92,951,400 of record NC_048222.1, on the reverse strand, counting down.
GAGATATTACTCTGTTTTATGAATGATACATCCCAAACACACTGAACAGAACTTAGAAACTACTGGTTGAATAAATAAATGTATGACTGGATCATTGTGGTGATTAAATAAAATAACAGAGCACAGATAATACTTTAAATGGTACCCAATATTTAGCAGCTATCAATAACTAATACAGTCCCAAATCCAGGCTCAGGGACTAATCGCACTCTAAAACTTTTTATCCACTTATTCTTTTAGAAAGAAAGCATAGAGTCTGTAATGTGTTTTGTACACTATCCCCACAAGGGCTTAAGTCAGCACCCTGAAATCAAATGCAGCATTCTGTCTGCAGTGAAATAGATGACGGTTCATACCAAGCATGATAAAATAACCCATACAGAAGTTCAGTCACACTTCATTGTAAATGAATTGTGAAATTTTTTTCTGTATTAACAGATTTCTAAATTTTAGAGCTTGGACAAATGGTTGTGAATAATAATGGTTAACACTTATTGAGTGTCGGGGGCCTGGGTGGTTCAGTCAGTTAAGTGTCTGCCTTCCACTCAGCTCATGATCCCAGGGTTCTGCGATGGAGTCCAGCAGTGGGCTCCCTGCACAGTGGGGAGACTGCTTCCTCCTCTGCCCCCCTCCCGCCCCCGTCTTAAAAAACAAACAAACATTTGTTGTCTACTATGCATCAGGTTCTGCTTAAACAGTTCACATTAATTAACTTAAATAAACCTCACAGCAACCTTCTAAGGTAGGTACAATCATTATTCTTATTTTATATAGTAAAAATATGATGCACAAGTCAAATCACTTGCTTTATTTGGTTTATGAACCAAAGTAAGTCTAGACGGATTTGTGTTAAACGTTATAAAATAAATTAATGAATTAAGAAGAATATATACATTTATCTCATTAGAAAATGAATTTCTAAGATGGAAACAATGAAAGAAATCAAAAATAAAAATAGTAATATATTTAAACAACAAAATTTCTTGAATATCAAAAATACCATATTAAAATTTGAATTTTAATAAACTAGATTAAATGTTTTCAGCAGATATTGTTGGCATATTCAATATATAAAGAGTTCATATAAATCAATAAAAAGCACTAAAACCTCAGTAGATAAGAAAAGTGACATAAAGAAATCACAAAAAATTTTGCCGTTGGTGGAAAAAGTGTGATAATTCAACTAAAATTCAAACTAAAAAATCAAGGTATAATTTTTCAATATCAAGTAAAGATTTTTATAACATAATACATGCCAAATGCTTTAGGAATTCTTACAGTCTTTGAGGTAATGTTTTGATTTATTTTTTTTTTAATTTACCATAGAGAAGTAAATAGAAACTCAGGGAAAAAAATATTTATCTACAAAGATGTTCATTAAAGAGTAATTTATGATATCAAAAAAAAAAAAAAAAGGAAACCAATGCTTTCAAGGCCCAGGATCATGAGGGTTAATAAAACTTCAAAAAAATGAAGTGGAAAAATTGTTTGGGACTACCAATATCCCATTTTTCAACAGACTGCTGAGTCTAACGGAACTGTCAATGTTATAAAATCATAGTTTAGTTTCTTGATATCACATTAATAAGATCTCTGGAGTTGTTGCCAGGGAGCCTGAGACCCTGAAGCCATTTATCTAGACAGGAGAGTTTTCTCCGCAGTTGTCCTGAACAAGTAGGAGGGTAATTTACACTGCAGAGATATTTTTTCCACAGTAAATGATGACTAGCTATGAAATTGTTATGTTCCACTGTAGACCTGTGTGCCGTACATTTCTCCAAACAAGTTGCTAATACTGCAAATTTAGAGCTGTATTAACTTTGAAGTCTTTGGGAACTTGATTAACCAGCTAGAGTCTAATAAACGAGTGATTTCAACCACTAAAAATGAACCTCACCTATGGGACTATTTATTCCATTCTATTTTTCAATGGATTGTAAATAATGATTAGGAAAGCTACTGATCATTGTATGTTGGTACTGTAACCAGCCACTTTATTATACTCTTTTATTCTAATAGTTTTTAATTTGATTTTCTTGAATTTCCTAGGCAGATATATTACCTGTTAATGGTAAAAAAAAAAAAAAAAAAGTCTTACTGCCATTGTCTATAGTTTTTATTTAATTATTCTTATCTTACTACATTGGCTATAAGCTCCAACGCACAACTAAATAATATTGGTAAAAAAACAAAATGAGGGATACCTACATGACTCAGTTGGTTAAGTGTCCAACTCTGGATTTCAGCTCAGGTCATGATCTCAGGGTTGTGAGATTAAGCCCTGCATCACATGGGCTCCATGGTGGGTGTGGAGCCTGCTTAAGATTCTCTCTCCCTCTGCCTGCCACCCCCCCCCCCACCATTCTCTCTCCCTCTCTCTTAAAAATTTAATTTAATTTAAAGAATGAACCTTATACAATTTATTGACTTCCTTTTCTTAACTCCAACTCCATCCCCTCTTTCTCCTTATTCCCTCTTTTGTCATCCTTTTCTTGGTAAATAATTCCACCATTCATCCAGGTTTTCAAGTAAGAAATCTAAACATGACTGCAAGATCTTTCCTCTCACTTGTATCCTACTGGAATGATCAATATCTTATATATACACATACAACTACTTTTTAAACAAATTATTCTACTTTGATTAATTAAGTACCAGTTCTTTCTCAGATTACCCCCCCTTTCTTTATCCCTTTCTTCCCCTATCAATCTTCCTAGTTCTTATGTTCCATAGATGAGAGAAATCATATGATAGTTGTCTTTCTCTGCTTGACTTATTTCACTTAGCATTATCCCCTCCAGCGCCATCCATGTTGCAGCAAATGTTGAGAAATCGTTCTTTCTGATAGCTGAGTAATATTCCATTGTATATATGGACCACAACTTTTTAATCCAGTCATCTGTTGAAGGGCATCTCGTTTCCTTCCACGATTTAGCTATTGTGGACAATGCTGCTATGAACATTGGGGTGCACATGGCCCTTCTCTTCACTACGTCTGTATCTTTGGGGTAAAAACCCAGTAGTGCAATGGCTGGGTCATAGGGTAGCTCTGAGAAACAAACTGAGGGCTTCAGAGGGGAGGGGGGTGGGGGAATGGGATAGGCTGGTGATGGGTAGTAAGGAAGGGCACGTATTGCATGGTGCACTGGGTGTTATACGCAACTAATGAATCACTGAACTTTACATCAGAAACCAGGGATATACTGTATGGTGACTAACATAATATAATAAAAAAACATTGAATAAATTAAATAAATAAATAAATAACTACCAGTTCTTTTAAAACATGACTGACATCATACCATTCTGTCATTATACGTTTTCCAATCAAATATCTATCATGTGTATTTGTAGAGTCCTATGGGATATGACATAGTCATCAAATCCTGTGGACCCTATTTCATAAAAATTTCTTGTAGTTATTCCCCCTTCTCTGTGCTCACTGCCACTGCTCTTTTACAGACCCTTTTGTCTTGTGCTGGTTAGTCTCTGCCTGCCCCCCTAGATCTGTTCAACTTTGTTTTTCTCAGTTCTCCAGAGAGTTGACCTCCTTGGAGTTTTCTTTGCTCCCTGGCTTCTGGTGGGGACCGGTTTGGAGGTACCAGAAGGATTTGGAGAGTGAGAAGAGAAAGAGTTGAGTTTATATTTTCCCCCGCTCCCTCTCAGCTTCATTGTGGTTCTGATTGATACCATGCTTCGTGATTACAGCTTCTCCCATGATTCCAGCCTTCAACCAGGCTCTCATAGTACCTTAAGAGTAGTAAACCTAGCAAGACTTAAGGATAGTAATGGCTTCCCACTCTTACTAGTCCTAACCTATTGGTTATGTTAACTCTGCTCACATATCAGCAATTATTTCCTATACTAGAATGTATTTTAATAAATCCCAGGAGAGTGTGCCCTTTGTTTCCCATCGAGACACAGGCATGTCTTGATACACAACTCTTCTTCAAACCACTGAAATGGACTCTAATTGATTTCATGCCTACAGCCTCACTCTCACTACCTTTTTACAACACATCGTTCAACGGTGAGCAGAGTACCCTTTTCTCAAATGCAAACCTGATGATGTCATTACCTAGGCAAAATCTTCAGTGTTCTTCATCATAATTGGTAGTAGTTTCCAACCAGAGTTATTGCAAATGACCTATAAATCCTTATGTACCCAAGAATTTTCTGTGGAATAATAAGCTTTATTTATACACTTACTAACCTGGTATGTGGTATATTTAATACATATAAATTATATAAAATATATCATATAAAATATATAATATAAATATATATTAAATGTGTACATAAATATATATATTAAATATATATATACACTACTGTGATTAATACTAGCTCATGTAAAACATGACTGACTTCATACTGACTTTGTCATTATGTGATTCCTCAGGAATCAAATATTCCATAACGTACATTAAAAGAATACTCACATTCAAAATAAAATCAAGACTTTCTAATTTTCTAGTTCATTCTTGTACTGCTCACCCACACACACTTACATTTTACTTAAGTGCCATACCCTCCCTGCATCTTTGCTTTAGGTAATTGTCTTATTTCTGAAAAGTACTCAACCACACTCAATAACGCTTTCATGACAAATTCTTCGTCATCTTTCATAATAGAAACATTAAATTGAAAACCAATAAACTTGAGTTTGAGTTAATTACTTTGTATGCATTATCTCATTTAATAACTCATTTCAATAGATGAGATGAAACTTAAGGTATTTGCACAAGTTCACACAACCATAAAGTGTAAAACTAAGACTTGAAACCTGACTTAAACCTGACTTGAAACCTTAAAAACTAAGCTGTTCTTTCTGACAAGGTACTAGTCTAGAAGGTCAAAAACTTACACTGTTTGAAATCTCCCTCATATACTTCTCCTCATTTTTATTTCCATGCTCCTTGATATATATACCTCTTCATACTGTATTGTCGTTATTTGCTTACTTGTTTACCTCTGCCATTAACTTTGAAATTTTTAAGGATAAAACTCAATCTTGCATTTTGTTTTCTTCTTTGGATACCAGAATTTCTTAAAGTATCTAGGTATTAAACACAGAATAATTTTTAATCATATTAATGCTTTATGAATGAATGATACTTCTTCTAACACTAAAATGAAACCATATCTACTAGAAATTGTTGCACAGCAACATTTCCAAAAATGCTTATTTTGTTTATATTCCTGATTCAATCCTGGCAAGATATTTATATCCTGTGTCTCATTTGACCATCTTATTGTGGCAACTGCCTATTTTTTTCTTAGTTGCCTAATAATGATTAAATAACCATGTGTGCCAAGAACCATCAATCTTCAGTTAACTTTAATTGACTTGGTTCATATATGAATACTGTTAGTGGTTACCTTTATGTTATCAATATCATATATTGTAAATTAGCTGTACAATGAAAAACACTGCTTAACTGAATGTATTCATTTGTAATTTATATTGTTTCTTATTTACTCAGCAACATAGACCAAACTTAGAAGATGTACATGGGGAGAGAAGCACAGTCAAACCTCTATATTTAAACCATAAAATCAAAGTATAAGAAATAAAATTAAATAATTAAGCCATGTCCTTTGGCTACAGATTTCTTATGAACATGATAAAATTTATCAAAAATCTGGTTAAAGTTCAATTAATTCCATGAAAACATGCAATAATGACAGCTAATATTTATTGAGGTCTATTATATTTCAGCTATTTTTCAGAATACACACATTAACTCATTTAATCCCCACAACAACTTTATGCAACAGGCATTACTATTTTACACATTTTATAGATGGGAAAGCTGAGATGCAGAAATGGAAAGCAACTTGCAAAGGCCATGCGACTATTGATGCCCCAGGTGGTATTTAGAGCCCAAGTAGTCTATCCTCTCAGCCTCCTTAATCACTGTGCAATACTGTCTCTATGTAAGTAAATACCAAATAGAATTATTATTAATGAGGATACACACAACAGCATTAGAAATAAGGGAGTACTTTGGCCCATATTCCTGACCTGACTGGTTCCTGGGACAGTATTCTGGTTCCACCATTTTCTAGCTGTGTATTTTAAGTTCCTCATCTATAAAATGAGAGTAATAATAGTATTGATTTTATAGGGTTGTTGTGATGATTACATATATGTGAAATGCTTCAAACAGTGCCTGGAAGAGACCAAATGCTAGTTATTAGTATTTTTCAACTAAAAGCAGATTACTTATCCTCTTGGTAAGCATTCACTTAGGTACAGTTTATATGAAAATTAATAAACTATGATACCAGTTTATAGATCAATCTATTGTGTGCTTATTAAAATGAGTTGTCTTTCAAGAGTTCTGAAGTATATGCGAGGCTGAGGCATGACCTTATACTTGAACTAACTAATAGGTTTTAATTTGTGAGCCTCGTAAAAAGTGGATGGCAATTTCTTGAGCTTGCAGTTGAGATTCCTGTAGTCACATACGTGTACAGCTGTAGAGAGTGCTTTACTGGATTCGGTTAAGCTATGGACTTGAGTCAGAAAGGCTGGCTTCAGCACCCTGGACAGAACTTTGCATGCTTGACCATGCTGCCACCGCTTGATTATTTGGACTTCTTGGATGCAGAGGCATAATGAGAAAAGACCTGGTATTTTCCAGAAAATTGAGCAAGAATATATACACGTGCATAGAGTTTCATTAATGTCTTGTATATATAGCAGTATTTATTACTCTGTTCACAAGAAATCAAGATCACTATAGCAGCTAAATATGTCAAGCAAAAACTAAACAAGGAAAAAGTGAAAAGAATAGCTGAAATTTCAGAAGTACTGTATCATTCCCATATTTTCAGTTATACCCAAAAGAATGCATGTTGGTAATTTTCTAAGTTTTCTAAAATAATTGATTTATACATTTTTATTGCAGTGGAGCATATTTAAGGTGGCAGATTCATGAGATTGGTAAGAGTTGGCACTAATATTTTATGTCTTATTTTTCTTAATGGCAACTTATGTGCTGTATGAAGTTTATATTTAAAGGGTATTTTAAGAATAACTACATAATCTTATCCTCTGGAAGATAATTCCATGGTCAACATATGCTTTCTGACCCAAGATGTTTGCACTTATGTTTTTCAATATTTTACCATAAAATTATAAACTTCCAGTGTGCTTTTGCTATAATAGTAGAATTATTAAGTTTGCTTCTGGTTCCTTGCATTTAAAATTAAGACAAATTAACTTCCGAATTGACCTTACCACTTTGTAAATTCTCTCTAAGGCAATGGCATTGTGTAAGTTCCCATAACAGGCAGTCAGGTTTCCTTGGCAAATATTTATCTTTACATGTGACTTTCATTTTTAAATTCATAAAGTCTTTCTAGGTTCCCTTTTTATAAATGACATCTCTCCTTCTTCTGGATCCCTCCTTTAGATTTCTGTTGTACTCTATCACTGCATGTTTTTATATTTTACATTTTTAATTCTATTTTGCAATGAACATTCCTTGCCCTGTTAAACATCAGCTTCTTAAAAACAGAGATTATATCCCCTTCACATTTGTAATTCCCACATTATCTAATATAATGCTTTATACATGGAAGGCATTTAAACAAAGTTTATGAAAGAGCCATAGAATATTTTGGATATCAACTTGTTAGAAGTATGCACTGGAGGATGGTTTGTGGTATTCAGTACATTCTTCTTTGGGTAACCTTTCAGAAAAATAAGGTAGAAGTGCATTTCTACAAATATATTTCAAAGATTATGTAGCAGAATTAAAAATCATCAAATATAGCAGCTGAACTAGTATTGCAATAATGTCTACTAGTCCTGCCGTAGAATTGAATATTTCCTGTTGTGAAGAAACCTGTCATGAGGCAAGTTATTTTGATGCAGAGGATTCCTCCAAATATATAATGGCAGGTAAGATCCCAAAGGCACACAAAATAAATTAAAATACTCAAATAATAGGATTTATTTAATCAATTAAGATACATTGTGAGAAGCAAAAGGGAAAAGATGGCACAGGTTAATGCACTTGAGATAGGATACAGCAGAGTGAAGGACCATACTACCTAACTTCTCGGTTATGCAATTCTCCCTTTCTGTCTCTTTGTCCTTGTCTCTCTGTCCCTGTCTCTCTCTGTCTCTCTGTGTGTATATATACATACACACACATATATACACACACACAGAGGGATATCATGTCTCATTCTTCTGAGCTGCACTCTCCATTAATAGTAAAGTTACAAGCAACAGAATTGAGGTTTGAGTAGATAGGTTCCACGAACAGAAGCAGACTAGGACCAGCACACAAAATTGCTCTACCAGAAAGATGCAGGGCAAGTATACCTGAGCAATCACGGGACTCATCATTTGAAAATCTCACTGGACTTAGCCTATGAGAAGCTACGGATTTTGCGTTTCTTGAGTAGAAGACATATGAGGCCTGAATGGACACTACCAATGAGTGACCAAATTAAAACCTTGAGAAAATTCAAGGGCTTACAGATAATTATTGCCTCGTGAATACTATGTGTCTCCCATATATTTACAGTGCCACAAATATTAAGTGTCTTTTGATCTATCTTTTTATGTCTACGTTCATCTTGTACAGGTCCTGCTTACTACCTTACTTATCTTATTTGACTCATCTTATGGATTCTGACTAATCTCAATAGCTACTTGCTTACACATTATATATATATAACCTAACATATTTTGAGTTTTGCCTATGTGTTCCTCTTCTGTAGGATATTCAAATATTTTCAAATAATTTGTTCAAAAAAAACCTCTGTAGCAATATTAAAAATTGTGCCATTAGGCTAAAAATACATTGTATATTTAAAATATTCAGAAAAAAGTTAATAGACAGTAAGTTTAGCATGAGGTTCATGACAGAATATGTATTTATAAAAATATACACAAACCTTCCACAAAGCCATGTAAATGAAAAAATAAAAATTATTTCTATGGAATGTAATAGCATTAGAAGGGATCCGGGATATAAAGACAGAAAATAAGTAGCAGGATTCAACAATTTAAAAGATCCTTGTAAGAGCTGCTCTAATGGTCAGGGTAAACTAGGTTATGTTGTGCTCATAAACACCCCAAATCTCATTCTTAAAATTACAAAGGCTTATTTCTCACTCACTCTTCATGTCCAACACAGGTTCTGCTAGGAACAGAAATCTACTATCTTTTTTTTTTTAAGGATTTTATTTATCTATTAGAGAGCACAAGCGGGAGAAGCAGACTCCCCCACTGAGCAGGGAGCCCGAGGTGGGGCTCAATCTCAGGGCCCTGGGATCATGACCTGAGCTGAAGGCAGATGCTTAACCGACTGAGCCTTCCAGGTGCCCTTGGAAGTCTACCATCTTATAATGTCACCATTTCAATACAAGGCCAACGCCTCTTTTATCGTGGTGGGAGATAAGTGAAGGAAGCAGCTGCAGTGGTTTTTAAGTGATTCTACCAGAAGTGACACACATCACTTTCATTCACAATTTCTTGCCCGCAAAAAGTCACTTTGCCACACCTAGTTTCAAGGAGTCATATGGCAAGAAAGGAAAACTGGAAGTTTTGGAAAACACTGGCCAAGTCTTTCGTGGTAATTATTAACATGAAAGCAATAACCAGAGATTTATCAAATTGAAAGGCAACATGAACTAGTGAAAATTGAATATCAGTATCTCTGTATATGTACACATATCTATACATTCATATGCATATACACACATAATATATACGCATATATTTGTGTGTTTAGACCCGTATTTATATACATACACATATCATTGGAATGAACTGAATGCAACCTCATCCCTAGTCAGCAGAAAACTTGAAATCAAAATAATCTACATTCGGGTGACTTCTCCCATACCAGATGATTCAGCTTGATTCATGGCTAATGAGCTGATTCTTGTAATATAAAAAGCAGACCCTGCAATTTGTCAGTTGTTTCTTAGAACAATGAGGTCAGGATTATTCATTCAAATGTGACATAGGACAGCCTAAGTCGCATTATTAGCATAAATAAGCTTTCCTCATATGATACTACCATGGCAGCCTTTGAAAGAAAATCAACATTCACATTTTGAAACGTCATGGTTTTAAGTACCTTGTGAGAAATGCAGCACTTGCATTTGCTGGGATGTGTGGGGAAGACTGAACTAGAATGAGGATGCCCATGACTTTGGAGATAGAGCCCACCCTCCTCCCTGCAATATCAGGAGAGTGTGAGCACTACAGGTTCCAGTCAGCCTGCAGGCTACAGCTGAAATTCTTGAATAAACAAGACCTCAGAAGAATGACTTTCTTCCTGGGAAGAGATGGAAAGGTGGGGGTGAGGTATGACTCGGGACTATGAGATTTAGAGAGGCCTCTTGGGAGGAGGAGCACGGAAAAGTAAAAAGCCATGGCCGAGAGGGAGGGTCCACAAGTCAACACTCTTGGGTTTGCTTTATATGTTTTTATTTTATGTTTTTGTATAATATAAATGGGAGCCTTTAAGAAAAGAACTGTGTGTTTTATTCTAGGTCAAAGAAGATAGTGTCTGATTTTTTTTTATCTTCTTGCAGTTTCCCAAGCAAGAAGAGACTGAGAGACCTCTAAACCCTCCACCCCCATCTCTGAGGATGAGGGAATGAAGCTACCCTCATTTCTCAGCAACTGCTGAGACAACTGCTGACCTACACATGGCTCCCTAGCTTACATGACCCCAAGACTGAATTTCCTGCTCCTTGCCCCAGCATGGCACACAGGGCCCATGAACACCCTGCGGGGATTGGCAGAAGGGATGCAGAAGCTGGTGTCTCTGCACTCCTCATAAGTCCTTGGAAAATGCACTCCACCTCTCTCACTCTTTTTCCTCATCTGTAAAATAGAAATGGTAATGTCTGTGCTGTTGCTCTCACTCATACATTGTGAAGATCAGATGAGTAAATGCATGAGAAAATCTTCTGAAACCGTTAAGAGCTGGTTTTGTTATTAATGATCTGTTTGTTTTTAATATTTAAATTAGGCAGTCTTTATATGTACACAGTTCTTTTTAAAACAAGTCATTTTCTGAGGCAATAACTATCTAATCTGCTATGTGCATTATGTATTTTATCCTTAAAGTAAACATACCTTGTGTAAGCATACTTCTTTCAGATTCCCCTGTGTAGCAAGCCGTTCCACCTGTGGATTTAAGAAGATGAGAGCATTTATTTCAAATATCAAATTCTCTTAAGGGGAAAATATAACACTAACTTTTTGGTGGTCAGCACTCCAGTCACTAAAGAAACTTCTGCTGATAAATGTGTGTACTTTATTATTACAGCTATTCATAACACAACTGACACGGCACCGTAATTACATTGTTATCTATTTTTCATAAAAACTTTGACACAGGTTGATGATTTCATAGAATTTTAGAATATTAAGCTGAAATGGATCTCAGAAATCATTTAGACCATGTCTAGATAAGGTAACTAAGACCAAGAAAGGTTAAGTGGCTTTTATAAGATTCCACAGTTAACCCTTGGCAGAATTATGACTCTGACTTAGAGTCGCTTTACAAAATAGTGAATTTTCAAAATATTTATGAAGAAGCCTTCTCAATTTTATTTAGTAAGGAGAATATATACTATAGTGATATGTGAGTAGAAGAAAAAATATTTTAAGACTAAGTAATACATTAAATTGAAATACATATACCCATAATTAGTCAGTGTTGCATTAAGCTTTAAATATTCATTAATTTCACAATGTATAAAAAACACACTATTTCTTAAAATAAAACATGAAAAGTATGTAATGTATCAAATAGTATCTGGGACAGTCAAATATGCTATATAAAGTATTTCTCTTCTAAATGAAATATTCATTCTAAAAGAATTAATGAAAATTGGCCACTAGCACCTTTGTATGTGTCCAAAAAGTATCAACAATATAAAAATTTGTGCATACACACACAAATATTCTGTAAAATAGCTGAGTCAACTTAAGTCTAAGGTTTCTCTTTAAAGAGTACTACAGTACAATGTCATCAAAAGAGCTTTTAAACATGACTCTTTACAACTTAAAATGTAACTATCTATTTTTGGCTACTATATTTTTTATGGCCAAATTCTTTGGTTCCTAACTTGTCTCATAACTATCTGATGCTTTTGATAAACAGAATAATTCTTTTTCTTCTTTTGGGAAGTAACAGCATCTATCTGCCACTAAGTCATGTTGGTGGGGGAAAAAAAGGTTATTAAGATATTTAATGAAAGTGTAGTTAAATAGTATTTGAGTTCAATGGCACCAACATGGGAATTAAGCATTCTATGTAGCAAATTATATGGGATAAGGCCTTCATAATATATAAACAAAAAGAGGAAAAAAAGAAGTAATATTTTTATCCAATCTTTATTCCTTGACATAGAAGACACAGGAAAACCCGTCTTAACAGAAGTTTATAGCATGTGAATCAATTTCATGATGGTGATCTAAGAAACCATAAAATACTGAGTTGAAATTAATCATCAAATTCTACTATGTAAAAAACTCATCATTCAGCAAGACATTAACAAAGAAACAGAAAATTATATGAGAAGTTACCATCCCCTTTGAGGGACTGGTGTGAGCATCATCGATGAGGTCTTAACCTCTAAGACTAAATGGAGGTCTATTACAGAGCTGTGGCCATCCCTAACACCTTACATGGCTGGGCAGAGTGACATCATGCCTGGTAGCATATCTGTCTTTCCTCCTGTGGAGCATTTAAAGCACCAGGCTTGCTGTAATTAAGAATGTAAAATATCTGTACTCTTAGAGGCTCTCATAGGATTTGAACACAAATTGAATGAGCTCCAACATCTGTACAAAACTCATTTATAATACTTGATTTTTGAAAGCTGTTTCATGAGTGTGTTAATTACCCACTTAATAGAGAGGTGTCATGTTCTGACATTGCTTTGAGCTTGACCGTCAGGAAAAAGTTTCTGCACAACTTCATCTTCATTCCTCACAGCTTTGCCTTTTCTTAGTTACAATTCAATGTCAAGCCCTCTATTTTTATGGAGGATTTCTTAAAAAAAAAAAAAAACAGATTGTACAGCCTTTTCTTACTGATTGTAAAACCATGCTTAAAGATACTGTACCCTCTGTCATTCAATATCTTTTATCCAAGGACACACATGATTAGTTTGTGCTTTAGTTTAGTTCAACAACAACAACAAAAAATCATCTTTATAGATGGATGTGCTTGCTTTCTGTCGTCACAAGATGAAGGCTGTGTTTCTTTCTTTTTTAAATCTTAGCTGAACGAAAACAGCATCAAATATACTCACCAAACACTATAATTCAATTCTGGTCCTGAAAACATTTCACTTTTTCTCCTAACTTTAGAGACAACATTCAGTTTTATACCTCCAATAGACAACTTTGAACTCTTATTAAATCTATAAACTTCCTCAAAACTCACTTTCCAATCCTGCCTTCTTCTGATCTATTTACCTGCCATGATCTTGGTTCTTCCCTGGAGGCCCAACCCCACATGGACATTGAGCCTAACCTGACCAGAAAAATATATTAGGAGGCCCTACCTGGTCAGATTTGCTGTCTAAGACAAGATATAACACATTAGATTCAAGATTCAGTGAGCTGGGTAGATCATGGATACCTGAATCCCCACTTAGCAACACACGTCTCTCATCTTCATTCCTTCTCATTGTAAAGATTGGGTTTCCGCCTCAGTTTCCGGAATTAACACTCCATGTTTCTTGTTTGGAATAGAAGCCTACTCTAAGCGCTAATTGGCTTTGTTAGAATACTTATAACAAGTGTAATATCAGATCATCTCTTTCATACAAGAAAGATACTGTGGTGTGTATCCCTATGTGAGAGCTGGTGTCCTCCAAACCCCAAAATTACTCAGAAAACTAATATAGTTATTTATTCAAGCTTAAATATGATCGCTACATAGAAACCATAGCTGCCAGACTCTTCACGTGCTATACTGAATTTGCTGGTATATTGGTGTTTGCCCAAATCAAGCTCAAGTTTATGATTTGTCACTTTTATTTCAGATCATTCCAACCTCAGTGAACTTTCATCACTACAGTCCTACTGCCTTAGTCAATTCATCCCGACTTCCTCAGGCAATTATTTCCTACCTTCTATTTTCTCTTGAGCCCCTCAATAATCTGCCCCCCCTTCTCGAATGCAAATGAAGACTTTCTCATTAGATAGCTTCCTCATCCTCACATATTATACTATCTGTACAACAGACAAAATATACCTGCTACTACTAAGGTATCAACTTTCCTTATTCACTAGATCCAATTTCCTCTCATCTGCCCAAGTTATCCTCTTCAAGTACTCTGACTCTATTTGGCATTATTAATTCTTCTCTTTTTACTAGACCTATGGTCAGCATACAATTGCACCATTATTTCTTCCATCTTTAAAAAAATCAAGCTTTAATGAAAGTTTTCAGTTGTCCACACTTCCTGATTCTATTTCATGTTCACTGGTTCTGTCTAGAAGTCACTCCAATCAGGGGTTCATTCCAGCCACTCTACTAAAACAGCTTTTGTCAAAGTTAATCAATGACCTCCACAATACTCCTTCCAAAGTTTTATTTTCAGTCTTCATCTTTGACTTCTTGGGAACATTTGAAGCATTCAATTGTGTTCTTCTTGAAATAACCTTAGGTAGTCATTTGGTTTCTGGAGCACCATGCTCCCTAGTATTTCTCATATCTGACCATTTGCTACCTCTTGTGATGGATTTCTCTCCTTCCCCAACATGTAGATACTGGAGTGCTCCAGGGACTTATTCATCCTACCTTGTCCCTATCTACATTAATTCTCTGGGTGATCTCATCAATTTTCATCAGCTTTAAATGTGATCTTTATGCTGAGGACTTTAAAAATCTCACTTCAGACTCAACTCCTTTGATGAACTTCATATTAATATATGCAAAAGTCTCCACTTGAATAAGTTTCTCAAGCCAAACTCTTAGCACCAGCACTCCTCCCTCAGGCTTACCCTTTTCAGTAAATACCACTGTCATTTATGTGCCATCATTCTCGGTGACTCATTTTATATCAATTCCCACATCAGATCCATCAACAAATTCTGTTAAAGCATAATGCAAATCTTACCCCTCCGTGTCTCCTCCACTGGTATCACCCCATTTCAAACCATCATCATCCTCACCTAAAAGGTGGTCAAATCATCCTAATTCTCTGCTTCTATTCTGTCTTTCCTCCACAGAGCTGTTATAGTATTTCCTTTATGACATTGAGACTGATACATTCCTTGTTTACTATCCTTCTGTGTTTTCCCATCATACTTAGAAAAAAATCAGTCTTTACCTCAATTTATAAACTTCAACAGTTATATGACCTGGTGCTGGCTAACTGTCCATTAGCATCTCTTACCACCCTCACTCGGATTCACTAACAGTGGCGTCTGGCTCTTTCCCCAACCAGACGGACACACTCCTACCTCAGAGCCTTTGCATTGGATATTTTCCCTTCTTTGAATGCTCTTCCCCAGGTATCTTCTTCTGGACTTCATCAAGGCCTCAGTTCAAATGTTACTTCCTCCAAGAAGTCTTTGCTGATAAAACCACTGTAAACATCACAATTTATTTCCTTGAATTCTTTGTTTATATTATGTCAGTTATCATTACCTGTCACAGAAACAACCAGTGAATTCAGTCCATTTTGCTTCAAAAATACCCGATTTCATGAAAAGTTAAACTTGTCATTCTTGGCTTCACAAAAACAAAAAACAAGCTAATGGATTGATTTTAAAAGTTTATTTGGGCATTGAAAAGACACAGAATGTGATCAACATTGCCTCTGAACTCTCTCTTTTAAAAAATATTATGTGAAAATGCTAAAAAGCATATTATGTGAAATTGACAGTGGTATTATCTAGAAAACTCTAGGAGATAACAGTCAGAATAATGGTGCACTTTTCACATATTCTGACACAGAACTAACGGTGTTTTACAAATGCTAAATGTACTTATACTGCATGCTAAAAAGTTCATTTCTGACGTATTCATCCTGCTCATATCATTGAGAGACAATTAGTTGAAAAATATTGCATTTTATGGTTGAACTCATAAACAACTTGAGCGGTATATTAAAATATTCATATCCTCTTTATTTGATAGGAGTATTAGAGAAATAATGTGAAGTCCCAAAACCAGAGTTTAAGTCTTGGTTCCATCATTTACTATGTCTGTGGTCTTGAATGAGTTATTCAATGCCATATTTTTGTGTTCTCATTGTTACAAAAAGAAAAAAGAAGCAGATATTTTTGAGATACTTAAAAATACATAACGAAATTATCTGAAAACTGGGAAGCTATTAGTAATTTAAATTAAACCTTGACAAATGTTATGCCATGTTTGTTGGACACAAATGCTGGCATACAACTGGCAACAACTATTTAGGCATAAAGTCATATACCAGGTATTTTACCATAATATAAAATAATAAAATTTTGGTAAGGCTAATATGTTTATCAAATCCTTAAAATACTACCGTATATGCAGTGAATGATTATAAAAGCAAGAGTCTGTTGCATATCCAAAGAATATAAGCTGGTATGGTAAAATAAATATATATGCTTATTTATTTGCATTAGGCTTTCTTTAGAACAGCTTCAAAATCCTTATATTCATGTAGCAGTTACATCAAGGAGATTTCAAACTAGTAAAGGAATTATTCTTGTTTGATGCATTTCACCATTTATAGTCCAGCTGATATCTGTCAACTCATATGATAAATCAGTGATAGAGTAAAAATAAAAAAAGATAATATAATTGCAGCTCAACATAAGTCTTAGACAGAAATTTAATTTTTCAATTACTTTTAACACTAATTCTTTGCAACCATTCCTATAATGTTAGTATATTAATGTGTTCTTCCAATCTTGAGTTATTGAAAAAAGACCTCAAATGACCTCAGTGAGGGCATTCTACTTAATTAGCTGAGAAACAACAAAATCATCTTATCACTAAAAGAAAATGAGTAAATACTTAAAGTTTACTAAACACAATATTAATTTTTGAAGTGTACCACCATAAAGCTAATATGTGTGTGATATACATAAGAAATTACCACCTTCTAGAATGGTTCTTTCAAATGTCCGACGGCACACATAGTATGACACATCATCCCTGAGATACCATTACTCTGCCTCTTCTTTCTCTTCACAGGGTGCTCATGTCATTACAAAGTCACACTCAGCACGTTTGATGCTGCTATGGTCCCTAGTTTAGCTATAGTTTTTATAAATGTAAAACATTTACGATAAAACAGCATCAATTCTCTTTTTATTCTGCTATTAGATAAGTTGATTATAAAGTTTATTTGAAAGAAAAAATAAGCGAGAATAGTCAGGAAAATGCTGAAGATAAAAGCAGTTGGGGATTGGGAAGTATTTGGCTATGCCAAATATTAAAACATCTTATGCAGCTTCTGTAATTAAAACAGTGTGGCATTAGAGTATGAATAAGCTGTTAGACCAATGGAATTGAATTAAAAAATACAGAAATAGGCCAGTGATGGTTATTGAGGAGGGCACATATTGCATGGTGCGCTGGGTGTTATACGCAAATAATGAATCATGGAACATTACATCAAAAACTAAGGATGAACTGTATGGTGACTAACATAACAAAATAAAAATTATTATAAAAATATAGAAATATAACTAATCTGGTATGAAAATTTAGCATGTGATAAAGGCTGCATCTTAAATCACTGGGGAAAATAGGACATTTTAATAAATGGTATTGAAATAACTAGATAGTAGAATTCCAAAACATACAATTGAATTTGCTCCTGTACATTATGACAGAATCTAAATAGATAAAATATTTAAATGTAAAAAATAAAATAATTTAAGGATTGAAAGAAAACAAGACTATAATTTTCTATAACTTGGGGCTGGAAAAAGCTTTTCTAACTATACTCAAAATCAAGATGCAGTAAGAGAATGATAAATTGGACTAAAGAAATAAATTTGAATTTTTAAATTCTATACTCTTGTGTATGGAAAAAATTTAAATTATAATGATCAAGATAAACAAATTTAAAAAACAGAAAAATATTTTCTTAACTCATATCATTTTCCAACTACACATCATGTTTTCCAAATTATATGATACTTTATTATTGACAGAGTATTAACAATTCTAATATTTAAATAGCTTTTTAAACTAGAAGTAAAAGACCAGTAGTTCAAAATAAGCAGGATATATGGACAATTTGTGGAAAGAGAAATGCAAATGGTCCCTAAACATATAACAAGATGTTCAGTTGATCGTGAGCATTGATAATGGAAAATAAAATTTTAAAACTACTCAGAGAGGTGCCTGGATGGCTCAGTCAGTTAAGTGCCTGACTCTTGGTTTTGGTTCACATCATGATCTCAGGGTCATGAAATTGAGCCTGTGTCAGTCTCTGAGCTCAGTGTGGAGTCTGCATGAGATTCTCTCTCCCTCTGCCTCTCCTCCCACTCATGCTCTCTCTCTCTTTCTCTCAAATAAGTAAATAAATCTTAAAAAAAAAAAGCTACTCTGAGATACCATTTCTCCTTTATCACTCTGGGAAAAATCTGACAGTTGGACAACAGATTTTTCTTAAGAAGATTTACATTGACAGGAATCCACCAAAATCCTAGAGGAGAACACAGGCAGCAACATTTGTGACCTCAGCCACAGCAACTTCTTGTTAGACACACCTCCAAAGGCAAGGGAAACAAAGGTAGAAATGAACTATTGGGACTTCATCAAGAAAAAAAGATTTTGCACAGAAAACAGTCGACGAAACCAAAAGATGACCAACAGAATGGGAGAAGATATTTGCAAATAACTTATCAGATAAAAGGCAGGTATCCAAAATCTGTAAAGAACTTATCAAACTCAACACCCAAAGAACAAGTAATCCAATCAAGAAAGGGGCAGAAGACATGAACAGACATTTCTCCAAAGAAGACATACAAGTGGCCAACAGACATATGAAAAAATGCTCCACATCACTCAACATCAGAGAAATACAATTCAAAACCACAATGATATACCACCTTACACCAGTCAGAATGGCTAAAATTAACAAGTCAGGAAATGACAGATATCAGCGAGGATGCAGAGAAAGGGGATCCCTCTTACACTGTTGGTGGGAATGCAAGCTGGTGCAGCCACTCTGGAAAACAGTATAGAGGTTCTCAGAAAGTTGAGAATAGAGCTACCCTACAACCCAGTGATTGCACTACTGGGTATTTACCCCAAAGATACAAATGTAGTGATCCGGAGGGACCTTGCACCCCAAAGTTTATAGCAGCAATGTCCACAATAGCCAAACTATGGAAAGAGCCCTGTCCATTGACAGATGAATGGATAAAGAAGATGTGATACACACACACACACACACACACACACACACACACAATGGAATACTACTCAGCCATCAAAAATGAAATCTTGCCCGTTGCAATGATGTGGATGGAACTAGAGGGTATTATGCTAAGTGAAATAAGTCAATTAGAGAAAGACAATTATCATATGACCTCAATATGTGGAATTTAATAATCAAAAGAGGATCACTGCGGAAGAGAGGAGAAAATAAAACAAGATGAAATCAAAGAGGGAGACAAACCATAAGAGACTTTAAAAGGTAGGAAACAAACTGAGGGTTGCTGTTTTGGAAGGGAGGGGGTGGGGGATGGGGTAACTGGGTGATGGACATTAAGGAAGGCACATGATGTAATGAGCACTGGGTATTATAGAAGACTGTTGAATCACTAACCTCTATCTCTGAAACTAATAATACACTGTATATTAATTAATTGAATTTAAATTTAAAAAATTTAAAAAAGAGAACTCACACAAACATTGCTGATAATGGCAAAAATTTGGAAGCAATACAAATGTCTTTCAGTCAAGATTTAGTTAAATTATGACCCATTTATTCAATGGAGTTGTATGTGACTTTTAAAGAATGAAATAAAAATAAACAAAATCATTGGATTTCTAACTTCTAACAAGTGCTATTTTAACCAGAACTTTCTGTTTAATTTTTTGCTCACTAACCCAGAAAAAGGCATAATTTTTAAATGGGTCTTTTGAAAAAAATTGAATAATCACCATTAAGAAAATCATTATACGTTTTGTTTTAAGTCTTTTTAAAAATCACCTATCACTCTAAAATTTTCTAAATAACCACTACATTTAAACTGTCATTGAGGCATACAGGACCATGTATAGAGCCTCCAAACAAATTTAACTAAATTCAGTGAAAAGTGCAAGCTGACAAATTTATTCATGATGTGGAAATTTAAATCAGATAAAAAAGAACCTTGATTTGGCTACCGACTTGAATCTATAATTCACATTCAACAAGATGAAAATCACCAATGCTGGAGTATTATAATCAGTAACCTAAGGATTCAGTAACTAGCTTGGGGGTGAGGGGAAGGAGAGAAGTAATCAAGTCATCAACACTTGTCTTATTAATGTCAATCTTACAAGCACATTTTCTAGAAAGGAAACACTAAGTAAGAAGGATTCATATTTCTATTACAAAGTCATACATTTTTATTTCAGCTTGAAAATTTGTGTTAGAAATATGACGAGGAATATAACAGTCTGGCACAAGAAAATCAAGTGCTATCATCCATTCATTCATAAACCATAGGATTGGGGTATACATAGCTATCATACCAAGGGTCAAGTCATATGCTAGGGACTGGATATTTGAAGTTTAATGTAGTTGACAAATAAGTGATTGTGATTCAATGTGATAAGTTGTATGCAAAAGTACTTATAAAAGACTATGGGGAAAAATTGAAACTGTCAAGAAGGACTTCTTAGCACAAATAGCACGTAAGCTGTGTCTTAAGGAATGCTTCATTCTTTATTCTATTTCATAACCAGATGGACGAGAACACCCATGCAAATGGATTAGCAAGTACAAAGATATGGAGTATGATATTACATGATCTATTTGGGAAATGGGAAATAGTTCTGTGGTAACAGTATTGATTGCAGGGAAAGTGGCTACAAATGAGACTAAAATGCACCATGAAGCCATAATGTGAAGTGTCACTTCTTCCAACTAAAATGATTTGTAAACCTTCTGATGGAAAATAAGATACCACCAAAGGTACTTAAGCAGGATGATTAGATTTGGGTTATACAAAGAAAACTCTGATGGCAATGTTATAATTGGATTGGAGAAGTGAGAGACTAAAGATATTTTCCTAATTATCTAAAGTTGATACTAGTCAACAGGTCTTGGTAACTAATTGGATGCTTAAGGTAATAGACAAAAAAGTCAGGGATGATTCTGAAGTTTCTCTATAATATGACAAGATGAATTCATAGTGGCACAAAGTGGGAAGAGAGCAAGTTTGGGGAAATAAAAATAAGATTATTATCAGATGCCAGGAACTTCTGGGAGATGCTCAGATAACAGTTGAATATACAAGTTTTAAGCTGAGATAAAAGTAAAGACTAAAGACACAGATCTTACAGTAAACAATCTGCTTGTGATATAAAATCTATGGAGAAGGGTGGATAATATTGACATGAAAACTGTGGGAAATAAAAGAGTTCCAACAACAGAATAGAACCGTGGACCACTGGAGTTTAAAGGACTCCAGAGTGTCCTCTAGAGAGAATATACAGAGATGGGAGAACCTGGGTCAGAGGTATCAAGGGAAGAGAAAATTTTATGAAGGGCACATTGTTGTTCAATCCTTTACACTAGACATGAAAAATAAAAACTAAAATGTTTCCATTGCAAACTTGGGGACCTTTTAAGAAGAGCCAGCGATTGATGACAAGTAAAAAAGTGTTTGCAATTAGCAAAAAGCAGTCAGAAGACAAGCAAAGATAATATGTCTATACATTTCTCAATAAATGGCATTTTAGGGAAATGAGAGCTCATCTATATTTTAAGATTGAGTTCTCAAGTTTTACAACAAAATATTGTCAAATTAAAATACAGTTGAAATACTTAACTTGTTTGCTTTGTGTAAATAAGTTTATGAAGTGGAAAAATAGAAACAAAGTGAGATGCTTATTTGACATGAGCCCAAGTAAGTTTACCAGAAAAATCAACTTACTACGCTGTGATTTCTACAAGGATTCACAGACCTTTGAGAAGCCCTTCCCTACTTTCCTCTCAAGGGCCTTCCTTACCCTGGGCTATAAGGAGCTTTAATTCTTCAGTTAGTGAACCCTTTGTTGTAGGTTCTGGTTCAGACTTTTGGAAAGATTCCAATATAACCCCAGAAATTTCCTCTCTTCCTCCTTCCCTCCCTTCCTTCCTTCCTCCCTTCCTCCTTCCCTCCTTTCCTTTCTCACTCCCTCCCTCCCTCCATTGTTTCTTCTTTCAGATTTTAGGGGAAACCACACTTAAACACCCATCTTTCACCCTTTCTTAAAGTTCTCAACCCCTAAAATTTCTACATTTTCACCTTTCCTGTTTTCTTAAGTCTTGTTTTCAAGAACGTGGCTTACCTCTGAGCTGTTCCTAAGTACCTGGGTCTAGCCTGAGGTTACTTCTTGTTCCTATGTCATTTGCAAGCAGAAATGATTTACATTCCCTGAGACAAAGTATGGTTAAACCTCTCTTGGTTCAGGTGCAAATTTCTCCTGATTCCTTAAATGTTTCAGCTGCCAAGGAAAGCAGCCCTTCAGAATTCTAATTATTAAAATTTTACCACATATTCTACTTAACTTTTACAATATCTGTGCAAAGTATTGTCCTCACTAGATTTTAAGCAGATATCTACAAAAAATATACTTGTATTCTTTCTTAGGTCATGTGGTTTATTGTCTGTATAGTGCAACTTCCCTCTTTTCAAAGAAAAATCTCTCCCATTCGAGTGGTGACCTGGCAAGCATAAGTTGAAACATCTAGTCCTGGGATCCAGCATGTGTGTTTTAAAGAAATATGTATAAGCACAGCTCTGGGCCTTTAAAGTGTGTGAGTGGAAAGAATCTGTGGAGGAGAACAAAGAATAAAAGCGAATCAGTTGACTACTGTTGCATAACAAACCACATATTATTGCTGCAAAATTGTGGCTTAAAACTAAAACCATTTACTTGCCCATGAGCAATTGGGGTTGAGTTCAGAGGGTGGTTCCTCTGCTGGTTTCTCCTGCCATCATTTCTGTGGCTGCAGTCATTTCATACGCCAGCAGAGGCTGGATGATCCAAGATGGCCTTGCTCACCTATCTGGCAGTTGGCATGAGATGTTGCCTGGAGTGTCTTGGTTTTCTTCCACATGGTCTCTTATCCTCCAGGAAGCTGGACAGTGATTCTTCATATAATGGCTAAAGCATTCCAAAAGATCAAAAATGGAAGTAGCAAGAACTCTTAAGGTTTAGTCTTGGAAGTGCTACAACAATGCTTTTGCCAAAGCAAACTTCAAGGCCAGTCCAGATACAAGGAATATGGAGGTGGGTTTACTTCTTATGGGAGAAATTCTAGTATCGCGGTACATGGAGACATAAATACAAGACAGTGTGATTCACTGGAGGCCTTTATTTATAATTCATTGGAAGCCATCGCAACAAAAACAAAATGACTTCTGCCTTAATAAGAAGCCTTATACTTTTTTCTATCAGACATGATTATAACTGGTTAAAGGTATTCTCCCAAACTACACTATGAGCATGTTAAGGGTTAATATCTTACCTTACCTCCCTTAGAATCAAGACTTTAGATAAAACCCTTCACATAGTAAGAATAGAAATAATAATAATAAAATAATAGTAATAATAATATAGTATAATAGCTAATGTTTATTGAGTTCATGGTGGTCTAAAATCTTTGTATGAATTATCTCAATTGCTGCTCACAACACTAGTAGGAAAAGTGTTTTTATTACCCTCCATCAAAAGATGAGGAAACCGAACCTCAGCAGGAACAAATAATGTAGCCAAAATCATATAAATGGGTAAAGGTGAGATTCAAAACCAGGTCTGCCTGACTCCTGAACCAACCACCGCCACCACCAAGACACACAGCCTTACATGGCAATGCCTGGGAAGAATGTGACACAAATGGTTTTGTCTCTCTCCAGGCAAGCATATTCACACACTAAAGGATAACCGAGTCTTTTATTTATTGCTTCATACATTTTTTTCTTAGTTATTAGGGTTTTTTGTAAGTCCTGAAGGTGAGAGGGTGATTTATTTTCATCTCAGTTCTAACACATTTTGAACTATTTTATCAGCCTATGGGGGAAACAGATTTTTATTTTTATTTTTATTTGGTTTGTTTAAAAAAAAAAACCAAAAAGCTGGTTTACTGATAAAACTATTATGAACAGTCGCCTGGGGACATCTCCTTTGGCAGACAACCTGTTTGTACAGTCCAATTCCCATCAGCTCAATAGCTGAGATTAATGAAATGGGAAGAGTTTGAACACTCTAGGTGGCAGAATGGGTGATTTAACAGCAAAGCTGTGCAAGTCAATCTGCTCCACATCTCACAGTTCTCTTGTACGTTTACAGAGAAAGAGAAAAAGGAAGGAAGAAGGAAAGGGAGGGAGGGGAGAAAAAAGAAATTTCCCACCTTCAGCAATTGGAGTTATATGTGATTTGTGCCCACTTTTTATATTTATCTTTTTCTTTACTTACATGACAACGTGCTTATGCTACCAAACACCTTTGTTGTAATGTACCTCTCATTGATGGGAATTCGTATGTAATGCAGATAACACCCTGCTTCCTCTGAGCCCCAGTTCTCAATGAAAGACGGACTCAAGTTGTCCCCTTGGATGAGGGGTCTGTGGAGGAGAATGTACTGGAGAGGGAACGGCAGGCAACTGCAGGAGAGGGCAGGGTAGATTCCCACGTTTACAGGATTTTACCAGCCTGATCTTCCCTAACGGTATCAACAAAAGGGGTACCATTTCATCAGACTGTTCCTTAAATTGTCTCAGACATCCTGGCAAGCCCAAGTAGCAGAGAATAAAGAACTATCCCCAGGTAGCTCCAAGTTGAATTTGGATCCTATGGCCTGACCCTAGAACTCCATCAAGTTGCCACATAGTGTCACCTTGGTCATTTTATTAACTGCACAATGGCATGGTTCTGCATTTTATCAGCTAGAATTTTTTAGACACGACTTCTCAAGTTATAACTGAGTTTTACTCTGCTTTCATAACCATAAGGAAAGGTGTGCTAAAAATATGTATGCAAAATAACATATTTATAATAGCAACTAAAACTAAGAAGTATTTACTGGGGTGGGTCTGCTAGTTGTCCCATAATGTCCATTTGCCCCTTCTTTCATACTAATAAAATGCTGGACTTTTTGTTCACTCCTGGTGTCCCAGAATAAAGGAAATATTTCTCAGACTCCCTTGCCACTAAGGGGTGGCCATGTGACTTCTTATTCTGGCCATGGGATACCAGTGGGAATATGTGGAATCATTCTGTTTCCAGAAGCCTTCCTTGTAAAGTGCTTGGATGTTCGCCTTGCCTTCTTCCTGTGTATCTTTTCCTCAGTCTTCCCACCTGAAATACAGATATATTGGGTGCCATTCTTGCAGTTATGTTGAATCACGAGGACCAGAACTGACATCTGAAAGATGACTGGGCGATGTGGAAGGAACATGGGGCCCTGAAGACTGGGTGCAGCAGAGCTATCATACTAACCCCTTGTAAGATGCTTGCATGTGAGAAAGGAAGAAACTTCTTTCATATTTAAGCTACTATTACTTTGAGTCTTTTTTACTTTCAGACAAACCTCATCCTAGATGATATACCTAGCAATAAAATTCAGAAAAAATGTACAAAACCTATGTACAGCACACTTTATTTAATGAGGGACATAAATGAATATTTGAATCAGCAGAGAATCATGCTAATTTTCTGGTTGAGAAGGCTCAATATTATAAAGATATAAATTCTCCCCAAATTGACCTATAAATTCAATGCAAACATAATCAAAATCTCAATTGGATTTTTAAATGGATCTTAAGGTGATTCTGAGGTTCATCTGGAAAATTAAATGTACAAGAGCACACACAAAAAAATGTGAGTAAAAGGATCATGAGTAGGGACTTGCCTTCTAATATGTCAAAATATATTATAAAATACATGAATTAAAATCATGTATTATTAGCATAGAAAGCACAATATACACCAATGAAATAAAAATACCCAAATATACATGTATATATACACACAGGGTATAAACAAATACAAGCAGGTAGCATGTATACATATATACACATGCATGAGACTATATATATTTAAATGCAACCTGCTATATATAGAATATGTATAAATATATAGTATATATAAGTAAAGATATATAAATATATGAAAATATATGATAGTAGTTTTTAAAGCAGGGATGTTAAATGAGTGATGTTCAGGAAATTAGATATACCTCTGGGAAAGAATTGATTTAGATTTTATTTTGTATAATTTTTTAAAATAAATTCTGGATAGATTTAAATATTTACATGTATAAAAACAAATATAAAACAATTAGAAGGCAATACAGGAAAGTTTTTAAATATAATTCTAGGTTGGAAGATCATTTTTAAACAGTTCTCAGTAGTCATAAGAGAAAATTAAATGCTCTCATTACATACAAATTTGAAGCTTCTTTTCAATGAATGGTATAACAGTTAAAACACAAGCTACAATTTGAAGAAAATATTTTCAACATATAAATGGTATGTGTAACAGGTAAATGGTAAATTCTATAATATGTAAAGAGTTCTTACAAATTCAGTAAAAATGGGCAAAAGATTCCAAAGAATTAACAGAAAAATAAATGCAAATAAACTGCAAATATAAAACCACACAAATGTATTTAACATTTTAGTAATAAAAGGAATTAAAAATAAGATAAAGATACTAATTTGGGGGGCATTCAATTACAAAATTTTGAAAGAGAAAATTTTGTTTAAAATGAGCGTAGTATTCAGAAACTCTCATACACAATGGATGGAATTGAAAGAAAGCAATCTGGCCATATCTTTTAATATTTAGAATGTGCATATCTTTCAGCCAAATGGTTCCACTTCTAAGAATATATCTTACAAAAAGTACAGCCCACGAATACAAGCATATGTATAGGGATGTCCATTGTCCATAACAATCTAAATCAAGAATGAAATCTAACCCATATTTGTAAAGATTTCCAAAAAAGGAAAGCAAAGCAAAACAACAACAACAAAAGACAACAAAGAGTTTGAATAAAATGTCTCATATACATAAAAAACAAAACCAACCTATGCATAGAAAACAGCTTAACATAATGCACACCGAGTTTAGGGATGGGACAAGAAGGAAGAGATGAGTTTAAAGGGACAAAAGCAGGCTATTCCCAAGGACTTTTGCCTTATTTGAATTGTTCTGATACTTATTTCCCACAGGAATACATATATAAATGTAAACACTAACACTGTTTAAATCTGAACAATGTAAACTCATTAGGCGATGAGCACAAAAGGAAAATCTACAATTTTAGAGAGGAAAGGTGGTGCATCTCAAAGAGACAACAAGGGGTACCTGCTTGGTTCTGTGGGTTAAGCGACCAACTCTTGGTTTTAGCTCAGGTTGTAATCTCAGGGTCCTGAGATTGAGCCCCTTGTGAGGCTCTGTGATCAGTGCAGAATCTACTTGAGATTTTCTCTCCCACTCCCTCTACTCCTCCCGTTAATGCTTTCTCCCCACCCCTCTACATATATATATATATATNAATTCGAGCGTCCCAGAGTTCCATGCCAATCCATCACCAGGTCCCACCCTTGCTGTTTCCTGTAGGTCCAAACCCATTTTCCTCCAAATTCAACAGTTTCTTTATTTATATTTTTCCTAGAGTATGTCATCTTAACAAGAGAAACACTCCCAGACCTGACAATGTTTTGAATTCAAAGGAGGAGCTTGGTTAAGATTTTGAAATGTCTTAGTATTAAAATAAATCTAAATGACAGCAAAATCAGAGTTTTAATTGCATATAGTATTGACAGGGTATTTATCAGTGAATTCAGATTTCAGAAAAACTGCAAATGCTACTAGTATAAGTCTTAGTAATGTATGTTTATATTGTAAATTTGGATAAGTGGCTTAATTTATTCCTATGTAACAAAATATCACTTATTTTATATACCAGGAAATTACAAACAGAAATGTCTAGTAGTTAAGATTTCAAAATTCCCTAAGTAAAACCAGAAACAAAATTTATTTATTTTCTTTACAACTCCCATAAACTATTGTCTTTTTCTTTAGACTGTTTTATCAAACTGGTCTATAATTATTGATCATTGATCATTTGCCATCTGTTATTTAAAAGTCACAAATATTTTATCCTATTTAAACACTGGGTTCCAATGATAACAAAAAGGTATTCACTTACTATATAGACATGGAAATAATTGCTTGAAAGGGAAAGTGTTTATCCAATTAATTGTTATCTTTTATGAACCTAAAGCAATTGCTTCGGCATAGTATGACATAATAGAATCGGAGTCTTATCTACCAGCTATGTGAACATACATTTTTTTACGTAACTGCTCAGACAACTAGATATAATTTTTTTAAGTGCCAGTAAATTGGTTGGCATGCAGTTGACCCTTGCTAAATATTATGCTTCCTTTCCACTAAGTGTGCCAATGGGCTTTGGGAAGCTTGAGCTCAAGTCATAGTTTGTGAAACCTTTTTTTGATTATTTATAGAAACAATAATTTAGAAACCTATTTGATTTAATAATCATAAAATAATCTAGGTTGAGATTTCTGAACTCTGACACAAAGTTACTGAATTAGAATGATAAGGAATAAATTCAAAAACTCTATACAAACACCTTTTTGGGTAATTCTGATGATCAACCACGGAAGAACAAAACTATCCTAGACATTTTAGTAAATGCAAAGAAGCATATTAAAGTAACTGGCAATAAAATTCTACAGAATTAAAATGGCAAGAATGAACTCTGAGAAATGGTGTGCATTTATTCACATTTTCTAAAATCTAAAGTCTCTTCATTGTAGCCATCTTGTCTGTCTTAATTTTTTACAGTACATGCTAATATCCATATAGTAAAGAGTAAATAAATGTCGTTCTTGGCAAGTATTGACAGCATCTTACTTATTATTCAAAAAAACCATCTTTGCAATCTAGTACCATCATTATAAACTACTAAGGAGCTATCATTGTTTCTATGTGGTCAAAAGCATTCCTTGCTGAATAAATCTATATTTTGCATTACAAATTGCTCTGCTACTTGCTTCATCTCGTTTAGAACTTCCTAATAATTCATGACATATGACATTGTGATGGAAAGACATACACACAGAGCCACACACTGTGCGCCATTAATTTTATTTGTTTACTTAGTGAAAGTTCCAGCCACTGCATCTAAATAGCTTCTCCTCTTTCTGGGTCAAGAACATGAAATGACAAATGGAGTGTGATGCTTCCGGAAATTATTCTAAGAGTTACTTCTCCTACCTATCTCAGGTTGCTATGTAACCCAAGAATCAGACTTCTGGAAAGGTCCTGCTGAGATATTTTAGTTCCTGCTTCTGCCCCCAGGCTAGGTTTTGTATCCACCTACATAGTAAAATGCAAAGCTCAATGCCAGCTTCTGAGACTGTCTATGTGTAAAAAACTAGGTATGTGCAGTGTGAATTGTGAGGGCATAAAACGAAATATGACCCCTCAAATGCTAATGTTTTTAAACCAACTGTAGCACATTACACAGACTTTTCATATATAGAGAAATTATCCCTGGATTTACTGATTTTGTAACTATATACATTTCATGCAGTGGTTTGGAATCATCAGGTTACTTGGGCCATTCTGATTCTCAGAACCTTGATTACCCAGGGACGGAGCAGAAAGTAGATGAAATGATAGGATTTTAAAGGTACCAAGATCTTGTGTCCCTCATAACATCTTCTGTATCTACACCACTGTAAATCTACCTTCTTGCCTTATTAATGGATTAAATTAATGAAGACTCTGGAGGCTGACTCCCTGTATTCAAAGCCTGTTTCCACCACCTCCTAGCATAGGCATCACAGGCAAGTTCCCTAACCTCCCTGTGCCTCTCAATCAACTATCTGCTAAAAAATAAAATAAACACCTTTTAAAACTGTTGAGATAAAGTGAGGTCATCTATCTTTGTAAAGCACATGGAACAATGCTTGGCCCATTACACCTTTTCCATGTTAACTATTATCATTAATATAATGATTATCGGAAACCACTGTGAAAATGTTTAGCTGCAAATATTCTCTCTCTCACCATTACAAATTGATAGTAGGTGTTAAGAGCTTTTACCTGGAATCCTGATCAGATGAGACACAGAAGAGACAAAATTAGTGGCAGCATTCTAATGGTAAACACTATGCACTTTTTCATGCATTGTGTTCTAGTGTCTTGATTTAAAAGTTCTTTCCATTCAAATCTTAAGCTTTTGTGCAAACCCAGCACAAGCAATTTCCTTTTTCATAGCAGCTCCCCTGATCACTGCACCCTGAGGTTGCTCCATCTTCTGGAACAATAGTGGTAGCTAACACATCATTCTGTGCTGTCAGTAACTGTTCTATACATTTCAATTATATTAATTTATTTTCTCCTCACCATATCCATTGAGTTAGGTACTATTATTTTCCTATTTCATGGATAGGAAAACTAAAGCCTGGGGGTCACATAGCAAGTGGTGGAACAGGATTGAAATCTTGATCTTGAGCTCCAGAAGCTCGTTCTTGACCTCCCTTTTTCTTGTGAATGCTTCTGGAAGTCAAATTGACCTTGTGACTACTTGAATTTGTGAAACTACTTGAATTTTCCCACTGGGGTACCTCCTGTGACAGGAACAGAGCCCTGCATGGTCTTGCCCCCCAGGTGGTTAGCAGAGGAGAAGGCCCGTTGTCTCCCTGGCCTCAAGGCCTCCCACAGTGACTTGGTCTCCTGTACCTTCATTCCGAAAAGCCCCTGTGTCACTGGTGGCCTCCATCCCCACCTTTCCTAGACACCGTGGGGGTCGGCATGGAGGAGGTATTGCCAGAGGTGCTACTGCCCTTGTAGAGAAGGAAAAATAATTTTCCTCTATCCTTCTAGGTTGTTGGCTGAGGATCCACTATAATAAAGATAGATTAACAGAAGAAAAACAAACAGAAGTGTGATAACATGTATACCTCTGGTACATGGGAGAGACCCGGGAAGACTGGGTAGCTCCCTAAAGTGGCCTAAGCCATCACCTTAAATAATAAACCTAGCTAAAGACAAAAGAGGATATTGGTGAGTGGAGGAAAGCCGTGATGCGGGCCTATCAGGAAAAGCACAGTCAACAAGAGTAAGGTTGTCATGTAGATTTAGGTCATTGTGTTCTCCATTGATAAAAGTTTCTAGAGTTTTAATCACCCTTCTCTTCCTGGCACAGAAAGGAAGACACCCTTCTAAGTGGAGATTTCTCTTATAAATGTAAATTTTTCTTACAAAATGGTAACTTCTACTAGGTTTTTAGGCTTTCCTTTTGTCTGCTGTTTCTTAAAAAGAATCAGCCTAAAATAATCCTTATGCTAGAGATATTTGCGGATGGCAAATTCTACTTAAATTCACCCTCACTGCAGCCCCTGCTCTTCTCCCTACCCTAAGTGCCTGAGCTCAGGGACCAGAGAAAGGCAACTGAAGATTGCGACACATTGGCTTAGCCTGGTCCTTGAAGCCCTCCTGTCCTTAGGCTGGGAGAGGCCTCCTCTGCATAGGACCACAGAACGGCAGCCTGGCTGGTCAGGCAGCCCAGTGAGAGGGTCCAGGTGGGTTTGGTCAGTATGTCCCCAACGATCCAGCCACACAGTACCTAATCCTATCAATGCCACCACCCACAGTACCACCTAGCCCAACACATCCCTTGTGCCAGTTGCCCTCCCCTGTGTGGTGTTCCACCCCACTCCAACACCAAACTCCCTTAGGCATTTCCTTGCTGATTCTTTTTTAAAGATTTATTTATTTCAGAGAGAGAAAGAAAGAAAGTGTGAGCAGGGGGAGAGCAGAAGGAGAGGGAGACAAGCAGACACCCCACTGAGCAGGGAGCCTAATGTGGGACTCCATCCCAGGACCCCGAGATCATGAGCTGAGCCAAAATCAAGAGTTGGAAGCTTAATGGACTGAGCCACCCAGGTGCCCCCTCCTTGCTGATTTTTAAAATATGTTCTTTTTTCTTTAGATTTTTATTTATTTGAGAGAGACAGAGAGGGAGAGTACAGAGGAGAGTGAGAGGAAGAAGCAGACTCCCGGCTAAGCAGAGAGCCAGATGTGGGACTCGATCCCAGGACCCTGAGATCATGACCCAAGTCGAAGGCAGATGCTTGACCAACTGCCACCAGGCACCCCTCCTTGTGGAGTTTTGAATGTGATTTTAAAGAGTGGAAAATGAGACTATGAGTTTTTATAAAAAATGGTGTCTGGAAAAAAAAACTTTTGATGAATATTTTATTGCTATTTACTTTCCCCACAAGTTTATGTAATTACTCTGCAATTAGATTATAGGCTTATTGAGGAAAAAGACAATATTTTATAAATTTTGGGTTCCCCCCAAATACCAAAGCAACAGTGATAGTTCCAAAATTCCTCTATAGCAAGGGATTAGCAGCACCTTCTATTGAGGGGGAAGGTAGGGATGAATTAGGGGATTTGCTTAAAGCTTCATTTTCAAAGCAAATGTTTTTTAGTTATGTTATATATTTATCTGGGGCAGTTATGGTGGTAGAGAGGCTGATAGAATTTTGAGTTGATAAAGACCCCTAATTACCCCTTGGCCCCAATACCATAAATAGTGCTATGTACTGTTGAGGACGAAAAATTTTCCTCTACCCTTCAAAGTTTCTTTCAGGTGGTCTAAGAATTAAATTGAAACAGATTAACAGAAGAACATCAAATTTAATTTTTATGTGTTGGAACCCTACATATATGACAGATTCAAAGACAGGAAGACAAAATGAGGTATATATGCCTTCCTTGGCTAAGGAGTGCGATAAGGGCTTGGGGCTTCAAAGGGAGTAGGGCAACTTACAGGACAATAAGAGCAGATGTTTGATAATTAAATGTTTGCCCTGCCATACAGTTGGGTCACTCAGGTAAAATTTATCTCTGGTAATAACTCTACTTCTGAGAAGGAACCCCAATTTAGATTCTTCTAAGAAATTAAGGGAGGGACAGAAAGTTTTTCTTGAGTCCACAGGATCTCAATAGCCTTCAGCTCAAAATAGTCCATATGCCAAAGTGGCACCTTTTGGGGAGACTTGCTCTGAACTCCTTTAGCATACAGGAAGCACTTAATGAATATTTGATGTATAATTTTATAAATATGATAACATTAAATGACAGAAAATGCCATGGCACCTTCGTAGATTAGGAAGGGCAATACTCTTAGGGAAAAAATGGATAGTTTGCTCCACCCACAATCTAGGTTTCAATTCCCCCCTGCTCCAGTTCTCCTTCCAGAATGACCCACTATACAAGCCCAGTGATCTATGGCCACTCTGAACCAGTAGCAGACAGATGGTAACCTTAAAAAGAAAGCCTAATCTTAGGAATTAGAATCAAGATTTTATAGCACAATAAAGTCTAAGACCATACCTTTTTCCTCTATAAAACTTGAAGAAAAGAGCCAGAATTTAATTAAACTGCCATTACTCCCGAATTACATATTCTGTTTTCTACTTTTTCCTAAAGTTCTCCCTTATCTTTTAGTTTTCAGCCCAAACCTAAGGAGGATGAAGAGGAGGAGACAGAGCAGGAGGAGAGGAGGGTAAGGGAGACAAAATGACTACCAGAGGAAAAGGGAACTATTGGGAAGGGGAAAAAATCTCTCCTTTTCCTGTGTAGGCTCTTTGGCTGGCCTAATAATTTAAATAGACGTAAGACAGAATAACAGGAGAAAAACAAACAAAAGTTTTATAACATATATACTTCCTATATTCATAGGCAGGATCTAGGAAAACTGAGTAACTCTCTGAAATGGCCAAAGCCATCACCTTCAATACCATCTTCAGCCAAACAAAAAGAAAGTTGTTGGGGGTGGGGAACTTGTTATGGGAACTTATGAGGAAAAGTACAATAAACAAGAGTAAATTATTATGCAGAGCTTTAAGTCCTTAGAAAGAAAACTGCAGGCCCCAAATGGAGTTACTGATGTTAGGCCGAGTCACCAAACTGGGGCTTAATATCTAATGGAATTGCACTTCCAACCTCCCCCAGAATAGTAGTCTTTTTTTTTTTAATTTAATTTTATTATATTATGTTAATCACCATACAGTACATCCCCAGATTCCGATGTAAAGTTTGACTTCATTAGTTGCGTATAACACCCAGTGCACCATGCAATACGTGCCCTCCTTACTACCCATCACCAGTCTATCCCATTCCCCCACCCCCTCCCCTCTGAAGTCTTCAGTTTGTTTCTCATAGTCCATAGTCTCTCATGTTTCATTCCCCCTTCTGATTACCCCCCTTTTCTTTATCCCTTTCTTCCCCTACCGATCCTCCTAGTTCTTATGTTCCATAGATGAGAGAAATCATATGATAATTGTCTTTCTCTGCTTGACTTATTTCACTTAGCATTATCTCCTCCAGTGCCGTCCATGTTGCAGCAAATGTTGAGAATTCGTTCTTTCTGATAGCTGAGTAATATTCCATTGTATATATGGACCACAGCTTCTTAATCCAGTCATCTGTTGAAGGGCATCTCGGCTCCTTCCATGATTTGGCTATTGTGGACAATGCAGCTATGAACATTGGGGTGCATATGGCCCTTCTCTTTACTACGTCTGTATCTTTGGGGTAAACACCCAGTAGTGCAATGGCTGGGTCATAGGGTAGTTCAATTTTTAACTTTTTAAGGGACCTCCACACTGTTTTCCAGAGTGGCTGTACCAACTTGCATTCCCACCAACAATGTAGGAGGGATCCCCTTTCTCCACATCCTCTCCAACAATTGTTGTTTCTTGCCTTGTCTATCTTTGCCATTCTAACTGGCGTAAGGTGGTATCTCAGTGTGGTTTTGATTTGAATTTCCCTGATGGCTAATGATTTTGAACATTTTTTCATGTGTCTGTTAGCCATTTGTATGTCTTCATTGGAAAAGTGTCTGTTCATATCTTCTGCCCATTTTATGATTTGTTTATTTGTTTCTCGTGTATTGAGTTTGAGAAGTTCTTTGTAGATCTTGGATACCAGTCCTTTATCTGTGGTGTCCTTTGCAAATATATTCTCCCATTCCGTGGGCTGTCTCTTAGTTTTTTTGACTGTTTCCTTGGCTGTGCAGAAGCTCTTTATCCTGATAAAGTCCCATAAGTTCATTTTATCTTTTATTTCTCTTGCCTTTGGAGATGTGTCGTGAAAAAGGTTGCTCTGGCCGATGTCATAGAAGTTGTTGCCTATGTTCTCCTCTAGAATTTTGATGGATTCCTGTCTCACATTGAGGTCTTTCATCCATTTGGAGTTTATTTTTGTGTATGGTGTGAGAGAGTGGTCAAGTTTCATTCTTTTGCATGTAGCTGTCCAATTTTCCCAGCACCATTTATTGAAGAGACTGTCTTTTTTCCACCGGATGTTTTTTCCTGCTTTATCAAAGATTAGTTGCCCAAAGAGCCGGAGGGTCCATTTCTGGGTTCTCTATTCTGTTCCATTGGTCCATGTGTCTGTTTTTGTGCCAGTACCATGCTGTCTTTGTACTACAAAGCTGTGATCCCAGAATAGTAGTCTTAACCAGTCAATCAGGAATTTTCTGCTCAGCACCAATAAGGTAATCTGTCACATAAGCCCTCTCCATCTGCCGAAGGAAGATGAGTTAATCCACCTAACAAACCACCCTGCTTTTCTCCCAGGGAAGGTGACTCTGCCTGAAACAATCCTTCGACTTCTGCGAATTGTCCTGCCCTGTTTTTACCTATAAAACCCTTCTACTTCATACAGCTCCTCAGAGCTCCTTTTTACTTGCTAGATGGGATGCTGCCGGATTCATAAATCATTGAATAAAGCCAGTTAGATCTTCAAATCTACTCAGTTGAATTTTGTTTTTGTTTTTGTTTTGTTTTTGCAAATTCCATGCCTTTTTCATTTCTAGAGATTTGGATCTCCTCTTGTTCCTGGTACAGGGAGGGAGACACTCTTAACAAATGGATACATCCCTTATAAATGTAAATGTTTCTGGGGCGCCTCAGTGTCTCCATTGGTTAAGTGTCCACCTTCGACTTGGGTCATGATCTCAGGGTCCTGGGATTGAGCCCCACATTGGGCTCTCTGCTTAGTGGGGAGTCTGCTCCTCCCCCCACCCCACTTGTGGTCTCTCTCTCAAATAAATAAATAAAATCTTAAAAAAAATGTAAATGTTTCTTACAAAAGGTTAACTTCTACTCAGTTTTCAGAGTTTCACCTGTATCTGCTGTTTCTTAAAAAGTAACCAGCTTAAAATATCAGTATGCCAAAGAGGCATATTTTGGGGTGGCATATTTTGCTCCCCTTCAGAACATTTGCAATCATTTAATCTATTTTCCACTGTGGGAGAGCAAAAATAATTTTCTTCTACCCTTCTAGGTTCCTGGCTGAGACTCCACTGCAATAAAGATAGATTAACAGGGGCACCTGGGTGGTACAGTTAGTTGAGCGTCAGACTCTTGGTTTCAGCCCAGGTCCTGATTGTAGGATGGTGAGATCAAGCCCTGTGTCTGGCTCTGAGCTCAGCACAGAGTCTGCTTAAGATTCTCTCCCTGTCCCTCTACCCCTGCTGCTCAGGCATGCTCTCTCTCTTTCTCAAATAAATAAATAATTAAATAAACCTCTAAAAACAAATAAAAATAGGTTAACAGAAGAAAAACAAACAGAAGTCTAATATGTATACCTCCTGTGTCCATGGGAGAGACCCAGGAAAACTGAGTAACTCCCTGAACTGGTCCAAGACAGCACTTTAAATACCATCTCTGACTAAAGACAAAAGAAGATGTTGGGGAAGGTAGGGGGAGGTCGGTTATGGGAGGTTACCAGGCAAAGAACAGTAAGCAAGGGTATGGTCTTTACACAGATTTAACTTCCTGCCTTCTCCATCGATGAGAGTTTATAGAACTGTAGTCTTTCTCCTCTTCCTGGTATACAGAAGGAGACAATGGAAATTTCCCTTGTAAATGTCTTTTATTTTTTATTTAAATTCAATTAGCCAACATGTAGTTCATCATTGGTTTCAGATGTAGTGTTCAATGATCCATCAGTTGCATATAACACCCAGTGCTCATCACATCACATGCCCTCTTAATGCCCATCGCCCAGTTACCCCATCTCCCCACTCACCTCCTGTAAATGTCTCTTACAAAAGAGTAACTTCTTGGTTTTCAGAGCTTTTCTTATGACTGCTTGTTCCTTAAAAATAATCAGCCAAGGGGTACTGGGTGGCTCAGTTGGTTAAGCTTCTGCCTTCGGCTCGGGTCATGATCTTGGGGTCCCGGGATCAAGCCCCACATGGGGCTCCCTGCTCAATGGGGAGCCTGTTTCTCCCTCTTCCTCTACCCTTCCCCCCAACTCATGCATGCTCTCTCTCTCAAATAAATAAAACCTTTAAAAAATAAAAATAAAAAATAATCAGCCCTAAATAATCTTTATGCCAGTGAGACATATATTAGGGTGGCAAATTCTGCTTTCTTTCACTATCTCAATGCAAGGGAGCATCACAAGAGGGGATCACATGAAAGGACAGGAATTTAAAGTACAGTATTTGAAATCAGGCAGAACTGTTTTACTTCCTGGTTTTACTGCTTAACCACCTGTTTCAATGAAGTTACTTAACCATTCTCAGCTTCTGCTTTCTCATCTATTAAATGTAGACACAACAGCCACATATCCTAATGAATTAAATGAAATAATGTATCAAAGGGCTCAGCACAGGACCTGGCACATTAGAACCCAGTCACTACTAGTTGTTATCACCATTAATGTTCCCAGGGCTGGTGCTGCCTACTGACAGCAAAGGAGAAAGCACAATCTAGAAAATTGAAATAGACATTCTTCCTTACAATGTGCTGCTCTAAGGCAAAACATTTTACATTGGTGTTTATTGTGACAGAATTAAACAATATTCTTTTTAACAGCCTTATTGAGATGTAATTCACATACCACATAATTCACCCTTTGAAAGCATACAGTTTAGTAATTTGTAGTCTATTTAGAGAATTGTGGGACCATCAAAACAATTTTTGAACACTTTCTTCATCTTAAAAAAGAGCCCCAAACAATATACTTTTTGTTAATAATTTTTATGTTTTTAGAATAATGCCATAAAAACATTCTCCTTTAGATTACAAATAATCACCAGATACATAACATAAAAGTGGTAAACAAAGTAGAATAAGCCATATTTATGGATTATCAGTTTATTCAAACATATTGTGATGCATAATGCCATAATAACTTTATGAATAAGTTCAATGAAACACTAGTCACATTAAAACTGAGAATAATGCTAATAGAATTAATTTAGCGACAGTCATAAAATGGTACGTGCACATCCCTTTTGTATTTTCTTTTATTTCTTCAAATTTGTAAGTGATCAAATATACATTAAAGATTTTTTGAACTTAGAAAATATGCAATTATTATACAGGAATAGTGGTCAGGTGTTCAAAAATTTCAAAAAACACAAAAAATAAAATCATTTCTCTATTCTTACTCTTCGTGGTATTGGATAGGAAACCAGAAGTCTTCGTTCTTTTCATAAGTAATTTTCCAGGTTGTTTTTATAATCAGGATCTATGGGAAACAATAGCAGTAATAGGGGATAAAACACCGTTGCATAGAACTAGATGCTCCTTATCAGGTCTAACTGGGTAACTTTAAGAAAGTTAAACGACCTCCTTGTGCATCTGTTTTCTCATCTGTAATTCAGGATATGGTAGCAGCCCGTGTAACCCATAAGCTGTAATGAGGATTAAGTATATAATACATATAAATCAATGTCCAATAATTCCAAAGATACATAAATAACCCCTTCCAGAAAGTGGAGCTTGATTTTCCTCCCCTTGAATGTGGCTAGACTTAATGGCCTCCTTACAAAGATTACTGTATGGAAAGGGAAAAGTGGTACTTTTACGGTGGAGAACTTGACAATCTTCCCTGCTCCGCCCCCCGCTCAAAAAAACATGGCATAGTCACAGTACTGCTTTACAATTTTGATTCCTTGCCATCACTTTCTCGGCTCCATGGTCTCATTCATATTTGCTTCATAATGGATGCCTTTACCCTCTCTCACAGTGGTCTGTTCTCACAAGCCTTTTCAATATAACTTAGCTGATCCAAGATTTTCCTGCCATAAGTGCTTACTTGTGGGTCTCTGATCTTGCCATGGCCAATCCCGGCTTATCATTGACACCTCTGCTCAAAAGTGTCACATCTGTTCACAAATGGCATCTCTGACCATCCTACCTAGGGCGCTCTCCACTTGGCCACTCTGTCAGTGTACCTAGTTTACTTCCTTCACAGAGTCTATCATACCACGAAATTTTCTTGATTATTTGTTTACTTACTTGCTTGCACTCTCTCCCATCATGAGAAAGGCTGTTCAGTGAAGCCAGGGATTCTGCCTGTTTTGTTAAGCTCCATATCTTCACTCCCATAACCTTGTGGAAGCCCAATAATAACTTGTTGAATGAATAATGGACAGAGAAAATAATAGGGATGTCCACCATGGTTTTCATGTATTTTGGTAATGACAAAGAGGGTCAACTCTTTAATGAGGCCTAGAGGAATAGAAGAATGTCTGTTTTTTTAAACATTTGTGCTTATTGTCTGATAGTCACCAGTCTTTGTCAGCTGTAGGCATTTACTGTATCTTCAGCCTTCATACCTGGCACCATTCATTTCTGATTCAGGGCTGACCAGAGACTCCTTCATGCTAGCCAATGAGCTGTAGAATTCATCCTTCTGCCAAGGCTGGGACCACGTTGAGGGAGTGTTTCTCTCAGGCCACAGCCTTCCTTTAATCCTTAGCATACCTTCTCAGCTCTGGTAAAATTATCAGTGAATTTTCTTGTCCCCGACTGGGATTCTAGCCCTTTTTGACCCCAGTGTAACTGATCAGTACTTTACATCTCATCTAGCTGTCAAGAATCCTCTACCTAAGACACAGATTCCCAAAACTCTGTGACTTTTTGTCTCTTCTTTCCCACGTCTTAATTGTGCCTCCCACCTAACTTCTGATGTGGGCCACCCTATACTCTAACAGCACCCAAAGAACCAAGTTAGAACCCCTTGGTTCGTGCAGAACTGAGTTCCTATGCCTCCTTGGACCCAGAACATTGAATGCTAGCTATTAAACTGAGGTTTTCTTCTTCTTCCACCAGCCCCTGAAGCTGAGGTCAGAGTATTCCACAGGAAAAAGCCCATTTACATCATAAACCTTATTTAATACATGTTGCAAAATATTCTAAAACCACCAACCACAGCACAGCCTATTCTAACTTCTGAGATATTTAAAAATAATAAGTACATCATATATATATATATTTCAAGTAGTTGAATCTATAGAATATTGATTTATTTTTATTTGTTCAGATTCAACTGTCAGTAAAACCTAAAGAAGAAAGAATTCAGTCCCATTTAGTGGAGACCCACAAGATAAAAATGTAGCAATATAATATCATAATGGCCAAGTGATCAAAGGAAATACTGTCACTATCAGAATGTAACAGGAATCATGTTTTAAAAATATTAAACCAAAGTATTTTCCTTCTTATTAATCCAGTTCTTTCCCCTATAACTCTTTCTGCCACCATGGCTACACCATGAAGGCTATTACCTAGAAAAAGTATGAATGCATCTTGCCTAGACTCCAGCATATCATGTAAGTAAAGAAGAAAGCAAAATAACATAGAAGGGGAGTTCTCCACAGAATAAGGGAAAATCTAAAGAAAATGGTATTTGGAGAAGATGGGAAGATGTTACTGAAAGGAATTATGTTCAGGATCCCTTCATCCCTCACTTTTCTTGAAAAGATAGAGACCTCATGGACATCTGACTCAGAGGGCTCCTGCACCCTGCTCCCACCTCATTAAGGACACCTCTTTGAATGGCACTTCACATCAGCACGAAGTGGTAGTATAAGAGGAGTGAGATAGCATTTGGGGGCAGAGGGTGGGCTGGAGGTAGAATTCCAAAATCTTCCTGGATTCATGTGTGGTATGAAAGGCTTATCCAAAATCCCATGTGCTCTAGGTAGAAGTTTAGAAGAAAGCAGATGTTACTTAGCTAGCAAGCTTGTTAATGGGTGAGACTAGTGATGGTCACTGTGACAGAGGTAAAATGTTCATATACCAAGATCTGCTGGGTGGATCACCAGACCCAGGACCAAAATAAAAGTCACAGCCATACTAGAGGGATCTTTGGTGCTGGCCAGAACAAAAATGGGATCTTACTCCATGGAGGGCAAGGTCCAAAGTTCCTAGGACTTTCATTAATTCAGAAAGGGTAGTTCATGATTTTCATTACAGAACTTTCTTCTTTCCTCCCTGCCTCTCTCCCTCCTTCCCTTTCTCTCTTTCTCTCTTTCTTTCTTTCTTTCTTTCTTTCTTTCTTTCTTTCTTTCTTTCTTTCATTCCTATTTATTTATTATAAGGAACTGGCTCATGTGGTTATGGAGGCTGGCAAATCCAAAATCTGCAAGGTACGCCAACAGGTTGGAGACCCAGGAGAGCCAATATTCCAATTCAAGCCTGAAGGCAGTCAGCTATAGAACCAGGAAGAGACAATGTTGCAGAAGAAGACACTCTGCTGGAGAATTCTCTCTTGCTGTGGAGAGGCTCATCTTTTCATTTTTTTCAAGCCTTCAACTGATTGAATGAGGCCCACTCTCTTTATGAGGGCACCTGCTTTACTAAAAGTCCATTGGTTTAAATGTTAAGCTCATCCAAAAACACTGTCACAGGAACAACGTTTGATCAAATACTGAGTACTTCATGGCCCAACCAAGTTGACCCATGAATTTAACTGTCATACCACTATAAAATACTTCGCTGATATAGTTGCTATATTAGAAGAGGAAAGTTAACTAGATTGTGGCAGAGGGAAATGAGCAAGTATCTATTATGCATATTTTGGACCTATGTAATTATGGGATAGCCCTGCAGGGAATCAGATTAATGGGATTGAGTGCCTGGACTATGGCCTGGCACAGAATGAGAATGCTTTGGGTGAAAAGGTAACAGCTATTTGCTCTAGGGAACTTTTTGCAGATATTCAACCAAAAATAATTATTTAATCACACATTCCCTTCAGTCATCACTATTCTTTTCAAATACAATGGAAGTTTTAAATTAGGGAAAGATAGTGTTAATAAAATAGTAAAGGTTTAGAGAAATGTTTTCATCTCATTTTTGTAGTTGACACAGACAGTCTTTCCTTTCTTCACCTTTTCATTATTATTGCTCTTAAATTGGGTTTCTCACACCACAGGACTTTGTTAATATCCAGTGGTCAATCAGGTAGTTCATTCAGTAAAGGTTTTTAGAAAAAGAAATCTTTTTTCCTACTTGCTGCAACCAATTCTATAGCATCAAGAGGCATACTAATTAAAATTTGCTTTTTTTAGAGTCAGATCACAGAAGGTGTTAGGCTAGTGAAGTTCTGATTATTATCCAAAGTTGTGCCATTAATAAAAGAAAGTTTAAGCAAAAATAGTGTGCCCTAAATCTAGAGGCACTAGAAGAGAAGAGAAGAAAGGAAAACTAGTATATCTACAGTACCAA
This sequence comes from Ailuropoda melanoleuca, assembly GCF_002007445.2. Lineage (NCBI taxonomy): Eukaryota > Metazoa > Chordata > Mammalia > Carnivora > Ursidae > Ailuropoda > Ailuropoda melanoleuca. The sequence goes on along the minus strand of NC_048222.1, from coordinate 92,908,637 downwards.
AGGAGAAATGATTTGGAGGGAAATACTAGAAGGAAGAGTCATTCCCCTGAATGTCACCAATGTTAGCCCCCTCATTAATATACTCTTCTTCTTAACATTCTATTTGAGCAATTCACAGTTAAAACAAGTTTAATCTAAAAAAGGTGTATTTCTTACACTGAATTTCTTACATTAAACAAATTGATGATACATTAAGGTAATGCCCCAGAATAGGAGAAAAGATCGACTATTCTGCCAGGATTAGATTGACAAGGCCGTAGGAGTATAGTCTGTACCATTCATGAGCGCATGTTCACTGGCCATAGAAAGCTCACACTCACATGTGTAGGATAACATCTGAGTGTGCTTTGACCATGTGCTAATACCAGGAAGATATTATGGAACTATGGATATGTTTCCATATTCCTGTATTTAGGTTGAACTTATGACAAAAAGTGAAAGGCTCTTGTCAGATTTATAGGCAATAGGACGATTAGAAATCAACTTACTGCTTCTGCATATTTATTATTTATCATAAAAATAAAATATCACAGGAACAACTAAAACTGAATGGTTAAATAAAAACAGGTCATTCTCACAAACCTGATTGTAGTCCTTTGAAATTGAGAAGTACAGTAGAGTTTTCACGATTGACCTGGCTAGTTGTTTCTCTTTCGAGGAAGGTACAAGCTGCCTAGAGGTCCGACCTTAGAATTTAGAGTGCCATTGTCATTTTTTTTTTGTTTTGTTCTTGCTTTTGTTTTCATACTGAGGTGATCTCCTCCATCTGCCTCCGATCTATTTAAACATGAATAAGCCTAAGTCCCACTAGACAGGTATCTACACATGTATCAGGCCTCCAAAAGTCTGGGTCAAAGTAGAAGAGAAGGAGGTATGTTTGGGACCTTTACCAGAGGTCTGAGATGCCAGGAGGAAAGAAGTACTGTGTGTGAGGTTCCACGCAGGTGAAGACCTGGGAAGAGAGTGGGGCCTATTTGCAAATGTTAACCTTTGTCCCAAATATCATTCATATATCCTTGGGATGCTCTCTGCTGAAATGGTGATCACCACACAAGCTAGTGTATCTAAACCACAAAATCATCATTTTAAGAAGCCATTCCTAAGTCCTCACATCAAGAAAATAGTAACATTCCACTCGTTTGATTACCAGATCCAGGATTCTCAGCTTGAGCTCACTTTCAGCTTCCTCAGGTAAGGCTTCTTCTTCATTACAAAGTTGTGGCAAAGGACTGACAAGGAATCTCACCAACCATGGCAAAAAGAAAAAAAAAATCAATCCACTTCATGCCTGTGTGGGCAGAAACGGGTTTAGACTTTATAGATAGGGATGGAAGAGGTTTCAGGAGAGGATGAGAAACACCAGCTTTTCATTGATTCTATACTTTATTATGGGAGTCCCCTCCATCACTCTTTGTTTACTGTTATTACAGGATATCTGAGTATTTCCAATAATGGCCTAAAGGTCATCGACCTCAACCAGAGGGAGAGAGGGCTAGGGTCACTGTGAGGTTCAATTCCCTGTACATTGGTGCTACATGAGTAAACGGCTCCTACAGATAAGGTCTGCATAGTTGCAGAGTTGTTACAGAGCCCTAGATAGGCCCTAGCACAGGATAAAGCAAAGGGAGCAGAGTAAGGTCTTCCAGAATGTGCTGTGCCCACCAGAGGGACAGACAGAAGATGCTGGTCTTTTGAAAGGATGGGATAAAGCATCATTACCAATATCTGATTGCAGATTCACTTTTAAAAATAACCTGTGCTACATTAAGGGTTACCAAAAGTACCGACAGTCTTCTCCATAAGTGGGGTCTATGTTCCCTCCTCGGAATTGGGTGAGTTTGTTACCAGCAAGACCCCAAGACTTGACATTTACTGCCCACCTGCTTGTACGTATTAACATTTGTCTTACAATTTTCCTTAAGTTCTTATTTCTGGCTTACCTCTTAACTCAGGCAAATACCCCTCAGATGATGGTTGACTGCCCTGACAAGACTTCTTGCAGGCCCAGAAGACCCAGACTTTTGAGCTAAACCCCCAACTCACAGGTATGCAGATGGACCAAAGAGTGACCTTTGGAAAGACCTACCATTTCCTTTATCTCATTTTAATACTAAAATCTCCACACAAGGAAGAGCCTCAGCCTTATTTACATACAATGTATGTATAAGCATGTTTCCTTAAGGCGCATGTGTGACCTTATGCTCACCTCTACATAAAATGACAGAGCTTCCCTATCTAAATATTCATTTGAACCCTAAACAAAAGGAACCCATTCACCTCTCTTGGAAGTCATGGCTTTAGAAGCCATTGCCTGAGATCTTTTTATTTGCTGCAAAGAAGTTTTCTTTGAGTGACAACTCACCTGATACAGTTTCTGACTCACCAAGGAGCGAACTCAAGCTGGTTCTGTGAATCTTGGACCAATAAGGTATGGGAGAAATGATGCCGTGCCAAATTTCTGAGCCCAGAAATTAAGTGACCACTTGGTTCTGTTCCTGACTCATGGAATAGTCATGCTTTGAACCCTGCATCCAAGCTATGAGAAAGTCCAAGAAGCCTATGGTGAGACCCACATGGAAAGCAAACTAGGCCCCTGGCCAACAGTCCAGTTGAACTTCCAGCCACCAGCCAGCACCCAACTTGGCAGCCATGAGAGTGGGCCATCATGGAAGCAGATCCACCAGCCCCAGCCAAGCTGCCTGCAGACACTACACAGAGCAGAGATGCAGTAATAAACAATCAAGTCTATATACTGACTTGGTAATTTTGGAAAGACCAGTGAGTTCAGCACAGCTATTAAGAGGTCCAAAAATCTACATACACAACAAGCATTGTTCAAAGTTGGTATAAATAAAAATGTAACATTTATCAGATGGATGGTGACTTAAAATTATTTGATAACAAAAATTGATTCCCGTCTTTGAAATGACTGAAAACTACTATTTTGTCAGAGAAATGTATTTTAATTTAAAGTGCTAATCAAATAAAATATAAAGTGTTGTAACAATTATATATACACACATACACACATATATATATATATGTATAAACCACACACATTATTATTGTCATCTTCTAGTACAGCAAATGTTTGCAAACTAAACTCTGAGAAAAACAATTGTTTAGTTTCCCCTTAGCCCTCCTGAAAAAGAGGACTGCAGAAAATTTAAAAGGCCTCATTTAAAGTCACTAGCACCAAGACCACATAGGGTTTTAAAGATCAAAGTAACATATGCAAACTCCACTGACTTCAGATGTTAAATCAAAACATGAAAGCCTTTTCATTCTTGAAAAACTCTATTGGATTTTGTCAGAGAATTTGTGTACGAATTGTACTTCCCTCTTTCTCTGTTTTAATTATTAGAGGTATTTGCATGAAAACAGGATCTTTATTTTTAAGAGTTCATCTGTTCCTGCTGTGTTTCTTTCACTTCAAGTCATAATCCAGTGTAAGATAAATAGCAGCAGGAGGAGATAAACTCTTAAAAGACATAGATTTTGTTTTCATGCAAATGATTCAAATAGTGTTTTTGAAGTCAAATGTAAGATTGATGGTATGCAAATAACATTGTCTGTAATATATTTTCTGTACATGCTGGGATATTTTTTTCCAAAGTGTTTGCCATACAAAGAAAACTTAGTGTTCAGAGGAAATGATAAACATTTTACTAATCAAATGTCAAGATATATTAGTAAGAAATTCAGTTATAATTGAAATGCAGCAAAGTAGATCAAATGTCACTTTGAATAAGGTTCACATCATGTTTAACCAACACTTCTAAAAGCCAAAATAATTCCATTATGACTTTGGAAAGTCCCCAAACTGGGCACAGGATCTTTTATAATAATGTGTCATTTCCTCATGCTTTTATTTTTCCAGATTTACAGTTTTTTTTATTTATCCTCAATAATATTCTTTTTTTAAAACAAAAGATTTATTTATTTTAGAGAGAGAGAGGGACAGCAGGAGTGGGGGAAAGGGCAGAGGGAGAGAGAGAGAGAGAGAATCCTAAAGCAGACTCCCTGTTGCACACAGAGCCCAACCAGGGGCTCAATCTCAGGATCCTGAGATCATAACCAGAGCCAAAATCAAGAGTTGGATGCTTAGGGGTGCCTGGGTGGCTCAGTCATTAAGCATCTGTCTTCAGCTCAGGTCAAGATCCCAAGCTCCTGGGTTCGAGCCTGTCATCGGGCTCCCTGATCAACAAGAAGCCTGCTTCTCCCTCCCCCACTCCCTCTGCTTGTGTTCCCTCTCTTGCTGTCTCTCTCTCTGTCAAATAAATAAATAAATAAATAAATAAATAAATAAATAAATAAGAGTTGGACACAACCTACTGAGCCACCCCCCTTCTCAACAATATTCTGTCAAATACATTGAGAGTTGGTTATTTCTTAGTCCATTGTCCATAGGAATATCTTCAATGTACTGGGTCAAAATTTTATAATACGTATATACTTAAAAACTATTGAGAAAATTTTAAGGAAGTATCTTTCAGTTATAATTTCAGATATTTTATTACTTACACTTAATTATAAGGTATTATTAATATCAATTAATACTTTGCCTATGTGATCTTGCTTGGTTTTTCAAAAAATCTTTTGAAGAAAGCAAAGAAGATATTATTAACCCCACATTTTAAAATGAAAGCTAATTAGAGAAGTTAAGTTACTTGCTTATAAATCATGTGACTAGACAAGTTTACTTCTGAGTCCAGAACTCAAGTATTCTGGTTTTCAGTAGTTAATCACCATATTATGCACATGACAAAAGATCCTTGGAATAACTATAAAAATTGCATTGTCAAAGTAACAAAATTATAATAAAATGTATACTTTACTATAAAAGTGTCAGAGTTAGCATGAGCCTGAATCAAGAGGAAAGACACTCGTTACAGAGAGTTCATTTGTTTTGCAAATGATAAGGATAGTTAATTTATAGCTGGAATGGAGATTTTGAAATTATGGAACAAATACTGCAAATATAAATGATATTTATATTTTGTTTCCATATGTCCTAAAAAGATTTCAAGACATAACATTTAGAAAACATTGGTCTAGAAAGCAGATTCCATCATGATAGAAAAGCAAATGGGAACTTGATTTTGCCTGGTTTGCAAATTAATTCCATATCTAGTAGCCTCCAAGCACTATCTTTCACTAATAGAATAAATATACAAAGGGATCTTAGAAAATAGGCAAATAGTGTAGTAGGTTGTATGATTGGTTCCTCAGTTATTTGCTTCTTAAAAATATAATCAGAATGACAATCTCATTCTCTTCCTCTCTTTCTCTCTCCCATCTTGAGTTTCAGCTTGTATTAAAGTTTCTGAAATTTAAATGCAAAATACTTAAAAGTTATTATGATAACGTTATTTTATAATTTAAAAAGTTTTGTTGTGTGGATAAGCTCCTAATGCAACTGATCAAAGTGTCAGTCTCTGGTCAGAGCTTACACAATGCACAAGTAGTTAATAGTTTCCTCAAAAACAAAAATGAACTTTTAGGACTTCATCAAGATTAAATCTTCTCCACAGCAAAGGAATCAGTCAACAAAACAAAGAGGCAACCCACGGAATGGGAGAAGATATTTGCAAATGACAGTACAGATAAAAGGCTGGTATCCAAGATCTATAAAGAACTTCTCAAATTCAATACCCAAGAAACAATAAATAAAAAAATGGTCAGAAGATATGAACAGACATTTTTCCAATGCAGACATATGAATGGCTACCAGACACATGAAAAAATGTTCAACATCATTAGCCATCAGAGAAATTCAAATCAAAACCACCTTGAGATACCACCTTAAACCAGTCAGAAAGGCAAAAATTGACAAGGCAAGAAAAAACAAATGTTGGAGAGGATGTGGAGAAAGGGGATCCCTCTTATACTGTTGGTGGGAATGCAAGTTGGTACAGCCACTTTGGAAAACAGTGTAGAGGTCCCTTAAAAAGTTAAAAATTGAGCTACCCTATGACCCAGCCATTGCACTACTGGGTATTTACCCCAAAGACACAGACGTAGTGAAGAGAAGGGCCATATGCACCCCAATGTTCATAGCAGCATTGTCCACAATTGCCAAACTGTGGAGGAAGCTGAGATGCCCTTCAACAAATGGATAAAGATGTGGTCCATATATACAATGGAATATTACTCAGCCATCAGAAAGAATGATTACCCAACATTTGCATCAATATGGATGGGACTGGAGGAGATTATGCTAAGTGAAATAAGTCAAGCAGAGAAAGACAATTATCATATGGTTTCACTCATTTATGCAACATAAGAAGTAGGAAGATCGGTAGGAGAAGAAAGGGATAAAGAAAGGGGGGTAAACAGAAGGGGGAATGAAGCATGAGAGACTATGGACTCTGAGAAACAAACTGAGGGCTTCAGAGGGGAGGGGGATGAGGGATTGGGCTAGGCCAATGATGGGTTAACGAGGGCAGTATTGTATGGAACACTGGGTGTTATACGCAGACAGTGAATCATGAAACACTACATCAAATACTAATGAGGTACTGTATGGTGACTAACATATAATAAAAAAATGGTTTCTTGTCATTTCTGTCAAACGTGAAAGATGAAGTAAGTTTTTTTGCTAATGTGATATCAATTTATAATCCATCTCTTCTCATGAAATACATATAAACATCTTACATGTAAAAGAAGTCTGTGTGTGTGAATCTATCTATTAGCTATAGCTGAGTAACAAATCACCCCAGATTTTACTACTGTAAAATAATAATGATTTATTATTTCTTATAACTCTGGGTCTTCTGCTGATCTCATCCAGACTCATATAAAAAGTTATCTTCAACTGGAGAGGCACCGAGGGCTGGGCTCAGTGGGAGAACCAGGACAGCTGTACTCTTCTCTCCATGTCATCTTTCATTATTAAGGAAGCTAGTCCAAGCCTCAAGTGGTGACAGCAACATTATAAAAGGGCAAGCTCCAATGTGTAAATATATTTCAAGTTCCTGCTTGCCATGTGTTTGCTGATGTCCCATTGACCAAACCAAATCACCTGGCCAACCCCAGTGTCAGTGTTGGAGGGCACAATTACCACATGAGGGCATCGCTTCCAAGAGGTATGGTTCATTGAGTTTCCCACTATGTATTCTAGTGGGAAAAAATTGCTACTTTGAAGTAAAGCAGTTTATATGTTTAGAAAAAATTTTTCTAAAGGAGTGTAAGTAGATTATCTGAGTGCTTTTACAGTGACGCAGCTTTTAGATCAGTAAAAGTCACTATTCTACTATTTTGCAATGATATTTATAATAAAAATAAATAGCAAGAGATTTATAAAGGAAACCCAGTGCCTTTAATTAGAGGGAGGAAAATATAATTATTATTGAGCAATCACTATGTACTTGGTACTTAATCAGGTGAACTATACATGTTCTCATTTAATTTTACCTAATAGACAACACTGAATCAGTTTTTGTTAAATTTAATTTGTTAATGAAAATTATAATTCTGAATGCTCACTTATTAAGTGTTGTGCTCAACTATTCATTTTGACTAATATTCTAAAGACATTAGTTCTAAATTAAACCAATAGTAGTTTATTGAGACATTCACAGTTTTTCCCTTCTAGTGGTCACTTCAGCAGCGCATATACTGAATTTGGAACACAGTCTTTCCCTTATAATAAAATCTTTTAGGATTGGTTCACTCTTGAGTAACAGAGACCCAGAATAACATTGGCTTCAACAAGACAGGAGTTAATTTCTTTCCCAAGAAGGTTGGAGATAGGCACTGCAGATTTGGGCTTTCCTACTCTGAAGGTTAGGTACCTAGGTCCTTCCAGCTTCTCATTCCCATCCCTACAGAATAGTTTCAGATGCATGGCCACACTTTGCTACAGTGGAAGCTGGGAAAATGCTCTTTAGCCTTTTTCCTTAATTTATTCACTCTTTCTATGGAGGAAATGGAGAATGGATATCAGGGGACATAGGCAACCTTTGCTTTACTTTATATGCAATGACATGCTCAGTCCCTGGGGTCAGAGATTATCCCTAACAGTACTCTTAAAATGGAAGATTTCCCTGAGTTACACTAATTAACCTATAATTAGGAATAAAAACACTTGGCATCATTAGCACTATATTCTAAACATCATGTCCCATGTTATTGAGAAAGATGGTGCATTTGCAGCTACAGAATTAGCTGCATGTTAAATTGTTGTAATAGACACAATTACTGTGACTCACCGAAATTTATGTGAACAGGCAAGAAGCATCAGGTAGAAAGTCAGTCAGAAAATAGTATCTTAGGGGATGAGAATGCCCTAAAATGGTGGGGGAGGGGGCCAAGAGTCAGCAGGGGGTTAGCTTAGAAAGTACTGCCTTACATTTGTGCATTGTAAAGAAGAAATTTTAAAAAAAGAGAGAGAGAGAGGAAATTTTCTAGTAAATTAAAACTAAGGGAAAATGTTATTACTCTACCTTTGGGATGAAGGTGGTTCATTGGTTTTTAGACTCATTTTACATTGATTAATCACCACATGATTTCTTTTTTTTTTTTTTTTTTTTTTTTTTAAATTTTTTTTTTTTTTTTTNATTTATTTGACAGAGATAGAGACAGCCAGCGAGAGAGGGAACACAAGCAGGGGGAGTGGGAGAGGAAGAAGCAGGCTCAGCAGAGGAGCCTGATGTGGGGCCTCGATCCCATAACGCCGGGATCACGCCCTGAGCCGAAGGCAGACGCTTAACCGCTGTGCCACCCAGGTGCCCCCACCACATGATTTCTTAACTTTTCTTACCACTTTCCTTATACATTTCTTCAGAAATTCCTACAAACATATACACGCTGGTTTCTCCTTGCCATTGTATACAGGTCTAACTCAGCACCATCATTCTTTCTGAGCATCCAAAACATACCAGTGCCACCAAAGGAGAACAGCTGGTGCTGTTTCTGGCCATCATTTCAAGTGCCTACCTCAGGGAAGGAAGCCAAAAAATTCTGAAAGGTGAAGGTAGACTGCGTCTTCAAGAAGTATCTGCCACAAATTACAACCACAGCATTTCCCCAATTCATTCTAGCTACTCCCAAACTTTCTCTGGTAAATTTGATTTATTAGTCACTTTATTGGAGCAAACTGGTTTTACCATGGAAACGATTTAATTTATTCAAATTTTATCCATAGCTTTATGAGTCCTGAACACCGGTCTCTATCTAAATAACATCATTCAGCCAGTAAGTGACATAACCAGGCCCTGAATGAAGGAAATTGAGCTGCTGACTCCAGACCCATGCAATGACTGATTCTAAAGGAAATGCTTAGTTTCCACTATAAATCTCAGTTCTTCTGTCAACTACGATGACTGAAACTCTTGTATATTTCTTCAAAATAGCCCTGCCACACTCCCTGTTGTGCTGATTGTTCCAAATTAGAGATCTGCTGCTTCCCTGTGGGCATTCTGTTGGAACATATAGATTTTCTATTGAGCTGCTAGGGCTTCACATCAGTTTTGCACAGTAGCCAATTTAAGCAGATTGGAGCAATATATGCAATCCTACTGCATAGTCAGCACTGGAATTGTCTTACTAGGATGAATATGATGAGGAAGAAGTCATCTCCCCTGTCACACGCAGTGAACCAGTATGACCTACCGGAAAGAGTGCAGGCTGGGGAGCTTACTATTACCCGGCCATTCTAACTCTCTCTTTTCATCTATAAAGCTGGGAGGATAATGCCGAACTTTCATGATCACATGAATTAGAGATAATGCATGTAAAATACCTACCATAATATCTGAGGTATAATACTACTCATTAATTATTATAAAAAGGAAAAGATCCTTGGTTTAGAAAACGTAGAAAACCAAACATTTTCTTCAATACTAATATTCAAAATTGAGTCCTGTTAAAGCCTTCAGTAATCCTGATATTATGGGTCCTCTTGTATAATTAAAAGCAAAATCAATGATAAAGATGAGTTTTAGAAATTTTAACAAATTTATGACTTTTTTCATTAGAATTACTTTTTTTCTTCTCAAGAAATGTCAATATGCAAAATCTTTTGCCTGAAGCACATTTTTAATTTGCCTTAGGATAATCCAGCACTATTTAAAATGTGCTTTAATCACTTTCACTCAAATGCATCCATTCCTTTCTGATCTTTTTTCCTAAGGATTAAAAAAAAAAAAAGCCTGAGAAGTTTATTACTTTGAAAAACTGAGATATTGCCTAAAATAGAAAACAAAATGTAAATATCTGTAATTACATATATTGGGTATTCCTATTGGAGCCCTGTGGCAAATATTTAAATTTTATGATATGAAAAGTTAAATGGAAATGTGCCTAAGAGCAGAACAGCATAGTATAAAGAGCCCAGACTTGGAACTGGAGGGCCCATGTAGGATTTATTCATTCATTCATTCATTCATTCATTCATTCAAAAAGTACTTATGAAGTTGCTTGCACTATGCTGGACAATCTAAATATTATGGTGAACATGACTGTATATCCTGCCTTCATGTGTTTTGTGTCTTAAGAAGAAGATATATATAAGATATATAATTATGAGGTGTTAAAAGAAAAGTGAAATACATTGTTGACTTATGATAGATGTACCATAATGATTGTAAGGAATCAAGGAAATCCTTCTGAAGGAGTGTTTTCTAAACTAAGATCTGAATATTCCAAAATGTTGAAGTATGGAGTAGGGGCGGAGACAGCAAATGAGGCAGAATGGAAAGGTAAATTTTTTTTTTTTTAGAACGGTGATTCATCAGGTAGTGACATGAGCGTACTGGCATTTCAAACTATGTTTCTGACTGCAGAGCGGAGCTCAGTTCAGAGGGCAGCAAGGGTGGGTGTAAGGAAATCCATTAAAAGCCTCTCGCAGTGGAACAGGTGAGGTATAAACCAGGTGACAGCCACAGAGATGAAGAATGGTAGGTGTTTTGCAACACTAGAATTGACTTCTATAAAGGGATCGATGCTTCATCAATCAGGATGGAATAAAAGAACAACAGGCCAAATATGATGTCCAGAACCAAGACTGAGGGGCGGAGTAGACAAAGATGCAGTTTACTAACCTAAAAAACACAAAATAATGGAAAGTTTGAAGTTGAAGATGATGAGATACCTTCAAAATACTCAAGGGAAGATGTCCAAGAGGCAGTTAGATATGCAGATTTGGTTTTCTGTTCAGGAGTCTGGACTGAGAAAAAGTCTTAAAAAGTGCTTGTAAGAATACATGGCACTTAGTCAATATTCAATAAGTGTCAGCTATATTTATTAGTAATAGTATTATGAGTAATATTACTATCAATACACAGAAATGTAACCTTTACCAACATACAGAAGACTCAAAGAGAACTAAAGCCAATCAGTCATCATGTTCTCATACTCATTTGAAATGGTGGCAGATTTATACTTGATGAAAATATAAACATAATCCACTTTTTTAATAGGCAAAAATCCTATACTTTTATACCTCAGAAAGAAACATCAGTATTGATAGGCTAGTGTTCATCTGTGGACTCCAAATCAAAAGTCCCATTAACGACTCAACCTCTGGTCATGTATGTTTCCTCCTGTGGCTAATCAGGTGCTTTTCAAAGTTTACTAGTCCTTAGCTTAAATCTCTACCAGTAATGGAGGTAACATCATCAACCCAAGACAATATGAGTTTTCTAGCATCTTCTCCTCAAAGCACACTGATTTGGATGATCACGCATAGACAAGAGAGCCTTTGTGGAAGTCCATGAGTCCAGCAGAGGAGTTCCAGCACACTTTTGGAGAAAATATAAATCCAAGACTAGATGCATTGAAGAGAATAAGAGGAATGGTTTCACTTTACCTGTGTCACCTTTCCCCTAAGGCAGCATTACCCTGACACCAAAGCCATATAAGGACACTACAAGAAAAGAAAACTAGAGGCTATATCCTGAATGAATATAGATGCAAAAATTCTAAACAAAATTCCGGCCAGGTGAACTCAACAGTACCTGAATAGGATCCTAGACCATGATCAAGTAGGATTTATGTTTGGGATTCTTTAACATCTGTAAATTAATCAATGTGATACACTCCATTAATAAATGAAAGATAAAAATCATATGATCATCTCAATAGATGTGGAAAAATATTTGACAAAATTCAATATCCTTTCATGATAAAAACTCTCAACAAATTAGTTATAGAAGGAACATACCTCAAGCCAACATAATAAACACTATATATGAAAAGTTCACAGTTAACATCATCCTCAATGGTGAAAGGTTGAAAGCTTTTTCTCCAAAATCAGGAACAAGGCATGGGTGCACACTCTCACCACTTTTCTTCAATATAACACTGGAAGTTCTGGTCAGAGCAATTAGTCAAGAAGAAAACAAAACAAAACAGATAACAGGAATATAAATCAGAATTGAAGAAGTAAAGTTGTCCCTGTTTGCAGATTTTATACATAGAAAATTCTAAAGACTCCACCAAAAATATTGTTAGAAATAATAAATTTAGTAAAGTTGCAGGATACAAAATCAATGTACAGAAATTAGTTGTATCTGAAAAAGAAATAACAAACAAACAATAAAATAATAAAATACTTAGGAATAAATTTAACTAAGGAAGTGAAATATCTGTATACTGAAAACTATAAGACTTTGATAAAAGAAATTAAAGAAGACACAAATAAATAGAAAGATATCTTGTGTCCAAGGATCCAATGAGTTAATATTGTTAAAATGTCCATACTACCCAGGGATGCCTGGGTGGCTCAGTCGGTTAAGCATCTGCCTTTGGCTTAGGTCATGATCCTGGGTCCTGGGATCAAGCCCCACATCAAGCTCTACATCAGGTTCCTTACCCCTCTCCCTGCTTGTGCTCACTCTCTCTATCAAATAAATAAAATCTTTTTAGAAAAAGTCCATACTACCCAAAGACATTTATAAATTCAATGCAATCTCAATGAAGATTCTTATGGCGTTTTTCATAGAAACAGAAAAAAAATCCTTAAATTTGTATGAAAACATAAAAAATATTGGATAGCCAAAGCAATCCTGAACCCGCCCCCCCCCAAACAAACACAAAAACAGAAAAACCAAAGCTGGGAGGCATCACACTTCCTAATTTCAAGCTATTATTATAAAGATACAGTAATCAAGGCAATATGGTACTGGCATAAAAACAGGCACATAGATCAACAGAACAGAACTGAGAGCCCAGTAATAAAGCCTCATGTATATGGTCAACAAATATTTGAGAAGAGAGTCAAGAATATTCATGGGGTAGAGGACAGTCTCTTCAATAAATGGTGTTGGGAAACTTGGCTCCTCACGTGCAAAAGAATGAAATCAGACCCCTGTCTTACATCACTTAAAAAATTAGCTTGAAATGGTTGAAAGATTTTAATGTAAGATCTGAAATGATAAAACCCCTGAAAAAAACACAAGGAAAAAGCTTCTTGATGCTGGTCTTGGCAACAATTGTTTGGATATGACACCAAAAACACAAGCAATGAAATAAAAATGAATAAGTGGGACTACATCTAACTAAAAGCTCCTGCACAGCAAAGGAAACAACTGACAAAATGAAAAGGCGACTCATGGAACAGGAAATAATATTTGCAAACTGTCTCTCTGCTAAGCGGTTAATGTCCAAAATATATAAGGAACACATACAACTCAATAACAAAAAAACAAATAATCCAATCAGAAAATGGGCAAAGGACCCAAGTAGACTTTTATTTTTTCAAAGAAGACATACAAATGGCCAACAGGTACATGAAAAGATGCTCAACATCACTAAACATTAGGAAAATGCAAATCAAAACCACAATGAGACATCATCTCATACCTGTTAGAATGAGACATCATCTCATACCTGTTATCATCCCAAAGGGCAAGAAATAACAAGTGTTGGTGAGGGTGTAGTGGAAAGGGAACTCTTGTGCACTGTTGGTGGGAATGTAAACTGGTAGGACCACTACGGAAAACAGCATGGAGTTGCTTTGAAATATTAAGAATAGAACTACCATATGACCCAGCAATCCCACTTCTGGGTATATATCCAAAGGAAATTAAATCAGTATCTTGAAATGGTATCTGCATCCCCATGTTCATTGTAGCATTATTCACAATAATCAAGAAATGGAACCTAAGTATTTATCAATGGATTATGAATAAAGAAAATGTGATATATATATATCATGATATATGATATATATACCGCCTAAAAAAGAAGGAAATCTTGCCATTTGTAACAAGATGACGGACCCTGAGGGCATTATGCTAAGTAAAATATGTCAGATAGAAAAAAGATAAAGACTGTATGATCTCAATTATATGTGAAATTTAAAAACACTGAGTTCATGGAAACAGAGAAGAGAATGGTGGTTGCCAGGGGCTGGGTGGGAAGGGAAGGAGAGATATTGGCCAAAAGCTACAAACTTCTAGTTATAAAATGAACATGTTCTGGGTATCTAGTGTACAGCATGGTGACTACAGTTAACAACATTATATCGTATATTTGAAAGTTGCTAAGAGAGTAGATCTTAAATGTTCACCACACACACACACACACACACACACACACACAAATGGTAACTATGTGAGGTGATAGATATGTGAACTAACCTTATTGTGGTAATCATTTTGCAATAAACACATGTATCAAATCATCATGTTGCACACCTTAAATTTACACAAGATTATATGTCAACTATATCTTAATAAAGCTGGAAAAAATTAAGTTAAAAAACCTCTTCCATTAATGACAGCCATAAAATGATAAAACACACAAACAAAAAAACAATTGATTTCCTAAAAGAAACAGAATCAAGTGCAATGTATGCAAACACTTGGAAAGGTTAATTACTGTAGCCAGGGATAAATTGTGTATAATTTTCTAAGATCAGTGGCATCATAGGACCAAAAAATCTCTCCATCTCTTTAGACACTGAAAGTGAGGTGAAATCATCTAAACCATGGGCAGGAAGTGACATGAAGGATTTCAGCTTGCATATGCTTTCTCCCATTGGAATTTGTGTTTATTTCCTACTAACTAAACTTCTTTTCCAATAATCTTGTGTTAGTAGTGCTAGTAAGGGGATGGGGTAGAACATATCAGCCCCGTATTTCAGACATTACCCACAATGCCAGGAGAAGACCAGCAAATATAATAATCCTGGAACTAATGACCCAGGAGACTTGTAAAGTGTGTTGACGTGGGGGTTACATTGTTATGAGATCGTTTAGAAAAAGCAATGCCCTGGGTATCCGCCCTTTCTTTTCTCCACAAAATAAGACCCTTAGCAGAAAATTCTGACTTGGAGGATAGACCAGATTCTTAAATCAATGAAGAATTTATCTTCCTACATAGCAAGAAAAAATATTTTTAATATTTAAAAATTTTAGTTTATTAAAAATAAACATTTTACATTTACTATTAGTCATCAATTATAAATGATAATCTTATTTTTATCACCTATCATTTATATAACTAACTTACAAAAATGATACTCTGCTCTGTGGTAAAAACAAAAACAAAAACAAAAACAAAACCCTAGCGTTTTTAAATGTTTTGCCATAAATTTCAAAATTTGATGTGCATTTTTTTCATTAGTTCTGCACTCATACCATGACTTTCCTACGAAGTGATTTGATATCACTTGTAAAATATTTGAACTATTAGGAACACTGCAGTGTAACTTTTTTTTTTAACCATACAACATCTATTCCCCTTTTTGGTAATAATAATTTGCTAAATTTTTTTTGAAGACCTACAAGTCCATCATTAGACCACATGGATTGCACAGGTCCCTCCACTGCCCTCAACCCATTACCAAGAGTGGACATATGATCCGGACTTGCACAAGTAAAGCA
The DNA here is from genome assembly GCF_002007445.2 of Ailuropoda melanoleuca. Lineage (NCBI taxonomy): Eukaryota > Metazoa > Chordata > Mammalia > Carnivora > Ursidae > Ailuropoda > Ailuropoda melanoleuca. Next base: position 92,892,801 of record NC_048222.1, on the reverse strand, counting down.
TAACGTTTCCATAAGCACCGTGATTAGCTTAAGAATGGCCACATGACAAAACCAGATTCAGTAGAATTAGCCCTGGGATGTGCATGGATCTGCTAAGGGAAAAAAGCAAGTTCTCCATTATGCTTGTCCTCAGCGCATGCAGACTTGATACTGGTGGCGGCCAAGGCTGCCATCACGTAGAAAGAAATATGATCCTGATGACCTCTCTAGAGCCTCTGGATCAAGCTGTCCCTCATGCTGTCTCTGGACTTCTTGTTACAGAAGAATATTTTGCTACTGTTCTTTCTGTTTAAGCCAATCTAAGTACTTTCTGTCTCTTGCAACTAAAAGAACCCTAACTGATACTATGTAATTTATCTTAGAACAGACATAAGATGACACTTTAAGGAACAAAACAAATTTAATAATATGATCCTTTGCTGTGAAAAAAAAATGCAGACTCTAAACTCTTAGATGGAAGAACACAACACCCATTTATAGCAAATATACTCACAATTTCTTACACATTTCTTTGAGAATTAATGTAGATCATAGGTAGGTAGATAGATAGACAGATAGATAGATAAATTATTCACTGGCTATTGCCTGGATTGCCAGATTTGTGGCAGATTTCTGGGTTTTCAAAAGCCTTCTTTCAAATCTTAGCTCTACCACTGCAAGAGCTAAGTTTCCTTATCTGTGAAATAAACATGGCAAAAATAAAACCTACCTCATAAACTTTCATGAGCTTAAAGAAGATAGTGACTGTAGAACTCTATATAAAATGAATGTTCAGTAAACATTGGCTGTTAGCTAGATGGCATTAAGGTAAGGATACATTTATCTCCATTGGAGCTAAAGAAAAGTAGAAAGTTAAGTCATAAGTAGGTAAATTTCTGTTAGACTTCTGGTCTTGTATCATTCTGCTTGGACAAAGAGTCAAATCTTACTAGGTAAATGTAAATTTTTATAAAATTAAACATAATCTAATTCCAACCAGGTATATATCTGGCCTTAATATTTGAATTTGTTAGTACCTCTACAGAATAAATTACTTATAGCAGTTGGTCAAAGTAAGAATAACTAGAAATGTCTGGGAAATTCTGGACAGTTTCCATATTCTCCTTGATTTAATTCATCTGGTGTATTAAAGAGCCAACCTCTATCTATAGCAAGATTAAATTTTTTCCTATTGAGAAGGGTAAGATAGCAATGACAATAGCGTTTGCCAATTTAGCGGGAGCTAGTATCTTGGCACAGGCAAAGGGGAGATGGCTAAGAAGGTGGGTCTTCTTGCTGTTACCCTGACAAGTTTCACCACCAACCTACCAGTGCTTATAAAATAAAAAACCAACTCTACATGTCCTCCTTATCTCATATATGAGCCAGTATTCATCATAGCTCATTCTATATAAAACTTATTTAGATCTAGGAAAAAGCTAATTGATACTTTGAAAAAGATATATGCAAAATAAAATCAAATTCCATTCTGACATTTTAAACATGAAAAATCCATTATTAAAATTCTGAGATTTTAACAAATTCAATAAAAATTAGTGCAAAAGCACTAGTGCAAAAGCACTCTCAACTCCCATCAGGTCAATTTCCACTTTAAGACAATTTGTAGCTGAAGGAACATTTAAATCCAGATGATACAAAAGGAAAAGTTTCCCATTTGACACATTAGCATGGAAATGGAGACTTAAGGTTTTGAATGTTGCAATGCCAACTAAGAATTACATGAATCCTGTGAACGATAATAAAAAATAAAAACAAAATTAGGAGCATAAAAATGTAGAGCTATTTCACTAAAACAAAAGGAATGAAAGGTTTTTGTTGGATTTACTTTCCTTCTCACTGTACCTATAATTTGCATCTCTCCGTGTTTCCAATTCTCTCCAGGAGCAAGTTGAAAATCTTAGATGTGCAGCTTTATGAAGAAATCTGATCAGTCAGATTCGAGAATGTTCTGCTTGGTATTTTTTTTTCCCCAGTCCAATTCATTTTTAGTCCTTATTTCCCCAAGAGAATGAAAATAGGAGTTTCTTCCTTTCATCTTTAGCTAGAATCTCACGGCTGGTGCTGCCAATATTTTTGCAATGAAGACTCGTAACAAAGATGAATTAACTCCAACCCTGCTCTCCTTGATTTTTTCTCTCATTATCTGCTTCTTTGCTAAGCCTAGAATCTTTCTGACCATTGATCTGAAAGAGAGTGCATGATTCACAAAGTGCTGTGTGTTTGCCTTTGGTATATGTAATGAGACTTAGTTTCTGGAACAGCTAGTGACAGGAAGAAAACTCTGGTTCATCTGGTCTGTTTAATACACAGTCACTGATGCAAAGACTTAAGTTTGTATACTGACCTGTGCATCAGTTATGGCAGGCATGTTGGAGTTCCCATTCTGTTATTAAGCAAAGTGGGACAGGGGAGAGACGAGGTACAGTGTACTGTAAAATGTAGATGGAGAAAAGGTGAAGTATGTGTTCTTTCAGTGCCAATATTCTGTTGGCAGACTACCATAGAAGGGAAAGAAGATTTCCCCCTGTAGTTTGAATTAGATTTTCAATTCATTATTACAACTGTTGTAATAATGAATGTGATTAAGTATTGTAAGGTTTTATTTGTACTGAACATATACAAATAGCGTCTTTATATAAAATAGCAATGACATGTGCTATTGAGATATAATTGATGTGTAATGCTATACTAGTTTTAGGTGTACAATATAATGATTCAATATTTGTACATATTGCAAAATGATCACAATAATTCCAGTTAACATGTGTCACCATACATAGGTACAAAATTTTTTTCTTGTGATGAGAACTTTTAAGATATACCACCTTAGCAACTTTCAAGTATGCAATACAGTATTATTAACTATAGTCCTCACACTGTAGGTTACACCCCAAAACTTATTTATTTTATAACTGGAATTTTGCACCCTTTGACCTCCTTAACTGATTTTACCCTCCCCCTTTCCCCCGCCTCTGGCAACCACCAGTCTATGCTCTGCACCTATAAGCTTGGATTTTTGTTTTCTTTTGGTTCCAAAAACCAATGATCTCACCATAAGTGAAATCATATGGTATTTGTTTATCTATGTCTGACTTATTTCACCTAGCATAATGCCCTCCAGCTCCATCCATGTCATTGCAAATGGCAAGATTTCATTTTTTTTATGGCTGAGTAATATCCCATTGTATGTATATACCACATTTACTTTATCCATTCACCCATGGATGGACACTTAAGTTGTTTCCATATCTTGGCCATTGTAAATAATGCTGCAGCGAACATGGGATGTGTTAATCTTTTCAAGTTAGTGTTTTCTTTTTTTTTCAGACAAATATCCAGAAATTAATTGGTTGGATCACATGGTAATATTATTTTTAATTTTTTTGAGGACCCTACATATACTTTTGCATAGAAGCTATACCAATATGCACTCCCAACGATGCACAAGGGTTTCCTTTTCTTCATATCCTTGCCTTGCAATTGACATTTTATATTTGTTCTATACTTTTTCCTTTTTGGAATATTTCACATATATTATTGCCAAGAGCACACCTGACCTTAATTCCACTCTCTTTAACATATGATAAGGTATATGACTAAGAAGGTTCTGGATGAAATATAAACCACCAAAAAATCTTGGGCCTGACCTAATGCAGACTTTGGGTTTGCATTGGCATGTGGCCAGAAAGTTGAGACTTAACAAAAAAATTGGCCTCAGAATAATGATATACATAAGATACCTGACAGTAACAAACTCTAAACCTCTTTGGAGGAATTTGTTCTTGTCATGAGAAATTAACATGGGAAAAAATAAATCCTAACTAAAGATGACCATATAGCAAACACTTAGAAAACTAAATTATGAGAGTCATCAAATAAGCATTATTATTATTAAAAATTTTGTGATAATGGAACATAATCTGAAAGAATATAAGCATGTTTAAAGACATAAGAAAGTAAACACAATCTTAGGAATAGAATAAGACTTCAGTGGAACTTTAAGACAAAAATTTCATATTGATGGAATGATTTACCAGCAAATTAAACATTCAGAAAAGGAAACCAATAAACCGGAAAATAAATCTGAAAAAATTACCCAGAATGCTGCATATAGAAATAGAACGTGGAAGGAAAGGGCCAACTCCTACAACTAATAGATAGGCATTTTTTTAAAAATAGAATAGAGGGAAATTCAACCAGCGTGGTATTGGTACAAAGACAGACCAATGAAGGAGCATAGAAAATCTTGAAAAACACCCATATATGGACACACAATTTATGAAAAAAGGATATTATAAAACAGTGGTGGAAGAGCAATCTTTTCAAGAAATTACACTGAAAAACTTGGAAATCTTTATGAGAAAATATAATGCCAATTCTCTATCTTGCATCATGCACATAAAAACAGTTTCAGGTGGCTTATAGATGTAATATCAAAGGTGTAACAATAAACCAACTAACTGATAGCATGGGCGAATATCTTCCAAGTCTTGAAGGTAAGCACAAATTTTTTTAATGGAGCACAAAAAAAAAAAAAAAAAAAAAAAAAACCAAACCTAACCACAAGGAAAACCTGTTATATTGGATTACACTAAAATTTGGAACATCTTTTCATCAAAACACTATTTAGAGACTAAAAAGTCAAGAACGTACTTATAATATGTTTAACTGACAAAGAACTCATCCAGAAAGGCTAACGAACTCTTACCAATCAACAAGAAAAAGGTAGACAAATCAAGAGAAAAATGTGCAAAAGACTTGAACAGTCACTTCAAAAGGGAAAATACAAAAAGGCCAATAAATAATATGAAAAAGGATTCAAAATATTTAGCAATCAGGAAAACGAAAATCAAAATCACAATAAGACCCCACTACTCATGTTCCAGAATAGAGAACATTAAAAATGCTAGTAACACCAAGTAATGGTCTGAGTATTAGCAAGTTATATACTGTCAGGAATGTACACTGGCACAACTGCTTTGGAAAGCTGAATACATCTACTAACCATATGCATATTTCATTACCTTAGTTTACTTCTAGGAATACACCTAGAACATGTGTGCATCCAAAGGCATGAACAAGAATATTCATAGAAATATTATTTGTAATTGTGCCAAACTGGAAACAACCCAATTAGTCATCAGTATTGGAGCAGATAAACAAATGGTGACATATGCATACAAAGGACGACCACACATCAATAAAGAGGAAGAAAGTGTGTGAAACATTGATACATTTTACAAACAAAATCTTGAAGGAATAGAAGCCAGACCAGAAGAATATATTTATGTTTAAAGTTCAAAAACAGGCAAAACCCAATATATGGTGACAGAAATCAGGATTGTGATTATCTCTGGGGAGGAGGTAAGAGTAGTGACTGAGAATTGACCAAGGGGAAGCTTCTTGGTTGCAGGCAATATTCTATTTCCTTGAGTATTGGTTCCAAAGTATCACTTTGAGATACTTCATCAAACTATACATTTATATCATACTGCAGTAAAGATTTACTTAAAATAAAATATGAATAAAGTAAAATAAATTCTAATTAGGACTGTTTTTGAGCATGAGCTTTGTGAAGACCGTCCTTCTAAAGGAAGTTTTTCCAGTAGCTCATTGAGATAACATTAACAAAGAATACAAAATTGGGATACGGAATAGCAAGGCTGTAGCTCCACTCTGACATAAGTAGTTTTTTTACTAGAACAGTCATGTAACATACCTGGTCTTCATGTCTCCTTTGGTAAAAGAAGGTATTTAAGATAATTTTTAACATTCCTCTGAATTCTAAGTCTCTTGGTTCCAATGATTTCCCCTAATCAGATGTATATCAGTTGCTAAGCCATATGAGGCATATTCTTTCCTTCTAACCTAGTTACAGTAAAATCCGGATTATAGAAGGGGAAATACTGTTAAGAAAAGCTTATTATATGGTATACTGACAAAGTACTCATTTATAAAAGCACATGATATGTTTGAGACACATGAAATACAAAGATGAATTTTTTCTTCCTTCTCATATGACCTTTTAAAATCAGAAATATTATTTATAGGATGCCCCCCCATGCTATTTATGTGCAACACATTCCTGACCTTTGCAAATGCAAGGCGTGGAACTCTGAATGTGACTTTTAAAAATCAATTAATAAAGACTACAAAGATATTTACCCATGTAGTTAAAAAGAAAAGTTTCTGGAAAAACTTTTTAAAGCAGCCAGATAAAAAACCTAATAAATGAAAAAGGTCATGTTGACTACAGAACAGACTCCCTTTCTAATTCTTCTAAATAATCATTGCAGTCTGGCTGTTGTCTGATAAGAGAGTTAATTATCCCATATTTCATTTTTAAAAGCAACCTAAGATCTCAGTTAAATGCTCAAGATGGGAAAAAAGTGCCATTTTTGTTGTTTTCATCCATTTTCTTTGTGACATGAACATGACAATTTGGTGAGAGAAAAATGCATCCCCTCTTTTTCTCTTCTGAAGTCCATGCCCCCTGCTGGGGTGCTCCTCTGAGCTCTAACTCTTCCTGGAGCCCTCACACAGTTGGAGGAGAGAGCTAATTAATTTCACTACTGTCATAAGTTTTCACAATGGGATTATTGTCTGCCACTGCAGTGTTCTGAAGACCACGTTATTACTCCTCACACATACGGTGACTTGCCCTTTCAAATCTTTGAGCCAGTTTCTTGAGACCCAGTAATGGGTGTGAAATGAATTTTACACTTTGCCAACTTACCTCACACATTTCCTTTTCAGCCTAATTCCTCAAGAAATACTACTAATAAAGAGATATTCAAAGACAATTAGACCTTCAGCAACTGGCTTACCTCTCTCTCAGATTGTAGGATACAGAACGTATTCATACAGTCCTAAGATCAAAAGACTACAGTCCTTTTGTTCCTTTCTCTTCATACAAATTCCTTGTTAATTTTCTGTTCCTCCCTCTTCTTCCTAATCCCATTTTTCTTTGCCTCATCAGCATGCCCTGTCCTAAGTGTTTTCAGTCTAAATATTGCAAAAATGAGACTAGGCAGAAAAGATTTGTGCCACAGTTGGTAGGTGCGTGGCGGGGGGTGGATTCCAATATTTAACATTGTCGTTTTCAAGTGCGCTTTTTTTTTTTTTGGAGCCTGAATAAGATTTGAAAACTGGGATGAACAATATTAAGCCAACAATAGGCAAATAAAATATCCAATGAGTGTCTGAGTAGGAGTTTCTCAGGGCTTTCTATCTTATTTCTATGGGGAAAAAACTCAGGGATACTGAATTTAAAAGAAACACTTAATACATAGGTGTTTCAGAAGTTTTATTGAAGTTCATATTGTTAAACAATAGAAAAGCACTCTAGCCAACAGTTTAATGCTGCTTCTAAAATATAACTTATTTACATACTGTTCAGTTGACTATTCCCCTGTTTTGTTCTGAGGAGGTAAATTAATACTCAGAGACTGAGTTTGTCTCTGCCAGCAATTTATTTAATGCAGATTCACTGCAAGAATTTCAAAAGCTAATAGCATACGGGATGTCTTTTAATAAGCCAGTAAAGAAATAACACACTTCAAATCAACGATGGATTAATCACACTGTTATTCCAGGCAAGAAGAGAGAAAAGGAACAAAGTACAAATTTAGTTGAGGTGTACATTTACCCTAGTTGGTACTAGGAGAGAAGGTTGGCCAATGAAGAGCCGATGTCCTGCTGCCCGAGCAAAAATAAAAGTCCCCTGTTGCTAGAGCATGTTGCTAGGAAACAATGGGCAGGGTGACCTGGGAGCCCACTGAGCAGCTTTTGTCACTGCTGGTAAAAGAGTCACCTTTACTGTGGCAGGAGCTAATGCCCCAAGATCTTTGGAGAGCTACTTTAGATCAGCAAAGTGCTGCCTGGCCCGAAAGGAACACTTTGTACAGTCTTCACAAACCCTCAGTAATTATGATCTATGTCTCCACACCAGAATTGTTTCATATGTCTTTATTGCTAAGCTCCAGGTGGGGCACTTTAGAAGCCGGGTTACTAAGTTCTTATCAGTGAAAACAGATGAGATGATGGCATCCTGACACGAGTTACTTCATTACTATATCAAAACAACTTAATTTCTAAAAACAAAACAAAAAAAACCCTCATTTTTTGTCTTTGTCATAAATTGGCGGATTAAAACAACTTTGCTTAAGTCACAAACAAGTGGATTTGAAATCATATCGAGCCAATACACAGCAAGCCCACCCTTAAATCTCATGCTAATGAGGAGTTAAAGCAGACTTACTTGAAATCCACAGATATCCATAGTTCCATAACCCATTGTATGAATAGAAAATGTTTGCAAAATAGAAGATTAACATAACTATAGATGATGTAACTGGTTGTAATAAACTGTATTTTGATGTTTTGAAAAACAAGCCAGTTTTTTGTCAAAGTTATATTTTTGGCAAGGACTATGACATTTATAGAAAAACAAACTCTCAGGAAGAAATGTAAAACTACTGGTGGCCAAACCTTACACAGAACAGATCGTTCAAGAATGTAAATCAACGCTCCCTCCATTGAAGCCTGAAAAGTGAATGAAGTCTTATCTTTTCATGCCTTTGAAGTCACTAGCTGTATTGTTTCCTAGGACATCAGTGTATCCGACAGGTTCCTACTAAATTTGAAGTTTCTCTGAGATGCCAAATCCTAGTAAGCAGATGTGGAATGAGAATAGGTAAGTGAATCTGCATACAGACCAGGATGAGGCTAAAAGCTACAGGGAGAGCCACGCTCACTAGTCAAAGATCAAGACAATGACTCAAGCATACTTCATGGCCCGGGTGTCTGATGGATATCACTGTAGTAATGAGTACCAATCAACTATTTCAAGAATAAAATGAGTTTAAGTAGCTTAAGTAAGACCAGCACTGTGTGGATTACAGTGAAATCAAATAGTGAGTATAATTCTGTCATTGAGATCCCCACAGCCAACCCCATGGGTTTTCTTTCATCCCTGGAGGTCTGTTTTATGTTACATAGGTACTCCCTGAGTTTGAGTTTCATCTTCTTTTATTTCCATTGCCCATCCTCTGAGAGAGGTACTAATGAGCTATTAAAATAGCCAAGAGGCAGACAAAAATGGTGGAGAAATGAAGGACAAGGATAATCTACAAACTAAAAAATTACTCCCACAAAAATCAAGAGTTGGTTAGTGATTCAGTGACATGATGAGACCCTCTCCAAAAATACTGTTTTGTTTTGTTTGTTTTTTCACATACCAAAGGATAGAAAGAATTCTTTAAGGTCTTTGCCGCCCGAACTCCCGTGTTTTATACAACTTTGATTTCAGTTTCTCTTACAAAGGAAACTTCTCCATAAAAGAATCGCTGAGTCTAGCTTGGCTACGGGATTTTGCATTGCTGGGCTATATTTCCTGGCAGATCTAAATTGCCTAAGGATTAAGATATGTAGGATATTGTGTACTAGATTGGAGACAAAGACATTTCAAAGAGCTTAACTAAATGTTGACTGGAATATAGGAAACCCGGACAGGAAGAGTTAAGATTAGACTGGAAAAGGAATATTATTTTCAAGATTACATCGTATACTTAGCCAATGTGGGGCACTGTCACATGTTATCTTCTTCAATCTTCCAAAAAATCTAGTGGGCTCACTGCTGTTGTTATCCTTATGCATTTGACAAATTGAAACTAAGTGAACAACCAACTTGCTCAGCATCACAAGTAAAAAGTATTAGAAAGAGAGATCTGACAGAAGAGCCCCTACTCCTTTTACTTTAGATTATTCTCTCAGAATTAAGAACAAATAAATAAAAGTGGGGGGTGGTTGGGGGGGAGGCAGATGGCAAAGGCAAGGCCAGTTTCCCTGTACATTTTAGTTATTTTGTCTAACAAAATACATTGGAAAAATCCTTTGTACGGTGAATTAGATTTTATTAAAATTCATTTACAAAACCTAGAAACCAGATTTAAAAATGGGCTGAGGAATTGAATAAATATTTTTTCAAAGAAGACATACAGTGGCCAATAGATACATGAAAAATGCCTAACATCACTAATTAGCAGGGAAATGCAAATCAAAACCACAATGCAATATCACATCTGTTAGGATGGCTATGATCAAGAAAACCAAAAGATAACAAGTATTGGTAAGGATATGGAGAAATTTGAAGGCTTGCACAATATTGGTGGGAAGGAAAATGGTATAGCTGCTATGGGAAACACTATGAAAGTTCCTCAAAAAATTTTATAGAATTGGGGCACTTGGGTTGCTCAGTCAGCTGGCTGTCCAACACTTGATTTTGGCTCAGATCGTGATCTCTGGGTCATGATCTTGGGGAAGTGGGATCAATCCCAGTGTTGGGCTCCACTCTGAGCATGGAGCCTGCTTGGGATTCTCTCTCCCTTTCCCTCTGCCTCTCCCTCCTTTTTTTTTTTTTTAAGATTTTATTTATTTATTTGACAGAGAGAGACAGCCAGAGAGAGAGGGACCACAAGCAGGGGGAGTAGGAGAGGAAGAAGCAGGCTCCCAGCAGAGGAGCCTGATGCGGGGCTCGATCCCAGAATGCCGGGATCACGCCCTGAGCCGAAGGCAGACGCTTAACAACTGAGCCACCCAGGCGCCCCTGCCCCTCCCTCCTTGCTCATACATGCTCTCTCTCTCTCTCTCAAAAAAAAATTAAAAAATATATATATATATATATAATTACCATATGAACTGGTAATCAATCCCACTTCTAGGTATTTATCTAAAAATACTGAAATCAAGATCTCAAAGAGATATTAGCACTTCTATCTGATTGCAGCATTATTTACAATAGCCAAGATTCAGGAACAATTTAACTGTCCACTGACAGACGAATAAATAAAGAAAACATGGTATATTCATACAATAGACTAAATACCATTGTATATATTTAGCCTTAAAAAGAGTATTTAGCATTGCGGCGCTTGGGTGGCTCAGTCTATTAAGCCTCTGACTCTTGATTTTGGCTCAGGACATGATCTCAAGGTCATGGGATGGGGCCCTGCTTCAGGATCCACATTCAGCAGGGAGTCTGCTTGAGAGTCTCTCCTTCTCCTTCTGCCCCTCCCCCCTGCTAACACACATGCTCTCTCTCTCTCTCTCTCTTTCTGTCTAAAATAAATAAATAAATAAATAAACCTTAAAAAAAAGAGAAAAAAACAGAGTAGTTAGCCTTAAAAAAGAAAATTCTGCAATATGGGACAGCATGGATGGAACTTTAGACATTATGCTGAGTAAAATAAGCCACAGAAAGAAAAATACTGCATGATTCCACTTGTATGAGGTATGTTGGTCAAATTCATAGATTCAAAGAGTGGAGTGGTGGTTACCAGGGGCTAAGGGAAGGGGGAAATGGGGAGTTACTAATCAACAAACATCAAGTTTCAGTTAAACAAGTTGAAGAGATCTGATGCACATTGTACCTATAGTCAACAATAATGTATTATTACACTTAAAAATTTAAGAGAATTAATTTCTTGTGGTGCCTGGGTGGCTCAGTCATTAAGAGTCTGCCTTCAGCTCAGGGCGTGATCCTGGCGTTCTGGGATCAAGCCCCACATCAGGCTCTTCTGCTGAGAGCCTGCTTCTTCCTCTCCCACTCCCCCTGCTTGTGTTCCCTCTCTCACTGACTGTCTCTCTCTCTGTCAAACAAATAAATAAAATCTTTAAAAAAAAAGAGAGAGAGAGAATTAATTTTTTATTGTGTTTTTACCATAATAAAATAAAATATGCTTACATTCAGAAAAAAGCTTTCTGAAAGTGGAAATTATATTAATTTTTTTTTACACATGAGGAATATTTTGTCATTTGTGTGTATTATCACTATTATTAATTATTACTATTATTATTAGACTGCCTTGTAAAGTATCTGCTCAAGGTATTTGCTAATTAATGAGAAGACAGAAACTAGATAATGTCTGCAAGAAAAGATCTTTCTTAAAATCCCCTGAGGAATTAGCCAAATTACTCTTTATGTCATGGTACTCTGTCATGGTTAGAACTTCCACAGAATTCTGCTGACTTGCATTTTGGATAGGGCACTATAGTACTACTTTTCTTGTGCTTCAAAAGCTCAGATTATTCTCATAAGAAAGGAGCTCAACATCTAAGCATATTCAGCAGGATAACATTCTGTTTAGAATGATTTTATATAAAAACAATATTTTATATCAATGAACTAGCACACATACCTATCTTAATATAGAAATGAATTTTATGTTCTCACCTGTCTTAATCCCACTCCAACTTTTAGTTATATAAATAATGCAATGAAGTTAATTTTACTGCTCATTTAATGTAATGTAAAAGTCATTTAATTTGGTATCAAAAAAGCCAAAGCCTAAATGATTCAATCATTTTCATTTGAAATTCATTTCATTTGAATTCACTTGAATTCATTTTCATTTATTCATTTGTACATTCATTCATTTCATTTGAAGCATGTTCATTTAAAAATTGTATCCATTTGAATAGATATATTGTCAACAATGAGCTCTGAAATCTTTTCTGATGATGCACTCTTATCAATAAAAATATTTTGAATACATATAGATCTATGTATATTTTTAGCATTCACATACAAAGATTCCTTTTCCAATGGCCTTCCAAATTGTTCAACTTCATGACCTAAACAAAGAAATCAAAGCACAAAAATCTAGTAGCTTTTTTCTAAGTAAACTAAAATTAAATGAATATTTTGGCTTCTGGGATTGTGATCTAGGCAACGTGGTCTCAATATTGTCATTAGTGTTTACCAAACATCTAAAAAGTGATGCCTAACCATCAAAAGATAAATTCAATATGCCAGACTCAAACCAACTTTTATTTTGTTTCAATCATATACAGGATAACCAAGAAGTATTAAATGTTTAAGAAGCACCTTGAATATAAAAGAGGAGTTTTAATCTAAAACAAACAAACAAACAAACAAAACAAAACAAAGCTCGAAGAGACAGGGGCAATTCAGGGAACAGAAGAGAACTTAAAACAATTACTACCTTAGAGTCACTTAATAAGATAAAGGATACATAGAACAAGAACAGCATGTTTGTTCAGTGAATAAGAAAAAAATTCTGAAATTAAAATGATTGCAGAAATTAACATAAATCTAATAGTAAAACAGAATATATAGAAGAAATGCAAAATAATTATGGCTGTATATTACCTGACTGATTATATTTTAGAAATATGAGGAAAGATAAAATACACACATAAATGAAATAGACTACCTTTTGATTCTAGAAATTCTAGAGGCTAGAATAAAGAAAATGTGGAAAAGGAAACCATAAAATAGATAATATAAGAGCATTTCTTAGAATCAAAAGACCCAAGCCTTCATATTTAAAGGCCTACAACTACCCAGTATAGTAATCAAACAAATATACAAACAAATACCAAGTAGAAGACACATAATTGTAAAATTTCAGAATATTGATAATAAAAAGAAGATTTAAAATGCTTCCAAAGAGGAAAGAGTTTATTTACAAAGGAAAAAAAAACTAGACTGATATATTTCTCATCAACAATGAAAGTTATATGAAAATGAAGATAATTTCTTTATCCATTCCTTTGTTGATTGACATTTAGAATATTTCTATATTTTTGGCTATTATGCATAATCCCACAAAGAACATGGGAATGCATATATCTCTTTGATATCCTGATTTCAATTATTTTGAATATATATTTCTGTGGGATTGCTGGATCTTATGTGAATTCAATTTTTAAGTTTTTGAGGAACAACCAAACCCTTTTCTGTAATGTCCCCACCATTTTACATTTTCACCAAAAGTATATAAGAGTCCAATCTTTCCACATTGTTGACAACACTTATCTTTTTTTTAATAATAGCCATCATGACAGGTATGATATAATGTGATTTTGATTAATTCTTCCCCTTTTGCTCCCACTGAACATTTTATCATATTCCTGTTGACCCTTGGAGAAATGCCTACTCCCTTATCAGATAGATGGTTTGCAAAAATTTTCTCCTATTCTGTAAGTTGTCTTTAACTCTTTGATTGATTCCTTTGCTGTGCAGTGTGCAGAAACTTTTTAAAAGTTTCTAGTCCCACTGGTTTTTGTATTTTTGCTTTTGTTGCTTGTGCTTTTGATGTAAGAGTCAAAAAATCATTTCCAAGACCAATGTCATGAAGTTTTCCCTTATGTTTTCTTCTAGGAGTTTTACAGTTCCTCATGTTTAAATCTTTAATCTATTCTGAGTTTATCTTTGTGTATGATGTAAGATAAGTTTCTAGTTTCATATTTTTGCATGTAGATATCCATTTTTCCCAGAACCATTTGATAAAGAGACTATTCTTTCCCTATGGCATATTCTTGGCAGCTCTGTCCAAGATAAGTTGACCATACACATGTGGGCTTATCTTTGGACTCTCTACTTTGTTCCATTGGGCTATCTATCTGTTTTTATGCCAGTACCATATGATTTTGATTATTGTAGCTATGTAATATATTTTGAAATCAGGAAGCATGATGCTTCCAGCTTTGTTCCTTCTAGTCAAGATCGATTTGACTAGTGGTGTCTTTTGTGGTTCCATTTGAGTTTTAGGGTAGTCTTTCTATGTCTGCAAAGAATTCCATTGAGATTTTAATGGGGATTGCAATTGAATCTGTAGATCTCTTTGTGTAGTATGGACATTTTGACAAATTTTATTTTGAATTTTTTATTACTGCTATTAAAAACAGCCAAGTGTTAATACACTTAATTTACAGGTCAGTTTATTGTCTGTTTCTTTGTCTTTTTGCTGAGCAGGGAGCCTGACACGGAATTGATCCCAGGACTCCAGGATCACGACCTGAGCTGAAGGCAGATGCTTAACCAACCGAGCCACTCAGGTTCCTTCTTCACCTTTTATATATTGACTTAGTTTTAAGTTGTGACTAGAATTTCACGTTCAGGATTCAGAGAAAGGAAAGTCATGAGAACTAATGTCTTCAGTGCCTACCGTATGCTGTGCCCTCTGCTGCTTCTTTTATATCCATCCCTATTTACTTGTTACAACCACTCTGAAAAGCTCATAATATTATCTACAGTGTATAGTTTTATATCATTGCACAAGTGACTATAAATCTGGCCACTTAAAACAAGATACATTTATTATTTTATCTTTTCTGTGGGTCAGATTTCTGGGTACAGCTTAGCTGGGTCTCCGCTCTAGGCTCTTGCCGTACTGAGTATCTAGGTTCTGCCTAGGGGTGTGATCTCAACAGAGGCTTGACTGTGAGAGACTCGCCTTCTCAGCTTCCTTGGATTGCTGGCAGAATTCATTTCCTTGTGTCTGTATGACAGAGATGGTTCAGTTTATTGCTGGTGACAGCTCTTAACTCCTAAAGGCTACTCACAGTTCCTCATTACATGGGTTTTTCCAAGATGGGCACTTATTCATGGCAGCTTTCTTCTTCAGAGCCAGTGAAGGGCAACCTTTCTAACATATCTGCCAACAAGACAAAGTCTTGTATATATCGTAACGTAATCACAATAATGACACCCCATTATCTTTGCCATCTTCCATTGTTAGAAGCAAGACCAGGTTCCATCCATACCCAAAGGGATTATAAAAATAATGTAATATATACTCCACCAAAATGTAAGCCGTTTGTGGGATGAACACATATCTATATTAACTTTTCTGTTTCACAAATAGCATCTGTTATGAGCTAAATTGTGTCTGCCAAAAAAAAAAATGTTGAAATTCGAAGCCCTGTTATGTGTGAATGTGATCTTATTGGAAATAGGGTATTTGCAGATGTAATAAATTAAGATGACGCCATGAGGGCAGGCCTTAATCCAATATGAGTGGTGTGCTTATACAATGAGCTAAAAGCCATGGGAAGATCCAGATGAAGAGGGAGCGCACCATGTGACAAACAATATAGGCAAAACTAAAGCGGTGCTGCTCCAAGCCAAGGAACACCAAGGAGTAACAGCACTACAGAGCTAGGAAGAGGCAAGGAACTACTCTCCCCAACAGGCTGCAGTGGGAGCATGGCCCTGCCAACACTTTGAGTTTGGGTTTCTAGTCTCCAGAGCCTTAAGGCAATAGAGTTCTGTTGTTTTAAGCTACCAACTTGGTAGTACTTTTGTGGCAGCCCTAGGAAACTAATTTAGCATTTAATTCATTTATTGTCTCACACATGGGAAGCAGTGAAGCAATATATTTTGAAGAAATTAAAATCCATTGCACTTAATGGCCAAACACAAAATACTTTATCTTTTGTCTCAATGAATCTAAAAGGACACTGATTGTATAATACATCATTATTTTATGCACTGTTTATTAAAAGAACTAACTAAATACTACTAATTGTGATATAATGCTTTCTTTTCACTTAGAAATGTTTTTCACATCATGCTTTTTGAAATATCTCTTTCATCACATCAGCCTTTACTTTGAAATTTTAAGAAGTCTAATCTGAAGATTTTAACAATTTATCTTGCCTTCACAGTGAAACATGCAATCATTCTGAAAATAGTTTGGTAACAAAATGTAACACAACTTAATCTTCTTGTGAGTCTCTAGTCTTGTGAGTTTCCACAAAGCACTTGTATTTACTTTCAAAGAAAATAATACAACCGTGATTGTTATTGCAATGGCAAACACTTGTTTCATTAATATCAAAATTAGGTCTCACTGTTTTGCTTCCTTTGTTTTTCTTTATAGCTTTTAGAAAAAAGGCCAAATCATAGATTAATATATTTTAAATATTTTAAATCATAATTAAACTCAAAACGTGTAGTAACAGCAATGCACATAAATCCAGTGACATACAGTGTATGTACAGTTATGACTAAATTCATGTGCACACAGGGGGTGCCTAGGTGGCTCAGTTGATTAAACGACCAACTCTTGATTTCAGCTTGGGTCATGGTCTCAGGGTGGTGAGATTGAGCCCAGCGTCCTCAGGGCTCTTTGCCCAGTGGGGTGTCTGCTTGAGATTCTCTCTCCCCCTCTTTCTCTGCCCCTCCCCCTCTCTAAAATAAATAAACAAATCTTTAAAAGAATAAATTCATATACACACAATGACAGCCACTCCATGATGGATGAAGCATCCCTATGATGGTGGCTACTAGACTCTACAGATTGTAAAATAGATCCCAGCTTCAGGATGTTGAAGTGTGAAAAAAATATGTCTTAAAATAAATCGAATAAAATAGTAGGGGTAATAATGTGATAGCCGCCATAGTCCTCTTCAGCATGGGAATAAAAAGAGTCCTCTAACAAGAACAGAATAAATCAAATCTTAATTTAAACTTCATCTAGGTATGACTTTAATTGTTTATCTGCTCATTCAAGTTTGTTGTATCTTTCCTGAAGGCTATACATTCCCATTTTATAGTCCCCTCAGATAACACTGTGGGAGAGGAAAAATAATTTTCCCTCTAACCTTCTGGGTTCTTAGCTGAGACTGATCTGTAATAAAAAGACAGGAGAAAACAACAGGAGAAAAGCAAACAAGTTGAATAAATGTATACTTCCTGTATACATGGGAGATACCCGGGAAAACTGAGTAACTCCCTGAAATGGCCCAAGCCACCACCTTAAATACCATCTCCAGCTAAAAACAAAAGATGTTGTGGGGGGAGGGTTAGTGGGCAGAGAACAGTTATGGGAGGCTACCAGGAAAAGCACAATGAACCAGGGTAAGGTTGCTATGCATTGAGTCATTGCCTTCTCCATTGATAAGAGTTTTTCGAGATTTAGAGGCATCCTCTTCTTTCCCATAAATAAAGACATCCTTACCAATGGAGATTTCCCTTGTAATGTGATTTATAAAAGGGTAACCTACTTCTCCTGTGTCTGCCATTTCTTAAAAATAATCAGCCTAAAATAATCCTTTTGCCAAAGGGACATATTCTAATTGATACATTCTGCTTCCCTTCAACATTGAACCAATTTCAAATGGCTCAATTTAATATAAAGTAGATTAAAATTGTTATGAAAGGATGCAGCCATTAAGGAGAGACCACTTTGAAAGAGAGGGAAGGAAGGAAGAAAGGAAGGAAGGGAGGGAGGAAGGAAGGGTAAGAGGGAGAGAGGCAGCTAAAATGTTTAGAAATACTAAATAATACTAGGAAGTGGAGACATTATCATCTCCATTTTCCATGTGGGGAAAGGAAGCAATGAGAGTTATGCAACTTGTCCAGAGATGAATGACTTGGGAGGTACAGAGCTGAGATTTGCACTCAGGCAGCCTGGCTTCAGAGTTCACCCTCTTGGACCTCTATGTCAATCTGCCTTTCACTAGGGGAGGAGAGAGGAGGGTGGCACTTGTGTATTAATAATGAAGCAATGGTTCTTGCAAAACTTCTATCTACATTTATCCAAATGATAAAAGGTTACCCCTATACTCTTTTTTACCAATAATTATTATTCTGATGGGAGTAACAAACAGAAATTTCAACCATCACCAAAGTAATTCATACTAGAACTCACTGCTCTGTTCCTTTGTTTTTCTCCAAAACTTTTAATTTTAATGTCAAGTCATCATTAGGCATGTTGATTATGTGACTATAATTAATGCCAAATCATAGTAACAATGCTTAAAATTATTGAAACTGTGGTTTTAATTTTTCAAATACTGGGTAACTAGGCAGATATTATGGCCCTTATCTCCTTATCTAAAAACAAATTAAGAGTGATTTTGCCATTTTTGTTCTGTTGAATCTTAAAAATTGTGTTTGTTCACTTTCTCATCCTACCAACATTTATTGAAACTCTGCCATGTGCCAGACATTGTGTCAAGTGATAAGCAAATAACAGGAAACAACACAGCGGGAATATCTGCCTTCACGTAGCTTACAATACTATTTAGTAGTGAAGACAGACTTAAAACCCCACAAGTAAGATACTCATGAAGACAGTGATTTTAAACATTATCTTTACAGAGATTTAGACTCACAAAAGTCATACTGAAAAAAATAAAAGAATAAAGTCTCTCAATGAAACATTAAACAGATGGCTGTAGCAAGTACCATATCTTAGTTTTGATCTTATGGCAATGGCAAAGATATTGGATAACATCTGCAAGTGATTTCAAAGTAATAAAAACTGTTCTTGTTTAAAGATCTTCCATAAATAGCTAAATTGCCTCCCCAAATTGGCAATACCAAAAACTCTCTGTAGGATTACATTATTTTGTTACTGAATTTTATGAAAGGATAAGATCTCTTAAAAAAGGAGAGGAGGTTAAGATGGCGGAGGAGTAGGGGACCCCTTTTTCAGCCGGTCCCCTGAGTTGAGCTGGATAGGTACCAGACCAGCAGGAATATCCACGGAATCAGCCTGAGACGCAGGAAGATACATCTGGATCTCTACAAATGAACATCTCCAGCGCTGAGTATCGAGGTGCGAATCGGGGAGCCGTGAAACCGCGCACGGATATCGGAAGATAAACAGAAGGGGGAGGGAGCCACCGTGTCAGGGCGCCGGGAAGCGGTAGCCATCTGCACGGGGGAGCGGACGGACCACGGACCAGCACACTTGAGACAGCACTGAGAACGGGAGCTCTAGGAGCGCGCGCGGGGGGGCTGGCGGGCCACCTGCACTGGGGGGGGGGGGGGACCGGGACCCGCACCCTGGAAACAACAGACTGAGTCCGTGAGCCGGGAGCGTGCGCCACCAAGCATCTCACGGAGCTCTGGAGCTCCGGTGTGCTCACTGGATCCCGGCTGAGTCCGGGAGCCCCGGGAGCGTGCGCGGGGTGGCTGGTGACTGGCGGCTGGCGGCTGGAGGGCCACCTGCATGGGGGAGCAGGCAGACTCACGGTCAGCACCCACAAGACACCAGACTGAGACGGGAGCTCCGGGAGCCCATGCGGGGCGGCTGGCGACTGGCGGCTGGCGGGGTTGGAAACACAAAGGACAGAGACGTGCCGGCCCTGGAAGTGAGGGCTGGGACGCCGGGGGTGGGGCACACAGCCTGGGATGGTGCAGGGTTGAGCAGCACCAACAGAAACAGAGTTAAAGTGGCCAGAACATCAGTGGTGAACGATCCGCGATCCCTCTGTTCTGAGACAGAGGCTGAATTTCAGCCGCTGCTGCTCTCTCAGAAGAGGCATAGCAAACCGCCAGGGAAAGCCGCCAGA
>NC_048222.1:92872402-92872503 GCF_002007445.2 Ailuropoda melanoleuca | reverse complement strand
ACCTGTCTTCGGATTAGGGCGTGATCACAGAGTTCCGGAAAGGAGTCCCTTATCGGGCTTCTCCGCTGGGAGCCTGCTTCTTCCTCTCCCACTCCCCTGCT
>NC_048222.1:92818321-92872302 GCF_002007445.2 Ailuropoda melanoleuca | reverse complement strand
AAAAAAAGATCTCTAAAAAAAGAAATTTATTAATTAGAGCCAAATCACTTTTGTAATACCTGCCACTAATGCTCTTAAACTAATTGAATCTTAAGAATCTGATCCTTTTAATGAAGGGAACTCCTTAGGGGAATTTTGGTGCTTTTGCTTCTGGGAGAGAGGAAGAAGACCACAAAGGAGAGGTGACAAAGACACATACCTGAATGTGGAGAAAACATTCTATTTTTTTAAACTTTTTAAGAGATTTATTTATTTATTTATTTGAGAGCGAGAGAAGAGAGAGAGAGAGAGAGAGAGAGAGACAGAGAGAGACAGAGACAGAGAAGATGCAAGTGGGTGGGAGAGGCAGAGGGAGAGGGAAAAGCAGACTCCCCGCTGAGCATGGTGTGCATGGGGCACCATCCCAAGACTCTGAGATCATGACCTGAGCTGAAGGCAGATGCCCCACCAACTGAGCCATACAGGAGTCCCTAGAGAAAATGTTTTAGAATGAAGAGGAGAATCTGTCACTCCAAAATACGTCTCTTTGACAAAAGGATTATTTTAGGCTGATTATTTTTAAGAAACAGCAGACAGGAAAAGTTTTGACATCTAAATAAAAGTTACCCTTTTGTAAGAGACATTTACATTTATAAGAGAAATCATTTGGAAGGGTGTCTACCTTTCTATACCTGGAAGAGGAAGATGCCTCTAAATCTCAAGAAACTCTTATCAATGGAGAAGGCAATGACTCAATGCATAGCAACCTTACCCTGGTTTATTGTGCTTTTCCTGGTAGCCTCCCAGTTATGGAGGCTACCCCCATCCCCCCCCCACATCTTTTGTTTTTACCTGGAGATGGTATTTAAGGTGGTGGCTTGGGCCATTACAGGGAGTTACTCAGTTTTCCTGGGTATCTCCCATGTATACAGGAGGTATACATATTATTCAACTTGTTTGCTTTTCACCTGTAAATCTGTCTTTTTATTACAGAACAGTCTCAGCCAAGAACCTAGAAGGATAGAGGGAAAATTATTTTTCCTTCCTCACAAGAACAAAGATGTCGGATATTCAATTTAAGTTTTTATATGTTGCAAAGAAAAGCCTTTTTAATTTCCCAAACCTTTATTAATGTTGCTATATATTTAGAGATTTGATGTGAGTGTGTATGTCTGTATGGATGAGTGTACGTAGTTGTTGGGGAGGAAAAATTTTATTCTACCTTTCAAAGATTTTTCTGGCTGATCTAAAAATTAAATTGACACAAGATAGATTAAAAGAAGTCTAATTTTGTATATATATAGGAACCCCACATACATGAGAGGTTCAAAGCCAGAAAGGTAAAATGAGGTATATTTACCATCCTGAGCTAAGCATTGGGATAGGAACCTGGGTCTTCAAAGGGAGGAAGGCAACTCACAGGGCAGTAAGAAGAGCAGATGTTCGATAATTAGATGTTTGCCCTGCCATAAAGATGAGTCACTCAAATAAAATTTATCTCCGGTAATAACTCTAATTCTGGGAAAGAACTCCAACGTAGATACTTCTAGAATTTGTTAAGGGAGGGAAAGTTTCTCTTGAGTCCACTGGGTCTCAATTGCCTTCAGCTCAAAACAGTGTACAAAATGTCCCCAAAATGGCACATTTTGGTGAAACGTGTTCTGAACCCCTTTAAAATCAAAAAGGGTCTGAATTTCATGTTTAGATTGACTCCAGGAGAAATAAAGGAAGTAACATTACCCATAAAATAAAAAGCAAGACTGCAATGGAGATAAAATCCCAGAGCATCAGATGCTAGAGAAATGCAATCACACAAACACCTCTCCCTACCATCTTCCCTCCCTTCCTCCTTCTCTCTCTCTGTCTCTCTCAACTTCCACTCCTAGAAAGTTATGGAAATTAAACACTGACCTTTTCCAAAGAAATAGATTGAAGTCAAAATTATCTAGACCCATTCTAGCTCTTAAGGATTTAAGTCACACAAGGAATGGTTGAAGAGAATTAAAATAGTAGTTAAGAACAGTTGAGAATATGGGTTGTTATTTAATCCTCAGAGATGTGCAAGGTCAGTTGCTTCTTAGCTATTTTATAAGCAAGGAAACTAAGATTTATAAAGGCTACATAATGTCAAAAACTAGGAAGAGGCAAAGAGGAATTTTATCTCAGCTGGTCTCCAAAACCTGCGTGTATAACAGGGCTTAGCTTAAGCAAGAAAAGACTGAGAATAGCAAAATAGTATTCCTAAAGTTATTATGACTTTTTTATTATATAAAATGACATCAGTAAACAAAAGGAACAAACCTTCTCTTCTATTCAGAGGCAGATCCAGTAACAATTAATGAGCATTTCAAGGAGGAGTCTCATCTCCATATATGTGATTTCAGCAACTAGAAGTGTCCAACAGTAGAAGAGTTGGAACATCAGGGCAGAGGATGAATGATCATATGACAAAAACACTATGGGAAATATGAGAGATGGTCTTTTACAGGGATCGTATGGGGTCTGAATGATGTCCAGACTCCATTAAGGTGTAAGGTTTTGTGAACTAAAAATCTCCATACAAAGTAAATTTTCCTTGTCCTTTTCCCCCCAGTTTTGTGGAAACAAGGCTAGAGTTCTTAGACTATTAAAAATTGGTGGTAACCCAAATTTCAACTTCTGATTTTCTCCAACTTGCAAATGGTTTTATTGAAATCTTACTTTATTATTTTAACTCCAGTAGGAAAAATTTTTGATGAATAATATACACAAATGTTTTTTTACATAAGCTATTCCAAAGAAAAATCACCCAATCCCTAAATGTGTTCAATTTTGCATTTGTCCTTGGAATTTTAGAAAACATTCCCTATGATTTTTGGAAAAGAATAAAATGCCTAAATATCCAATAGAAATTTTATCTGTCCTTATGGTATAAGAATTCTTCTTAAGTAACTACAATCTGTGCAGTTGAAGGTGGCCTTAAAATTAATGAAGCATGGGCTAGCTCCTGGAAGAAATCCCAGTTTTTCTTGGATTGTTGTAGAGGAACATAAAATTTTGCTCAACCATAAAATGATTATGCATAGATCCAACCTACTCAGACTTCCTTCTCAACCAAAAAGAAAAAAAAAAATTAAGGGAAAATTTCAGTATCATTAGAAGTATCAAGAAGGAGGGTAAGGCCGTGATTTTCTTTAAAATATATAATTTCATTATTTTCAGTTATTTTTGAATGAAGAAGAGTTTTACAATGAAGGCCTTCTGTGTATCTTTCTGGCAAAGCAACAACCAAAATACATCCGTGCATGTGTGCATATGTGCATGCATATGTATATTCCTTGTAAGGTTTTTATTGTGGATTCTATCAGCATTTAATGTATTTTCTGCTTTTTACCTTTTATAAGCAGATCATAAATCCCATTGATGGATATGGAATTGAGGTCACCCTTGCTGCTCTGTGTAGCAAAGTCAACCATACCCTGAGGGTCAGCTAATGCTGTTCTTCATGGCTTGTTCAGGAGAACTTTGAAATGAGACATCCATCTTTCTGGAATGTCAGCATTTTAGGCATGTAGGCTTACTATTTCATCACTGGCAAGGATAAAGCCCTGAGAATGTTATGTTTTTTGCTAAGTACAGTAAACACTTCCTGGTCTACTGCATTTTCGTGTGGCATCTTTTCATAATAATATTTCCTGTAGGTCATCCATTCACTGCTTTCTGTAAATATTCAGAAAATAGCTGTCAGCAATCAACTGAGTCAATTGAAGTTTCTGATTAATGGGGAAAGTTGAGTCATCCATGACTGGTCTATTCATCTTTTACTGTTGTGCTAACAGAAAGAAAAATGGCCTTAATACTGGATTGGGTTTTTTTGCTAAAATTATTGCACTATCTTTTGTTTGGTAGTATTACTTGTGGGCTTCAAATCATCTGATGTTGATTTAACTATATATCAAACATTTAAAATATGTTGGGGCGCCTGGGTAGTGCAGTCATTATGCGTCTGCCTTTGGCTCAGGGTGTGATCCCGGCGTTCTGGGATCGAGTCCCACATCAGGCTCCTCCACTGGGAGCCTGCTTCTTCCTCTCCCACTCCCCTGCTGTGTTCCTTCTGTCGTTGGCTGTCTCTCTGTCACATAAACAAATAAAATCTTTAAAAAATATGTTAATCATTTTAATAAGTATTTGTTAAAAATATTTATTAATAAACACATACATATAACATTTATTGAGCACATACTATATGTTAGTAAATAGTCTGAGGTGTTAAAATGGCTTATGGGGTTTAGCCCTCATTACATTCTAGGAAAAAGTAGATGAATTATTTAAACCCACTTTATAAATGAGAAAAATGAGGCATAGTTATGCTCTGAACTTAGCCACATAGCTAGAAAGTAACAAAATACTTATAGCCATATATGAGTATTTTCATATTACTTTTCCTAGTAAGTTGTGAATTCTAAACCCTTTTTACTTATGAGTAAGAAAAAAAATCAGCTATCAACAGGAAAGAATAATGATATACATTCTTGCAGCTTTTGACAAGGCTAATGATAAAGACCATCTAGTCACAAGGAAAACATTCACATCAATGTCAATTTTTTTAAGTGTGGGATTTAAAAGGGTATGTGCAATGCAAATATAACTGTGCAGATTAGGTATTCATATAGAAAACAACTGGAAAAGAATATTAATAAGCAAAACTATATAGGTAACATGATTTTGATGACTTTATTTTTTTTAATTTCCCTTAATATTTTTACTGCATTATTCATACAATGAAGACTATTCATGTTAAAATTAGTTAAATGCACCCCTCAAAATGAAATACTTAGGTACAAATGTAACAAAATATGTATAGAATCTATATGAAGAAAATTACAAAACTCTGATGAAAGAAATCATAGAAAAATGAAATAAATGGAGATATTCCATGTTCATTGACAGAAAAATTCAATACTGTCAAGATGCCAGTTCTTTCCAATCTGAAATATAGATTCAGTGTAGTCCCAATCAAATACCAGCTGGTTATCTTGGGGATATCAATGAACTGATTCTAAAGTTTATATGGAGAGGCAAAATACTCAGAATAGTCAACACAATATTGAAAAAGAAGAACAAAGTTGGAGCACTGACACTACTTGATTTCAAGACGAATGGTAAAATAGTAATCCAGAGAATGTTGTATTGGTGAAATAATACAATGAGAGAGAATAAAGAGCTCAAAAATAGATCCATATAAATATAGCCTACTGATCTTTGACAAAGGCAATGGCAGTACAATGGATAAAAGGTAGTCTTTTCAACAAGTAGAGCTGGAACTGGGCATGAACATGCCAAAAAAAAAAAATTCTAGACACAGACTTCGTACCCCTCACAAAAATTAACCCAAAATGGATCACAGACCTAAATGCAAAGTGAAAACTATATAATTCCTAGAAGATAACAAAAGAGAAAAATCTAAATGAGCTTGGGCGTGGAAAAGATATTTTAGATGCAATGCTAGAGGCATGATTCATGAAAGGAAAAATTGATAAGCTGGGCTTCATTAAAAGCAAAAATTTCTGTTCTGGGAAAGACACTGTTAATAAGACAAGAAACACACTGGGAGGAAATATTTGCAAAAGACATATCTGATAAAGAACTGTTATCCAAAAAAAAAAATCTATATCTATCTATCTATCTATCTATCTATCTATCTCTCTCTCTCTCTATCTATCTATCTATCTATATTAAACTCCTAAAACTCAACAATAAGAATACAAACAACCTAATTTAAAAATGGGGGAAATTCCTGAACAGACACTGAGACAAAGAATTATACAGATGGCAAATAAGCATATGAAAAGATGTTCCACATCAAATGTCACCCGGGAAAATCAAATTAAAACAAAAATGAGATACTACTACACACCCATTAGAATGGCCAAAATTCGGAACACTGACAACACCAAATGCTGATGAGCATGTGGAGCAACAGGAACTCTCATTCGCTGCTGGTAGGAATGCAAAACTGTACAGCCCCTTTGAAGACATCTGGGCAGTCTAAACACATTCTTACCATACAAAGTCTAGCAATATCTCTCCTTTGTATTTGCCCAAAGGAATTAATAACTTATATTGACACAAAAACCTGCACATGGATGTTTATAGCAGCTTAATTCACAATTGCCAAAACTTGGAAGCCATCAAAATGTTCTTCAGTAGGTGAATGAATAAACTGTGGTCTGTCCAGACAATGGAATAGTATTCAGAGATAAAAAGATATGAGCTATCAAGATATGAAAAGACATGGAATAAATCTATGCTCATTATTAAGTGAAAGAAGCCAATCTGAAAAGACTACATACTGTATGATTCCGACTACATGACATTCTGGAGAAGCAAAATTCTGGGGACAGTTAAAAGATCAGTAGGTGTTAGGGGAGAGGGAAGGTTGAATAAATGAAGCACAGAGAATTTTCAGAGCACTTGAACTACTTTGTATGATACCATAGTGGCTGATACATGTAATTCTAAGTTTGTACAAACTCACAGAATGTACAAGACCAAGAATGAATCCCTTTAAACTATGAACTCTGGGAGATAATTATGTGCCAGTATGCATTCATTCATTGTAATAGATGTACCACCCTGGTAGGGGATGTTAATAGTGGGGAAGGTTATGCATGTGAGGAGGCAGGGGATGTATGGGAAATCTCTATACCTTCCACTCAATTTTGCTGTGAACCTACAAGTGCTTTAAAAAAATAAAATCTATTTTGGGGTGCCTGGGTGGCTCAGTTGTTAAGCGTCTGCCTTTGGTTCAGAGCGTGATCCCAGGATCCTGGGATCAAGCCCCTCATTGGGCTCCTTGCTCTGCTGGGAGCCTGCTCCTTCCTCTCCCACTCCCCCTGCTTGTGGTCCCTCTCTCGCTGGCTGTCTCTCTCTCTGTCAAATAAATAAATAAAGTCTTTAAAAAAAGAAAGAAAGAAAGAAAAGAAAAGACATTTGTTTAAAAAATAAATAAATAAATAAATAAAATCTATTTTAAAAAGTTACTGCAGTGAAAAATTACAATGCTTTACAATTGTTATCATGTGATTAAAATTGTTGTATATATTCAAATGTTTTATATAAATACACAGTATTTATATTTCATATATTTACATATATATTCATTGTTTTATATATTTATATATATTTCATCTCTTTACATATATATATGTGTGTGTACATATACCTATGACACTATGGACTGAATTGTGTCCCCCACCCCCAGATTTGTATGTTAAGTCCTAACCCAATGGGATGACATTCGGAGACCTTTGGAAGGTAGTTAGTGTAAGATGAGATCACAAGGGTGGTCCCTCATGATGAGATTAGTGGCTTTATAGGAAGAAAAAGAAAAAGAGAGATCCCTCTCTCCACCATTTCAGGACACAGTAAGAAGGCAGCCATCTACAAGCCAGGAAGAGAGTTTACATCAGGAACCAAAATGACTGGTACCTTGATCTTATACTTTCCAGCCTCCAGAACTGTGGTAAATAAATGTCTTAAGTGTCTATTGTTTAATGCACTCAGTCTATGGTATTTTGTCATAGCAGACAAATACTGAACAAATACTAAACACACACACACACATTCTGAAAGGATAGACAACAAACTGTTAAGAGTGGTTACTTCAATGGGAATTTTGGAGGGAGGAAAGAGACCTTTACTTTCCACATATGTTAATCTTATGTAATGCTTGAAATTTTAATGAAATGAGTATATTAATTTTTATTTTAAAACCCAAAGAAAATCAAATGTGTTAATGAAGGGATGATGACTATCTCGTTTCCTTTTCTTAGGTAGTCATGATGTGCTATTAACAATTTAAAAATTTGACATATAGTAGGCCTTTAAAAAATATTTCTGGACTAAACAGAAATACGTTGTTTTAAACACAAATATGTTTGATGTAGTGACCATACCTATATAGGATTTCTGATGATTTTTTAATATAAGACCTTATACATTGTATGCTGTATTCCCATTGGCAAAACACATCTCAGGAAACGTCCTGTCATTCCCTCATTTTATAAAATGAGACTACCTTTGCAGAAGAATACCACAGTAAGACAAATGAGCTCCAGGATATAGAAAGATAGTTACAAGCAAGGCAGCCCTGTTGGGGGGCGGGGGAAACCAATGTTGGTTCCAGTTACACAATGAGAGGGTTTTCTCACATAATTTCACATATATGGCCACACATGAATCAATACAAATAATATTTCCTAACTAACAGTAAAAAGAAAAAGGAAGAGGAAAAAAAGAAGGATCACTAGAATATGCACATATATGAGTACGTGAGCAAGAGTACATTATATAAAAACCAAAAAGTACTCAACAAATACATGCAACTGTATAGATTTCAAATTCAGAGGTACACGGTCACTTAGCAAATGAATCTGGTAGGAAGACTTATGTCTGATTGTATGCTCTGTGATGGACAAAGCCCAAAGGCACAGAAATTGACCAACTTGAGCCACAGTCACTATGCCCTTCCAAACTGTCCAAGCTGTTTGTGGTTGAAATAATGATGAAATCTTGATAGTAATAATTTGCCTCATTTTCCCTGCAAAATACCTAATAACTTCCAAAATCAGTCTGTTCTGTTTTCTGGATATGATAAGAAAGAAAGAAAGAAAGAAGAAAGAAAGAAAGAAAGAAAGAAAGAAAGAAAGAAAGAAAGAAAGAAAGAAAGAAAGAAAAGAAAGAAAGAAAAGAAAGAATGAAAGAAAAAAAAAACTTGATACCAATATAAACCTTGTTACGCTTACAAAGTGTTTTCATGCACATCTTCCCATTTGGTGATTACAACAACCTCCTGAAGAAGTTTGTTATAAACCAAAACATCACATCTAAGGGGAGTTAAAGGATGCCATTTCTGCACAACAGGCAAGTAGCAAGGCTGTGATATAAATGTAGATATGTGGACTTTAGACACAGCCTTTTAAAATTGTTATGCTAGAAATTCCATAATTGTTGTAGAAAACTAGAGAATAGAAAGACTCCAGGAAGAGGAGTATTTCCTGGGTCTTTTGCTGCTACATTCTTTAATTTCTCAACAGCTAGCCAACTGAAGCTGTAAATAGCTTTATCTTATTCTACAAAAGCAGAGTTTCATCTTTTTTTCTCTAAATACTTGTATGCACTTGGTAGTTAGAAACTTCATATTTGAGCCAATTAACCCAATAAAAATCATTTCAGCATTAAAGTTTAGAAACCATAGGATAGGGTACTAACATCATTTTTGCATGTTTAAAGGTTCGTAGAATTGACTTTAAATGACCCAAATGAATCTCCTAGCACATAGAGATCTAGGAGAGCTCATTAGAGCGGGCACGTATAACAGTTACTGAAGCAACATTTTTTAATAGCTGAAGCTTATATGATTACAAGTCACTTTCTTTTTATTAAAATGACCAATTAGAAGGCAGTAGTCTATTTTATCAAGCTGGAAACATAGGCTGGATTTTTCCTTTTTAATGAAAAAGACAAGATAGTGTTTAATTTTCAGCTTAATGGGTTGCAAATTCCCACCCTCATTTTGTAACACTAAAATTGAGGCCAAGAAAGGATAGGTGTATTTGTAAAAACTGGTTTCACTCTCCTCATGCAACGAGAAGGCCCGGGGAGGATAAGCAATTAAAAAAAAAAGACTGGTGAGAAAATGGAGATCAGAATGAAAGCCAAAAGCTTAAGGCGAACTGTAAAACTCTACAATGGCAGGTGGGTTCTGACTTCAAGAAATAAATGCTGAGACAAAGTCCAGAGTACAGAAAGTTTTCTTGGGAGTGACATTTGTGAAATCAAAAGAGAAGAGGGAAGATGAGGCTGGAGGAGCTGTGAGCTGCCATGCAGCTCTAACAAAGTGTCTGCCTGCCCCAGGGGGAGCACAGGAGCAAAGACTGTCTGTTAAAGGAGTCGCATTTGGGTGGAAATGGCTAGGCCCTTGTTCCACTGTCTTGCTCCATCGTTGACTGCCTCACCTCAAGAATAGCACGACCTTGACTCAAAAACTAAGGTGGATTCAAGGGGTTAACAAGGAGGCTATCAGCTGAACAACCTCTTTTCTTGAAAGGGTATCTGTGTGGCAAATTTCCATGTTTGGCACACATGGTTTACATCTGTACTGATTACACAGATGGCTATGGATGTGTTAGCTTGATATTGGCTATATGTTTATTATGTGCAATATACAAGGACAAAAGGCTCCATGAACCGAAGAAAGACAAGTGTCCATTCAGTTCATCATAAGAAATCACTTAATTTTCCTATAATCATAAAAGATTATAAACATACGGTAACATGTATCTTGTTCTAAATATGACAAACTGCCCAAAAATGAAAACATCACAGAGAAAAAGAAATAGAATGTATTTAGTACTATTCTAAAGATACTCAATAAATTATAGACAAAGTTAAAATTCAGCCTATATAAAGAATAACACAGTTAAAAGACTTGCCGGATAGGAAAGCTGACCCTTCTGAGAAGCCCCACTGCAGTGGATGGCATTTAACCTGCTCGCATGCTGTGTGGATGACCCTGTTCCACGAACAGGAACCTCTACAAACTGTCCTCTGACACAAATATTCTGTTATTGGTCTTTGTCATTTGCAAAGGACTCTATAGAAGTCATTTCTCAGGGGCTTCGGTATACTTTGTTTCTATGATACCAATTATTAAATGTGTAAAATAACAACGATTAACACTTAGTGGCTACCTGATGAACTGACTTGAAAAGAAATTTCAGTAAATGATATTTCAAGATGGGAATGCATTCGGTTCCGACTGGGAAGCTGAAAAAATGTTTTTAAAGCTAACCTTTAATCAACAAAGAATTAAAGAGGGCAATAACAAAAAAAATGTAAATGACTATCAGGGAACTTGAGGGGCAAGAGAAACATTGTTTGGGTTTAGGATATGTAGAAATATCTAAGGAGAGTTAAAGATCTGGCTTATAGCACAGACCCCTGGAATTCAGCTGAGAACTGAGTTTGTGTGGCAAAACTCTGAAATCAACATCATCCACGCTTCTTTATTTGTCCTTCATTGTTACCCTTCTTCTGACCATCTCACCACCCCAGACTCTTCATGTCTCTAAGCTACACACTGCATCACCCTATTTACTCAAATCCGAATAGCCCACCTCTCCCATACCCAAATCCTCTCCCATTGCTTCCATGACTTGACACACTAACTGCATACCAGGGTACGAACACAGGGGAGCAGCTAGCTGTTTGATAGCAGAAGAGCCTGTTAAAAGGGCCCCTTCAATTCTCATTACAGAGAAGTACCTAGACAGGATATCATATGACAATTGCAGGCAATATTCTGGGGCTAAGAGTACACTTTCCAGGTAAGTCTACAGAGTAATATCTGAAGTCATCATTTCACAGCTGGTGCTGACACCAGAACATGGGTGCTATTTACATCTCAAAGTGCAAAATGATTACACATCCCTTCCTGCTCCCTCCTTTTAGTTCTAATATAGTACCATTAGAAGGCATTAGATAGATCAAGTGTTTTTTGCAAGAGGATCCACTGAAATAAGATTAGCAACATATTTGGGGTGCCTGGATGGCTCAGTCAGTTGGGTGACTTACTCTTGATTTCAGCTCAGGTCATGATCTCAGGGTTGTGGGATTGAGACCCTGTCAGAAATTGTGCTCAGCCTGGAATCGGCTTGTCCCTTTCCCTCCCCCTCTGCCTCTCCCCCTGCTTGTGCAAGTGCACATGCTCTCTCTCTAATAAATAAATAAATAGATAAATAATAAATAAATAAATAAATAAATAAATAAATAAAATCTTTTTAAAAATTAGCTATGTATTTGAAAAAACTTTTCTGGGTGCCTGCCTGTCTCAGTAAGTAAAGAAGATGACTTGGTCTCAGGCTCTGAGTTCAAGCCCATAGTGGGCATAGAGCCTACTCAAAAAATAAATAAATAAATAAATAAATAAATAAATAAATAAATAATAATAAAAAGAAAAAAAATGTTCTTGGTTCATTATTATGCCTAGAGTTAGGCACACTGAAATGAATTTAAGCAGATGTATGTCTATGACACTTTGAAGAGAAAAAGATACCAATACACTGCACCCCTACAGAAAAATATTATATTTATAATCTTCAAGTACAATTGACTAATATCCAAATATCCAGCATTATCAAGAAATGTAAGTATGTATATACATTTGTGTGTGTGTGTATATATATATATATATATACGAAAGTATGAAGGGTCTAAAAATAAAAGAAAAATAATGAAATCACTGTGCAGTCAGTATGATATTTAAAAATTCCCAGTGGTTTTTCTGAATCTTCAATCTTCATCCAGATACTTACCTTATGTAGCTCCATCCACAATCTGACAATTCTAAAAAATAATTTATAATTTTATTTATAATTTTTATGAGGTTTTCAGTTGAATTCCAGTTAGTTAACATCCAATGTAGTATTAGTTTACATGTACAATACAGTGATCCAACAATTCCATACATCACCCAGTGCTCATCGTGACAAGGGCACTCCTGAATCTCCATCCTCTCTTTCACCCACCCCCATTCTCACCTCCCCTCTGGTAACCATCAGTTTGTTCTCTGTGATTAAGAATCTGCTTCTTGGTTTGTCTCTGTTTCCTTTTTTCCCCTTTGCCCATTTGTTTTGTTTCTTAAATTCCACATATGAGTGATTATAACTTTTTAAAGGACAATCAAGTAGTAAAGATACATAAAAAATTTTATGTACAAGTGTTCAAAATGGGGGTCAAAATTAAAATCAACTTAAATCTTTATAGAGACTAATACAGCTCTGCTCCTGGCTCCTCCCCTTTCTACCTACATAACTCAGGCAAGTTTTGAGATAGAAATATGAATGTTTCTAATGTATAAAGTTCTTGTGAGAATTAGACAGGTTAACACATGTAAAGCACTTAGAACAATGTTTCTAATGTATAAAGTTCTTGTGAGAATTAGATAGGTTAACACATGTAAAGCACTTAGAACAATGGATCATTATTTATTCAGGAAAATAAACTATGCAATCTAGATATAGGAAATGGCCCATTTATTGATACACATTGATTTTTCAAAAATAGGGTTCGTTATCCATGGTTAATAGGGACTGGAAATTTTATAATGTATTTATTCAAAACTTCTCTGGTATCAATTTTCTAAAAGTACCTGGGCAATTTGACTTGGTGGAAATAGCTCCCATCCTCTTTCAGCACCTAACTTGTGTACTTTAATACACATGGAGGAGATTATTTTGTAATGCAGAAGGAGGTAGTAGCTTGGTTAGGTCAAGGTTCCCTAGGGAGGAAAGGAAAAAGGATAATTAAATAAATTTATTAAAGCTATTACCTTTATGTTCCCTTATACCAGTTTGGATCACATTGATTAGAGAAGTAAAGGCTAGAAGCTGATAGAATTATTTTTCATAAAATACTTGATAACA
Source organism: Ailuropoda melanoleuca (assembly GCF_002007445.2). Classification (NCBI taxonomy): domain Eukaryota; kingdom Metazoa; phylum Chordata; class Mammalia; order Carnivora; family Ursidae; genus Ailuropoda; species Ailuropoda melanoleuca. Next base: position 92,858,857 of record NC_048222.1, on the reverse strand, counting down.
TTCTGTGTGAAGAATGAATGCCAGAAATTGACCTATTTTAAGAGTGACTTTGGGAGAAATTCCAAGTTGGTTTTCTACAGAAACCAATACTGTGCTATTACTCTAAGAATCATGAGATGATGCTCTTTGCGAGGACTGGGATATTTTCACCATGAATGCCATCAGCCATATCAACAGAGTGACTTCATGGAGTGACTATATACAGTGGATGTCAAAAATGGTGGACGCTATATGATGAACAGCAGGTGATTCATTGGTATAAGATTGGTGTATAGGCATTATAAGACATGCCTTTGGGGGTTCTCAGATATAGCTGAGAAATGCTTTGAGACACTGCTTGAACATGAATGGTATGGTTGAGAATCATCAGAATTGGAATATAAAAACAAATGTGATTTCACTTGTGTCCCAAATCTAGTATTTCCCAGAGAGCTTTAGAATTATATAAGGTTACACACGAATGATTAAGGCATCTTGTTTAGAGAATATAACTATATACTATCAATCAAATCATAAATCAATAGCTTTAGTGGTTTAAAATATAAGGAGTATGATTAGTACCTAAAGGAAAACTTACTAATAAAAATAGTACAATTAATTAAAAAATTTTTAACTAATGGAATTCTTAAAGTATAGAATTACAAATATGAAGCAGGAAAAAATAACATTATCTTCAATTAATAACAAATACTATAAAGCTAAAACAGGAAATTACAGTTACTTAATGAGGCAAATAACTACCAATTACAATTTTCTTAACAATTCACTTAAGGTATGACAGTCAAGAATTGATATATTTGAAAAACATATTAAAGCTGATTTTACTTTTAAAGGAAATTGCATTATAGTACAACCTTACCTCATGTCCTAGATATAAAATTATATCATGAGAAAATCTCCTCCCACATCCCATCAAAACCTCTGTCTCAGAATTTCTACTTTCACTCGTTATGGAGTAACCAGACTAGACACATCCTCCCACCTAAAAGACTAGACAAAATATATGAACCAACAGGCAGCATTGAGAGAGAAAAATGAAACAAAGTGAGTCCTAAATATGACCCAGCTTACTACCAGGAGAGAGTTTTCAAGTTGTAGTGAGGGAAGGCGGAACCCAAACAGACCCCGGTGATTTTCTTGAGTTGAGAAGACAGAGCTCAGAGTTCAGGAAGGCCAAGGTAGCTAGAATTGTTAAGGCAGAGAACTGAAGAGGAGAAAGTTACATAGAAAGAGAGAATTATGGAGATATGCAAAGGGGCCTCTTTGTGTCTTCACCTGATTACTGATCAGTACATGACATGAGAAAACCACTACCTCTGGGGAGAAACTACTCAAAAGGAGAAGAAATCCCTAGATCTTAAAAAGGACCAAGAATAGTTCTTGTTTTAACCAGTCACAGTGGATAGACTTTCTAACACATGAAGCATCAAGTGGAGTCTTCAGAAGGATATTGTGCCATGGTGGTGATATGCAATTGGCCCAAGATTAAAGGCTGTCCTGGACAATCTAACAAGACGTATAAGCAAGACATGAAAAGATCAAACTGTTTCCAAGTAACTTAATTTCACTCCAGAACAAAGCCAAAAAATATTTAAAGAAATTTGAAACAAAATCTCTGGCACCCAATAGGTAAAATTTGCAATGTCTAGTTTAGTATGCAATCAGAGAATAACAGATAGGCAAAAGGCAGGAAACCACAATGTGCAATGAATGAATAACAATAGAAGGATATGAAAAAAATGATACAGATGATGAATTAATAAACAAGAATGTTGAAATAGTTATTATGAACATGCTACATATGTTCAAGAAGGTAGAGAAAAGTATGAGCATAAAAAAAGAAATGGAAGACAGGTAAAAGACCCAGATCAAACTTCTGGAAATGAAAAAGAAATTCATGGGGGAAAAAATACACTGGGCGAAATTAACCATAGATTAAACACTGCATAAGAAAATATTAATGATTGGGGAGACATTGCAGAAGAAACTATCCAAAATGAAGCACGGAAAGAAATAAGACTAAGAGAAAGAATGAACTGTGACATGAGCTATGGAATAAGAATAAAAGAGCTGTGAAAGTTGGAATGGAGAGCAGAATAAAAGTTGAAGAAATAATGCTGATATCATCCCAAATTTGATGAAAATTTTAAGCCCTCAGATCCAGAATCTCAACAACTCCCAAGCACAAAGTATATGAAAAATGCTACATCAAAACACATCATAAACAAATTTTTAAAAACCAGTGATGAAGAAAAGTAATCTTAAAAGTGCTCTCTCTGCCTCCCAAAAAACACATTATATAGATAGGAATAAAGGTAAGTGTGACAACTGAATTTTTGTCAGAAACAATGACAGTCACCTTTAAAGCACTGAAAGAAAAAAAAAATCAATCTAGAATTCAATGCACAGAATTCTCTCTTTTAAGAGAACAGGAAATAAAAACTGCTCTTTGACATGCAAAAGTTGAAAGAATATATCACTAGCAGAGCAGTACTACAAGAAATATAAGAAGGGAAGTCCTTCTGGTCCCAGGAAATAGTAGCAGATAGATATTTGTATTCACACAAAGAAATAGAGAGCCGTACAAATTCACCTAGAACAGTACCCAGAAAATAATAAGCCCTCAATAATTATTTGGTGAATGAATGAACCAAACTTCTTGACAGCAGTACTGGAAGCTAAAATACAATGGAAAAATAACTTTTAAACTCTGAGGAAAAATTATTTTCAACCTCAGGTTCTATACCAAGCCAAGAAGTCAATCTAATATGAAGATAGAATAAAGACATTTTCAGGCATACAAGGTATGAAAAATTATACCTCATCTTTACCTTTTCCAGGATAACACTGAAAGGTAGGCAAATTTTTCCTCAAAGAAAGGTTGAATCAAGAAAGAGAAATACAGGGAATCCAGATGCAGGAGTTTCAATTCAGGAGAAGAACTAAGGACAAGTGGAAAGAAAATCCATGCACCCATAAATTGGGTAACAAAGAAGACATGATAAATTAATTCCTAGAAGCATACAACCTATCAAGAGAGAATCATAAAGAAATAAGTTTGAACATACCAATAATGAATAGGGAGATTGAATTAGTAATCCAATACCTCCCAGCAAAGAAAAACCTGTAACTAGCCCATGGTTCCCCTGGTGAATTCTTCCAAACACTTAAAGAAGAATTAATCCAATTCTACTCAAAATCCTCCCAAAAACTGAAGAGGAAAGAATACTCTGAAACTCATTTTACAAGGCCAGCATTATCCTGATACTAAAGCCTGATAAGCGTAGTACAAAAAAGAAAACTATAAGCCAATATCCCTTATGAATATAGATACAAAAACTCTCAGCAAAACACTAACAATTTGAATTTAGCAGAATATTAAAAGGATCCGTGATCCATCACCAAGCCAGATTTATCCCTGGGATACAAGAATGGTTCAACATATGCAAATCAATGAATGTGATACACCACATTAACTAAATCAAGTATAAAAATCATATGATTATCCCAGTAGATGCAAAAAAAAAAATCTTATGAGAGTCAAGACTCTTTCATGATAAAAAAAAAATGTTAACAAACCGGATATAGGAGAAATGTCCTCAACATTATAAAGGCCATATTTGGGGCGCCTGGGTGGTGCAGCCAGTTAAGTGTCCGACTCTTGGTTTCGGCTCAGGTTGTGATCTCAGGGTCATGAGTTCAAGTTCTGTGTCATGCTCCATGATCAGTGCAGAGTCTGCTTGAGACTTTCTCTCTCCCCCCTTTGCCCCTCCCTGCCACACTTGCTCTCTCTCAAACAAATAAATAAATCTTTAAAGAAGTAAAATAAAATAAAGGCCATATTGACAGCTAAAGTCATGCTCAATAGTGAAAAGCTGAATGCCTTATCTTTAAGACCAGGAACAAAGCAAGGATGCCCACTCTTGTCACCTCTATTCAGTGGTGTACTGGAAGTTTTTAGCCAGAGCAAGAAATCAGGAAAAAGAAATAAAAGGCATCCAGATCAGAAAGGAAGTAGTAAAATTGTCTCTGCAGATAACATGACCTTATATATAGAAAATCCTAAAGACCCCACCAAAAAACTATTAGAACTAATATGTGAATTTAGAATAGTTGCAAGAGACAAAATCAACATACAAAAATCAGCTGCAATTTTATACACTAAAAATAAACAATCTGAAAAAAGAAATTAAGAAAACAACCCCAGTGATAATCCATAAAATAAAATAAAATAAATACTTAAGAATAAATTTAATCAAGGAGGTGAAAGGTCTGCACATTGAAAACTATAAAATATTGATTAAAGTAATTAAAGGGGACATAAATAAATGCAAAGATATGACAGTAGATTGGAAGACTTAATATTGTTAAATGTCCCTACTACTCCAAGCAATCTGCAGATTCATAGCAATCCCTACCAAAATCAAAATGGCAAGTTTCACAGAAATAGAGAAAACAACCATTAAACTCATAAGGAATCACAAAAAAACTGTAAATAGCCAAAATGATCTTGAACTACAGCAACAAAAAAGTTGAGGACATCACAGTATCCGATTTCAAAACACACTACAAACCTATAGCAATAGAGCAGCATGCTACCAGCATGAAAACAAACACAAAGACCAATGAAATAGAATAGAGAGCCCAGAAATAAATCCATGCATATATGGTCAACAAAGATGCCAAGAACTCACAATGGCTAAAAAGCAGTCTCTTTGATAACAGTTCTGGAAAAACTGGTTTCCTACATGCACAAGAAAGAAATTTGAACCTTATCTCACTTTATATACAAAAATCAACTCACAATGGATTAAAGACTTAAAGACCTGAAGACATAAAAATATTGGAAGAAAACAGGAAAAAAACTTGACATTGGTCTGGAAATGTTTATAGTAACTAATAAGAGAAAACCTATGGAATGAGAGAAAATACTTGCAAACTATACATTTGATAAGGAGTTAACATCCATAATACATGAGAACTTGAACAACTCAATAGTAGAAAACAAATAACCTAATTTAAAATTGGGCAAAGGCCATGAGTAGACATTTCTCGAAAGAAGACCTATAAATGACCAAGAGGTATATGAAAAAAATGCTTACTATCAAATGTAAATCAAACTATAGACAAATATCACCTCAGACTTTTTAGAAGGACTATCATCTGAAAGACAAAAGGTAACAAATGTTGGCAATGATGTCAGGAAAAGGGAACCTCTGCGTACCATTAGTGGAAATGTAAATTGGTAGAGCCACTGTGGAAAATAGTGTAAAGGCTCTTCAAAACATTAAAAATAGAATTACCATATGATCCAGCAATCCCACTTCTGGGAATATATCTAAAAGAAATGAAATCAGTATTTTGAAGAAATATCTGCACTCCCATGTTCACTGTAGCATGATTTACAATAGCCAAGATATGGAAAAAACCCAAAGGTCTGTCAACAGAGGAACAGGTAAAGAAAATGTCCGTGTACGTATACACACAATGGAATATTATTCAAGCATGAGAAAAAAGGAAATCCTGCCATTTGTCACAGCATGAACCTAGAGGACATTATGCTAAATGAGATAAGCCAGAAAGAGAAAGACAAATACTATATGATCTTTCTTATACATGGAATCTATTTTTAAAAAGTCAAACTCATAGAAGCAGAGAGTTAAGCAGTGGCAATCAGGGGCAGTTTGTGGGGTGGGAATGGGAGATATTGGTCAAAGGGTACAGAGTTGCAATTCTGTAGGATGAATATGTCTAGAGGTCTAATGTACAACATATGGCTATAGTCAATAATGCTGTATTCAATACTGGAAAGAGCTAAGGGAGTAGATTTCAGGTGCTCTTATCACACACACAAAATGGTACGAGGAGATGCTATGTTAATTAGCTTGACGTAGTAATCATTTCGTTGCATATATGTGTATCAAGTTATCATGTTGTACACCTTAAACATGTACCTTAAAAACAAATGAGCCATCCAAGAGAGAGCAAATCAGATGTCAAAATGCCTTTTACGTTCTAGCCTCAAAAGTTGCATATCATTATTTCTTACACATTCTACTAGTCACGTAGGTCAGTCAGTATTTGTTCACTGTGGTAGGCAACTAAACAAAGGGAGTGAAACCCAGAATGCAGGAACACTGAGGGCGTCTTGTAGGCTGGCCATCACACTTTGCCTTTTCTAGAATCGGAAGATGATTAAATCAAGTTTTATATGCCTGCTTATCATGATCATATTTTAACAAAAATTTTCTATTAGTTTTCTACTCATCATTGAACCTATAATAAACTTATTTAAGCTATCAAGCATATTGGTTCTATTATTTTCATCATACCTTATAACTTCACTCTTGCTCCTAACACATCCTCAGCCCTTATCAGTCTGCTGGTTACGTAAGTTATAAAAACACAAGTACAGTGTATCTAGAAACAATACTCTCACAGCTTCTGCTCCCTAAATGGAGACTAAAAACCAAATGAAATATTTATAAAAATAGCATGTAGAATACATCAAACTTTTCCTATATTTGAATTTTTTTAATTTGGCAGACCGCCTGGTTTTCCTCAAGCAACTTTCTTGGCCAATACTTATTTATTTACCCAGTGGTATGATAAATTCTTAACAGCAAATTCAGATAACAAAACATATGTCTCAAAAATAGGAATTATCATTAGGTTTTGTTTTTTTCAAGATCTAAGAGGTCAGTTCTAATGGCAAGTTACCCTTCTATTGGCCAAAATACAAATGAGAGTATCAATAACTAGAGAAGTTCTCACAACACAAGCCAATTCTTAAATTAATGGGCTGGATAATTCATTCTGTTTAGTAGACTTCCAGACTGCAGTGATCTAAATTGATTACTTCTATCTTTTGGCATTGACAAATCAGTTACATTTATTTTGTAATCTCTGCAAGAGTTAGTCTTATACTCCCTTATAATTTGTTAAATGAAGAGAATAATGGTAGATTTTTTCTTTTATTTCCCACCAACTAACCTTAATATATCTTCACAAATCCCATGAATTCAAATAAAGTTACCAAGAGCTGTTTTTGCAAAACTCATTCCATGGAATCCTTCTCCCAGGAGTTTAGCAAAGAGACTTTTAAAGCTTAGGGATTTTTTTTAGGAAGCATTTTCTCACTCCAGATATGTTACTATAACTACAACTCATTAGCCAAATCTAGCCCACCACTTGATTTTGTGGGTAAAGTTGTACTGGAATATAGCCGTGCTCATTCATTTGCCTACTTCATGTGGCTACTTTTGCACCATAATTACAGAGTTGAGTGGCTGTGACAGAGAACCCATGGGCCATAAAACCCAAAATATTTACTATCTTGCCCTTTATAGTAAGAGTTTGCCAAACCCTACACATCACAAAGTAAATAGGGAGAACTCTTATCCTGCTGAGGTAAGATACAGGCACCTGGTTTTAAGACCTGGGTGTATCCTCATTGCATTGTACCAAGTGACAACACCAACGTGACCAAACTGAGAGGAAGATGTCCCACCAAAACTTACCCATTAAAATGTTTTTCTAGATTTAAAAACCACAAAAATATTGCAAACAAAAATATTTGAAGGTTTCCCAACCACTGATTCCTTGATAATATATTACTTTAGCCTTCATGCTTCTAACTGTGATCAGAATCATATTAAATAGTAAGCCTGGATTCATAGTTACTGGGCATGCAAGGCACTAAAAATGGCAAGTTGTAGTAAGACAGCAGCTGAGATCCTCAGCTTGCCCTGAGGATGTCAAGCCAAATTCGGGTTCCCAAGAAGCAGTTCCTCTAAGAACTTCTCTTTATCGAGAAGGCAAAGTGCAAGTTCAGTATCATTTCTTGCTAACAAACTTTTATGTGCTAGATTTGTCTCAGTCTATCTGTCAAGGCAAGTTTGAATTCAAGTTCTATCAAATACTGGGTTTGTGATTTCAGGGACAATCCAGGCTGGAATCCTTGACAGTAGTACTTACCCACCGAGCTCCAAGGGACCATGGGCTATTACAGAAATTTGGTGTGCACTGGCGAACTCTGTTAAGTATGTGTGAAATCCACTGGCATCAGCTAGTTCAAACAATTCACTGACTGACTTCTGACCAATGAATTCCTTGTTTCATTTTAAATATGCTAACCTCAATAAAAGATGTTTAAATCACTGCTCAATCTTCTTGGAGTTTCTATACAGTGTAGTATCTGAGGGAATATGAAAGATGATCAAACTATGGAAATTAGTAACCAGTCTCACCCAAGTGGAGAATGTTGAGTCACAACTATGGCCCTAGTTCAGCTCATCATTTCCCTAATAAAACTTTTTAAACTACTTTCTGTTGAATTTTTTTAATGGGGTTACTGACAGCTTGTGTACTGTTGTTGGCACTCACAGTGGAAGCAGGAAAAATTTATAAAGAATGAAAATGTTTTCATTTATTTAAAAGCAGCAGGTGTTAACTTAAGCTTCCAAAATCATTTGGAAAACATGTCCTGTGGAAGTTCCACAAAGAGTCCTGAAAATCACAGCGTAATCCTTTTATACTCACTTCCCACAGTTAAAACAAATTCTGATGCCTCAGTGGTGTGCTGTGAGCGCACTGAACTAAGAACCAGGAAATCTTTACTTTAGTCTCCACTCCAGTACCATCTGTCTTCGTGACTTGAGGCAAATCACTTTCTCTCTCTGAGTCTCAGGTCTGACGTTGGTTGATTGCTAAGGTACATTTCAACTATAAAATGTTACATTTGCATTTGTATTTATACAAAGTGAGTGCGGGACTTGAAAAATACAAATCTGGTGTCATCTCTGTTCAACTTCCACAGAGCAAAACAAGGCAGAGACAACAAATCTGTAACTATGTCACTCCACACGGCAAGTGCGGAGTGACAAGCCACAGGAAATTATCTGGCCAATGAAAAAGATTAGGAGATTCTGTATTTGAAACTTCACCATTTTAATTGTCAATTTCTATTGAAAATATTTTTGGGAACAACTTCACAGGCAGCAGAGTATGCAGAGAAGGTTATAAAGGACATAATTACTAACTTTTTAGAATAGGCTGGCTAAGAACCTCAATTAATGAAATCTTATATCTAAGTTCCATAACGGCTAAAGATGCAGGTCATGTTTATGACTTGATATCGGATCCAAAGTCATTAAATGATTTCCAAATAATCTCACGACTATTACTTCAATTCCCAACAGTTTTTATTTTTTTAAATTTTTTATAAAGATTTATGTATTTATTTATGTATTTATTTATTTATTTTAGAGGGAGGGGAGGGACAGAGGGAGACAGAAACCCAAACAGAGTCTGCGCTGAGAGGGAGCCCAACGGCGCTGGATCCCAGGACCCTGAGATCATGTCCTGAGAGGAAACTAAGAGTGGGACGCTTAAGCGACTGAGCCAACCAGGCGGCCCTCCAACAGTTTTTTAAAGAACAAAAATATTTGTGTGGGGTCTAGAATTAAGTTTGACATTTGAAGACATGTTTCTCTAAAACTCAGCAGACTTTTTCTTGAATTGTTTTCTAGAATTATATCTAATCTTTAATTCTCTTTTCCAGTTTATGAAATTACTTCTCCCCGAGAGTGATGCATAGGCTGTGAATCGATCTAAAACAGCAAGTAGATGGACTATTGGTAAATAAATTTGATGAGTCAACTCACCACTGTAAGCCTTATACTCTGTTATATTCAGACAGAGCAGGCGAGCCACAGTTAAGTGTTTCCAACTATTCTTACTCTTTCTGCCCATTTCATTTACCTTCTCGATGCTTTTTATCTTGCAGCAACATGGAAACTTATGAGCCAGAGACTGTAGGTAGATATTTTTAAATTAGCCTGTCAGGTTTACTTTTGAAGAAGAGCTTAAAAAACGGCTAAGCTTTATTGATATGCAACTGTGTCAAACCTGAGCGGTTTTAATTTTTTTCTTACACTATGAATACTAACAAAGCATCTAGTGCTATGATAACATATTGGGTTGCCCATAACTTATAATTAGAAGAATATTAGCATTTTACTTCTAGCTTCTAACAAAATAATTGTTTCTTCAGTTATCAGTCCAGTAATATTGAAAATTGGGGAACACAATGGCCTATTTGCTTTTTTCAAACCCTTATCCTTCTCATATTCCCTAGATAAAACTTCCCATATAACTTGAAGTACTTCAAACATCTGGCTTAAGTAATGTTTCTTTTGTGGGCAGATGCAAAATTTAAAATGGCTGTCTTTTTCTTTAGAAAGTTATAAATTTAAACCCTATTGAGACTGAATGATAATTAGAAATCTAGTTCATATAATTTTTTCTTAGTATGATACAAATGACTAGGGCAAAATAGTGATTCAAACCACTGTTTTAAATATCACATTTTAACTCTATCAAGTTGAACTAAGGAATGCATTTTTTATTTCATATCTATTTGAATTATACATATGATCCTCAGCATAAGACTGGTTCAAACTATGGCTGCGATCATTTGAGATTTTTTTCAAGAGGGAACTTAACAGCTTGAATTAACAAGCTTTTTTTTTTTTAAAGATTTTATCCATTTATTTATTTGACAGAGATAGAGACAGCCAGCGAGAGAGGGAACACAAGCAGGGGGAGTGGGAGAGAAAGAAGCAGGCTCCTAGCGGAGAAGCTTGATGTGGGGCTCGATCCCATAACGCCGGGATCACGCCCTGAGCTGAAGGCAGACGCTTAACCGCTGTTCCACCCAGGCACCCCTGAATTAACAAGCTTTAATGTCACCACAATAATGAATAAAATATTGTTTCATGAACATACAAGTAGGCTCACAGAGCAAAGATGTATGAGAGGAACAGTCCAGGCAAAAAGAAGAAATAAAATAGTTATTTCCTTTATTAGGTAATTATCTGAAGTTCACATTGTAGCAACAGCCCTGCAAGGCTCTGCTTACCCAGAACATGGGTTTTGGAAAACTCAGGTTCCTGAATCCACGCTCCTCTCCCCAGCCTCTTGATGATCATGGACCTTTTGTAGGAGTGGGAGAAAACAACCTTCAACAGCACACAGTCCTTTACCTCGGAAGAGAAGACATAAAATCCACATTAGGATATGTTTCCTACAGAGAGAAATTAAAGACATACAGACTACACACAAGGCCAATCCAAAATAATATTCTCCTCAGTTTCCAGATGCCTTTTCTCTTCATTTTTAGATGTTAGGTGAGGCTAACCCAGGGTAATGTTCTCAGACATACACCATTGTAATGTAACAATATTTCTGTAGATCAGAATATTCTAGTTACTATCTCCTCCTTGCACCGTCCTGTCTCACCTCCACACTTTCACAAGTAAAATATCCCCAGAAAATCCCTGAAGAATTCCAACCAGTAGCTCCATTGGGCCTCAAGAGATGGGGCAGGCAGTCTGGGCTAGCAGATTGGAGGCTTGTGCTCCTGGGGCCTGCTCACCCAGACCCTAGAGGAGGAAGCCTCTTCCCACACCACAAAGAAGCCTTGGGTCTACAGGGTAGTGTTTTGACTTGAACCGCATCAAACTATTTTGGCTAAGATTCTGGACACCTGAAAATAGAACTGCCTTTTTAAAAGTAGGACTTGAACCACAGTATCTGTACAAGAATGTGATTGTTTCAGCAATAATATGAAAAGTCTGATGACATACTGAGCACAAGTACTAAAAAAATGCTCTGGGACTCGTTCTTGACTTAGCGCCCAGGCACAATCTGGACAGAAGGAGAAGAGCCCATGGCCTCTTAGCCAGGCCATTCTGGAATGGGTTTGTGCTAGCTTGCCCAGTAACCTTTCAGCTTCTCATGTTTTGCTAAGACCCAAAGATTCTGATGACTTCAAAGGAAGTTTCAAGACAAAAATAGCAGGAGAAAAAAGGGGTGAATCTTGAATTGAACTCCTGAGAATAAAATCTTTTCAACAAGATACAAGATAATGGATTTTTTTTTTTTTGCATTTGAGAGGATTGATATTTTTTTTTCGTTTATTCTCACCAACATAAAGCACAATCTTTGTTCCTACAGTGCAGAGTCTTGAATATGTCTCTTTGCTAAATAAGCACAGCAAAAGGTTGTGGTTTCCCTAGCAACAGATGACTTCTTTCTATTTTTCTTATTTGGGAAAAAAATGTACTTTGGCTTTATAAAGAGTCTTTCATCACGGGTATCAAAGCATTCTATGGCCAAATTGTCACCCTGCCCCAGCAAAGTAGATAAATAATATCCTCTTCACTTAAATGGGGGGGGGGAATGGCAGCTGGAACCAGCAGCTGCGGCAGGAACTTTCTCTCTTGTGCTCTGGGCTATGCCTTTCTAACCCTCAGCAACAGCCCTGTGAACATTTTGGTAATGGATTGTGGCTGAAACACCCTCATAGGACCCCCAATTAGATCCCGCCCCATATAATCCCCTCCACTTGGTGTGGGTCAGACTTGTGACTTGCTTCTAATCAATAAACTATGGCAATCATATGGGATATGACTCCTCTAACTATGTTATGCACACTACAGAGAGATTCTCCTGGTGCTTTCCAAGTAGTGATAACCATATTTTGCCAATGGAAGTTGGAGAGGCCTTTAGGAGATGAGGGTGACCCCCAGTCAACAGCCAGTAAAACCAGAGCTGTCAGACTTAACAGCTACAAAGAAATGGATTTTGCCAACAGCCTGGAAGAAGACATCAAGTTGCAGAAAGTTACGAAGCCCAGCTGACATCTGGCTTGCAGTTTTTGAGACCTTGGGCAAAGAAGCCATTTAAGTCATGGCCAGCCTTCCGCCTAAGGGAAATGGAGATAATAATTGTGTATTGTTTCAAGCCACTAAGCTTGCTATGCAGCAAGAGGTAACTAACACAGGGGACTTTGCAAATGGACAGTTGCTAGGCTGAGGTGAGTGGTTGGATGACAATAAAAAGTAAGACAATGAAATACAGCCTTGGAAATCAGACACATCCAAATTTTTCACTTAATGTCTGACCTTAAACCCTCTCAACCACAACTTCATTTGCAGAATGGAGATAACGTTTACCTCTGCACATAGCAATAAGGATTAAAAATAATGACTCTAGAAGTATCTGGCACCGTGCTTGCCATGTAGTAGGTGTGCAGTAAGAGATAGCTAGCAGTAGATATAGTCATAACAGAAAAAGAGTTTTGACCCTGTTCCCAGAGCTCTAGTAATTGTGACACAGACAGAGAGCATTCTGTAAGCTAGAATCCCCCTAGTGAGAAGCCTGGTTGACAGGATGAGGTCGCTGGAGAGGTTCAAGAAACCCGCTCACTTTCCATCCTACTGGGATCTCACAGAACTTGGAGCAAAAGTGGTAGAATCTCAGAGCTTAATCTTTCTGGAGCTTGGCAGTGGTTGTTTGGTGGCTTCCCTTGTGTTCTATTTGTCTCATTCTATTGTAAGTGATACATCGAGGACATTGTCAAAGACACTAGGAGGCAATGGTATGACTGAAGAATGAGTCAATGCAGGGACACTTATCCTGGAAGATGCCCAAGTAGATTATCCATCTGCAGGAGCTTCCGTGAGGAGTCGGGGAAGAGGGGAGACCAAACACCAAGCCAAACACCAAGATAAAGTGAGAAGGTCCAGAGGCAGATCAGAGATGGGGTATAAAATCCTCCCATCAGGGCAGATAGATGGAGAATGAGAACAAGGAAGGTGTTAATTTTATGGGTAGAAAGTGTGCCTTATATGGATGAATGTAGCTGCTTTCACTGTGAGAAGTGAACATGGACAGACATGACTCTGGGTTGTAGAAAACTAAAGAGTTATGGCCCAGCTAATAAGAGGACCACCTACATTTGAACAGTTCCACGCTGCTATTGAAGGATAAATTCTCTTGGTTTCCTTTGTGTTTGAGAAAGATTTCTAAACAGGATGCCCAGCAAAATAAGCTCACAGTTTTGACAGGAAGTGGTCTGACCTCCTCTAATACACAGAAAATACCAGAGCCTCCCACACCTCCCTGGACCAGAATTTGCTCCTAGAGTGGCCATGTGCAAAACCGCTGCAGTAAGCATCACTGCCTAGCAACTCATCAATGCTCTTCTTCTGGAAGATTCATTTATAGTTATGAGATTTGCACGTAGTTAAATTTGTGAATTCTACAATTTATATATGTTTCTCCTTTCATGAATCCACAGAGGCACGCAGTTTTGAATGAGTGGAAAAAGGAGTTTACAATAGAAATCCTTTCTTGCTGCCAATGTTTGATTAAGACATACAGAGTAACTAAGCACTCAAGAGATTATGTGTCCTGCCCCCTGTAATTCAAAATGAAAGCAATACAAAACTCTTTTTAAAAGACAAAATTCTGATCTTCTCCATGATGAATACTTAGTGCTATTTTTTTTTTTAAATTTGAAATACCAATTTTTTTCTGCAAAAAAAAAGTCCCTCCTCTCTTTCAAGTCCCATGCTTTGCTGGTTCCCAAAGCTTATGCTCAGAGCCTTTACTCAAGTCCACTAGAAGAAAGAGTCTAAGGGTGCATTCTTATGCAACTGATTTTGAGACAGTGTTCTCAGGATAACTCTAGAAGGAAGTGAAGGAAACAGAATAGGGATAGGTAGTATCCTAGGCAAAGATGTGAGTTTCCTGAAACCAGCTTCAGGCTCTGAGTTTATGAGTAGTTCAGGAGCCTGAATGGTAACCTCAGAAATTCTAGCTTTAGGTGAGGTGGCTGGGATTTTGTGCTATGTCTCAATCAGCCATTGCCCATGGCTGTGGGCTGTCCCAGGGTGGGTATAACTGCCCAGAAATTTTCAAGCTAGGTGGCTTCAACTGGTGAATGGGAATTCTTTTGAGAGAGTGCAGCTGTGAACCATCAGCTGCTAACACTGTAAGCAACTGGGGAACGGCTAAACCAGCATGGCTGCACAGGCAGAATGGGAAACCAGGAGCTTCCATTACATTTGGTATGCTTATCAGGAATCCAGCACGATCTACTTCATAATGAGACCTCCTTTAAAGACTCCCAGACAAATAGAGTGTGTAATTACCTATATAATGTGGTTGAAAGGACGTGCTACCCATCCATGCCAGGAGCCTGGATATTTAACTCTTGCTGCTTTGGGTTGAATATTGCTCTTTTCGGATGGTACTCATATATAATGGAAATAAGAGGTAACATATGTGTAGCCCCATCTCAGAAGACTCTAAGCCAGGAAAAGACCCGGAGACAGGGATCAAGACATAGGTTTATTGGGGGAAGTAACATGCAGGGAGTTGAGGAGCGACCAACTGAACAAAACATCTGCTACGGGGATCTACGTGCAGCGAGTTTTTATATCATAGCAACTTAACCTAGCAGCTCTCGTGACCCTTACCTTCTCTGCACTGCCAGTGTTTTCAAGGATATCAAGGCTTGCCATCCAGGCATTTTTCATTATAAGGGAGATGCTCCTAGTTGGCCATCCCCAGACCCCCTGACCTTGAACGCTGGGCAAACATTCTTCTGCACATTCCTCTTTATGGGAATATAGAGGGAGGATGGGATCTCTACATTCTCCATAGTGATTAGCAGAGGCATTCAGGATGTGCTTGCACAAGGAGCGAACTGCGTGTACTGCACAACATGAGATCCTAACTCCCGAATGAAAAGTAGCTTCTCGGAGACAGAAGGATCTTCAAGCAGAGGAAGAGCACTGGTTGGGGAACGGTAAGGCAGGAGCACAGCTTCAAGAGTTGGGGGGCAGGCACCCAAGAGGAGGGGTAAAGGGCACCATAACACCATTGCATGATTTCCTCAATTCGCCCAGTTGCCCCTCCTCAGGAATGCCCCTCCTCAGGTCTGGCAGGCTGACTTATACCAATACCCACCTAGGACGACGGCGATTGCAAAGTGAGCAGAGGCCTTCATAAGATCAACTATTAATAAGACTGAGAAACAAAGAACGTGGGACAAAAGAAAAGGAGCAGAATAATGCTTTTTCATACCCAAAGCAGCAAAACTATCTATACATGGAATGAACTCCCAGGTGATATGAGAAGGGAAAGAAAGCCATTCAAAGTCCATGGGGGAAAGAAAAAGAGCCAAGGCTGTTTATAATAAAAGATGGTAATTTCAGAAGAGTTGTTTGAGAAAAGAGATGATTTATTAAGAAATCTGAGTAAAGAGTTCCTGACAAATTATAATTTAAAAAAATAAAAGAGCTTTAACAGGATTCACAATTATGAAGAAAGGGAGAACAGCATCACTGTCAAGAGCAAGAAAGTGGGGATCTTTGAACTTTGGGCTTCGGTTGTTAGATCAGCGTGTGGGCAGCCGGAGCCGGGCAGTAAAGGATCCCGCAATGAAGTAGGCACAAGGAGGGAAGGCAAGGCTGTAACCCTGTGCATCCGTGAATGATTTATTTGGCAGAAGGCCAAACCCTCCTGGGAACCGCATATCTTTCATAACTTTCCTGGTTGTAATGAACTTCTCCATTTGAACTAAGTGTGAATAATGTAGCTCTGCTGCTGCCTAAGATTTTATGAGGTGGGCCTTTATTTGATACTGATTTCCCAGCGTAGCAAAAGGGAGAGAGAAAGATGAAGAACAAATTTTAGCTTTAAATGGAAGCAAGCTACTTTTCCTGATCAGATTTGAGGAATTGAGCTTGTTCTAGCCACTGGGAAAAAAAAAGAGTTGTATCTCTAAAAATGCCAAGGAAAGCAATGCAAAAGAAATTTTTTTCCAGTGCATTTACTTTGGGATAGATACATGAATGTATTTCTCTTCACAAAGGGTTCAGTTTGAATGAGCACGTCCGACAATTTGTTAGGAAGAGCTTACCTACATCATGTTTGCTATTTTTCATGATCACTTAAAATGCCTCTTAGCATTCTTATGCATGCTATAAAACAGGAGTCATTTTTTTCAGTACCACTCTAAGTAACCACTTGAATATTAATAACAACAAAATAATAGGATTTGGTATTCAATGAATGTTAGGTGCCGTGTCCACAATGCTTCACGTGTGTTAAACCATTTAAAGCTTAGAACATTCTTTTGAGAGGGTATGTATGATGGTTGATTTTCCATGTCAACCTGACTGGGCCATGGCACCCAGATATTTGATCAGACATTATTCTGGGTGTTTCTGTGAAAGTTTTTTTTTTTTTCCTATGATGAGATTAACATTTAAATCAGTGAGTAAAGCAGATTGCCCTCTGTAATGTGGACAGGCCCCATCCAACAAGTTGAAGACCTTAATAGAAAAAGACTGACCTCCCACAGCAAGAAAAATTGCAGCTCTTTCTGCAACCCACCCTATTGGTTCTGTTTCTCTAGAGCACACTGCCTAATACAGATAGCTTCGGTAATTATTTATCCTTAGATGAGGAAACTGAAGATTTTTAGCAGGAGTTGTCTTGAATCAACTTGCAACCCCTGACTCAGTTTTCACAATTTCTTAAACTATTTTAATTCTACTGTTTAAAGCAACTGAACCACAAGGCACTTAAATAATCAGGCACACCGCATAGCTGGGAGCACCAATAAAACAGGAGTTTATTTACTCCATGAACAAGAAATTTACAAAGAGTAACTCAAACCTAAAGCAGCTATCAGTTTGATTCTGTGTCATAGTGAAAACCTGGGTTCTGCAAATCTTTTCCTTTCTTTTACCAAAGTTGTCCCTAAAATGGTCCCCTCCCAAATGCGCCAAGATTGAAACATCCTGCTAAGTATTTGAATTATACAATTCAAAATTGTACAGACTTGATTTTAGAGTTCCATTGACAAGGAAAAGAGTTCCATTTAGTCAAGGAAAAGATTTCTATAAGAAATTTAAGAGTGATTTTCTTATTTATAGATTAATGTCCAGGTAAAAGGCAGAAAAAGTCTCATCTTCATCTTGCTATTAGAAAATAGATACATGAAACCCTATATTAAATTTAATATACATGAAAAAATTTTAAATGATTCCAAGTACTAACCAAAGCTTTGATTTTATCAAAATTCATTAAAATTCTATTAACTTTTTCCTATCTGCATAATTTTTACAGATTATTTCCCACCATTCTATAAATAAAACGAGCAAGAGAGAGGCCTAGACAAATTACTTTGGATCAGCAAGCCTATTCAGAAATAAAGACAAGCTGTATTAATAGATTTTTAAAATACATTTTCTCCCCCCTCCCTTCGGGATTCAGACCAACTCAGAGATATTACTTAATCATTAGTAATAGCATTTCCAAAAAGAAGGTAGAATGTACTCTTCTAGCAGTTTTGTCAAGAGAAGAAAAAAACACTGCTAAAGTAGAAAGTGTTCCAGGACACAGAGTGCCACACTGTAATTAATGTGGTGCTCGAGAATGCTCCTTGGGCTCTTCAGTGCCTTTGGGTGATCAAGAAGGCCGTCTCCTTCCTCTAGGGAGGCCAATGTGACCCCATCCAAGAGAACGCAGCTTGGAGGCTGGCCCTGGCATGAGAGCTAACAGAGGCCAATGTTTCAATCTTGAGTTTTCTTCTTCCCCACTTGTGTGCCCTTGGGCTAATTTCTTAGCTTTTCGGAGCTTTGGATTTGTTCACCTGCAGCATGGGGCTGTCTCCATCCCGGCCTCATCTTTTCTGTCGTCCATTTCCCACCTCCGCTGCGCCCCTCCACAACAAACGCCGCGATTCCTCTCCGTGGTCTCCAACTTGCCTTCCCACTCCAGATTTTACCGCTGTAATTCTTCCTCGGTTCTGCTCCAGGGAGATATTTTTTCCATTGGGGGGAAAAAAAGAAAACCCACCCAAAAATAAAAGTTAAGGGAGACCAGTTCACCAACCAGAAACCCCTTAATAGCTTTCCCACTGGTTCTGATTATAAGAACTCCACACTGCAGTCCTTGCTTTCACTCCTGATTCCCACAGCTTAAGTCAGGTCTGCTCAGCTGGACTCCCCTCTTCCAGCAATTCTGTTTCCCCAACCCCCCGCCTGCGGCTCCCTCCCTTCCACGCCATACACCAAGACAGCTAAATTGCCTGCTATTTTGACACACATCACGTTGTTTGATTCCTCCACACTTTTGTACATGTTGTTTTTTATTTGGGATGTTCTCTTTCAGGGCCGTCCACCCCCTTGTGTACACACACACACACACACACACACACACACACACACGGTAAACTCCTCATCAAAATCAGTGTCTCCTTTTTCCAAAATCTGGCCCCTTTTTTAGCATTATGGCTGACCTTTTTTTAAAAAGCATATTTCTATTAAAGCACATATCCCAGTTTATTGCAGCTCTTTCCAGACACATTTATTCCTCTATTACTTTGTGGTTGCTTGTGGGCAAGGGTGCTGCTTTATTTATCTTTATCTTTAAATTCCCATTGTCTATCAAGTATTCAACCGATGTTTGTTTTTTGGAAGAACCCACATAAAATAGCTGACACAAGGCTCACAAAGTCAATAAGCACTGGTTTGTATCCCCATCCTCTGAGAAGAAGGGAAGAATGGAAGAATAAAAAGTTTGCCATTAGGAGAGATTCAGAACACCTGAGCCCAGAGTCCTGCTCTAATTATTTATGAGCTATTGCTTTTTCCTTGGGTTTCTCCCCTCTCTGTGCCTTTGTTTCTTTAGTGTAATACAAAGAGAGTAGATCACCTCTTCAAGGTTCTTTACTTAAATGCTTAACTAGATTCATGCATAATTGGTTTCTGGCTGCTTGGATGATTCTATACAATGCCAAATATATGAAAGAAAAATAAAAGCTCAATTGCCCAGATGCTATGATACATGGTTCCAGACAATTCCAATGTGGAAATGATAACGTGTAAAATGTAAAGTATCATATTTTTGCATAGTTTATAAAATTTATAGTTTTTAACATACTGTCGGAGGCATTATTAGTTCATTTTGATGATCACAACATTCTTGAATCATTATTTTCTTCTTATATATGAGGAATCTGAGGTTTGGAGATGTTCAGCGACTTGCTCAAGATTACACAGGCAAACTGAAGGCTTCAGAGGGGAGGGAGGTGGGGATTGGGATAGGCCGGTGATGGGTATTAAGGAGGGCACGTATTGCATGGAGCACTGGGTGTTATATGCAAATAATGAATCATGCAACATTGCATCAAAAACTGGGGATGTACAGTATGGTGACTAATATAACAAAATAAAAATTATTTTAAAAAACAGAGTATTAAGTTAAAAAAAGATTACACAGGCAGCAGAACACTAGTTCAAAGGGATACATGCGCCCCAAGTTTGTAGCAGCATTATTTACAATAGCCAAAATATGGAAGCAACCCAAGTGTCCATTCACTTGATGCATGGATAAAAATGGATAAAGAAGGTGTGATACATATATACATATATATGGAATATTATATGTATATAATATATAATGGAATATATATATGTTTATGTAATGGAATATTAAATACAAATCTTGCTATTTGCAACAACATGGATGGAGCTAGAGAGTATAAGTGAAATAAGTCAAAGAAAGACAAATACCACATGATCTCATTCATATGTGGAATTTAAGAAACAAAATAAAGAAGCAAAGGGAAAAAATAAGACAGAAAGCAAGAGACAATGCAAGAAACAGACTTTTAATTATAGAGAACAATCTGATGGTTACCAGATGGATGGGTGGGGGGATGGGGGAAATAGGTGATGGGGATTAAGGAGGACACTTGCGGTGATGAGTCCTGGGCGATGTATCAAACTGTTGAATTACTATATTATACACCTGAAAGTAGTACAGCACCGTATGTTAACTAACTAGAATTAAAATAAAACTTAAATTTAAAAAAAGATTACATAGGTAACAAGAAACACCTAGAATGAAAATGCCAGTTTTCTAAAAAGATGATGATTCTACTTTCAGAGATATCAATCATAATCAAGATATTTAAGTCAAAGATTGATTTTTTCACTTTGTATGGGCAATATGGAATCAAAATAGGAAGTTCTATAATGTTCATTATAGTCATCTTTATCAGGATTTGATTTTTGCATTTTAGAAATAAAGGAAGAAAGGAGGGGGCGAAGAGAGAAGCAAGTTACTTAAAATTATTAGGTAAAACATAGTTGACTGTGTATTTTAGAAAATACTTCTTAGGATATTAGAAATGTTATTTTTTCCAAAATCCACCTCTAGGCAGTCTGTTCTAAACTTAAATGTCAAGAATTTTATTTCTTATTCATACATAAATTGTTCATGCCAAAGTTCTCCTACATTATTATTCAGTCCATTGGCAAATGCTCCTCTTCCAGGTTGTCAAGTTCATTTATTTTTGGTTATTACAATCTGTTCATATTTTTCTAATTCATCCTTTTATTAAATGAGAAAAGCTATCAAATAAATCTATTTAGGAAATGAGCAGCTAGTCCAAAAGAAGCATCTGTAATGCTTCATAATACTGTTCCTGTTCAAAAGTGTTTTTATGTCCTGCTGTTCATTCAAAGCGCTATATCAATTTACAAATTTGAACATAAGACAATACGTCATCTTTTTAAATAAATTTTAAAACATGTACTTTCAGAACTCAAACATTTTTCTGATTAGTTCTGGAGAAGAAAATATCACCTTATGGGGAAAAAAAAGTAGAGCAAAGATAATCCAAAAGGACCAGCAAATGAATAATTCCCTACAAACTTTTAAATATCTTCCCTGCCAGTCCCGCTTAACACTTGGCACACATTTAATTCTCTTTTCCTTTCCTGATTTCTGCTTATGAATTTATTTTTGCAAGTGCTTTCTGTAGGTATTTTAGAGGACAATGTTATATAAAAAGAACCCTTCTAAGGAAGTCAATAAAATCTTTCTACACTTACAAACCTACATTAGAAAACACAATACCTTGAAGACATATGGCTGTTACCATAAAAGTTAGAATTTCCATAGGTTCTCTGTTTGATCTCATTTGATGCTTATTACAATATTGGAAACTAGTATAGATTGCCTCCCTTTTACAGATAAGAGAACAGACACAAAAAAGTGACTAAGTCAGAGAGAAGAGGTTACGGATACACTAAAAGGAAGAAAGTGCTTCGGATATGCCTAAGGGTACAGCACTGAATTCATAAAAGGCGGGCCTGTCATCCTCTGAGCCTGGAGAAGCAAAGGAACAGATGGGAACAGATGTGGGTATTTGAGTTCACTCCTACCTGGTGTCCTCCCGGGGACAGGTCTTTGGATAAGAATGAGAAAGCAAGATCGAAAGAAATCAGGGAAAAGGGTGGGAAGATATGGAATGGGCACTATTGGAAGTAGGACAGAGAGTTGTCAAGTAAACTGCCAATAAAAACAGTTGATGCCTACTGACTTGTAACAGGACTTGATTTCTATTTTTCAAATACAATGAGAGCTTCTGCTACCGGGTTTTCTTCATTAGTGAGGCAGTTCAGATAAAACTGCCCAGGGGCACCTGGGTGGCTCAGTAGTTAAGTGTCTGCCTTCGGCTCAGGTCATGATCCCAGGGTCCTGGGATTGAGCCCCACATCAGGCTCCGTGCTCCACTGGGAGCCTGCTTCTTCCTTTCCCACTCCCCTGCTGTGTTCCCTCTCTCGCTGGCTGTCTCTCTCTCTGTCAAAGAAATAAATAAAATCTTTATAAAAAAAAAAAAAGAAAGAAAAGAAAAAACTGCCCAGTGGAAAAAGTGAAGATGAAGAGTAAACATTTTTAGAGTGGCCTATGACATGATATAGCCAATATTTTAACTAATCCCCTGAAGTTTCTTATTCCTCTGCCTAAATTTTATCTTCATTTTGTTTTATAAAATATTTCATATGGAAAAACTATAGAATAATATACTTACCACAAGCTCTGTCAACCTTAATATTACACTATAGTTGCCTTGGAGGGTGTTTTTTTTGTTTTGTTTTTGTTTTTGCTTTTTAGGAAATTAGACATTTCAGATACAGTTAGAACCTACTGTATACCTTTTCTGTTTTCCATTCTTCTTTTCCCACACGTAACATCCAGGAATTTGGTATTTATCATTTTTGTGCATAATTTTGTAGTTTTGCTACATGTGCCTGTATCCATAAACAATATTTTATATTGTTACTACACATATTTTTAACTCTAAAATGGAACTGTACCTATTATTTCTCAACTCACATTTTTGATTCTCTATGTTCTGTAGAGCATTGTCAATGTTGACACATACATGCTATTCACTCATTTTAACTGCCTACTAGTATTCTACTATATGAAAATACAACTAATACATCTGTTGGCCAACTGATGAATATTTAAGTTGTTTCCAGTTTTTTCCTCTCTTAAAAACAATGCTTCATGGAAGATCCTTGCCATGTATTTCCTTATGCATATGCACCCAGAAGTGAAATTTCCGTGTTGAAAGCTAGAGCATCCTGTAAATACGAGCAAGTAATTTTCCAGCACGGTTGTACTGAGCTACCCTCTCCCCTTCGTGCTATGTATGAGAACTCCTGTTCCTCCACATCTTCAATGGCACTTAGTATTTTCAGATTTTTAAAAAATTCCAATCTGATGACCATAAAATATTTCATCGATATTTTAACTGGCATTCCCCTGGCTAATAATGATGCCATTTCATATTTGTATCGCCAGTTGGACTTGCCCATCTATGAATTGTGCATGATGTCTTCTTTCTGATTGCTTTGCCATTCTTTAAACATTCTGGATACTAATCCTTTGTTGGAAACATTTTTTTCTTAAGACATAACTTTGAGTATCGTAGTCTTTTGAAATGCAGAAATTTATAATTTTGATGTAAACCAAATGATCAATTCTTTTAACTTTTGGTTTGTGCTTTTGCATCTGATTTAAGAAAGCTTCCTCTATGCTGACACAATATTTTCTCCAATATTTTGCTAGGTATTTGGAAGTGTTGCTTTTTCACATTTAGGCCTTTAATCTGTCTGAAATTAATTTATGCATACTGTGAGATCAGAATTTAATTTTATTGTCCCAATTGTCTCAGCACCATGTATTGAACAGACCATCTGTCCTTCCTGGAATTGTAATGACACCTCTACAATTTACAAAGTGGCTTCATACAAATGAGTCTCATTCTTAGCTCTTGGTTGCATTACTTTAGTCTGGTATTCAAACCCTGCATCTGTTTGTCGCTTTTTAAATTTGTACAGTTTCATCATAAGTCTTCATATCTGCCTAAGTAAATCCAAACTGTCTGTACTCCTTAAATTTTTAGGGTTATTCCTGACCCTTTACTGATAGATGAGAGGTTTGGAATTGACTTTTAAATTTCCATGTAAAAACCACAAAAACCTTATTGGAACATTAAATGGGACTGCAATAAAAATATAATTAATTAGGAGCTAAGTGACATTTTTTTTTCCAAACCTTAAACTTTCTTTTATTTGGGTATATCTTTCTATGGAGTTTTACATTTTTCTCTGTAAAAGTCTAAAACTTCATTTATTAGATTTTATCTAAGTACTCATATTTCCTCTATCTTTGATAAGCTACATTTTCAGTTTTTTTAAAAAACGTTGCTGATGTATAAAGTTGCAATTAACTTTTGTATATTTACTGTGCAATCACAGTGTGCTGAGTTCTCTTAGATAGTTTTAATAATTTGCCTGTAGATTCTTTTGGATTTCTCCGGTAGACCATCTTTTTATATAAAGAATGAAAGCTATATTCATTTTTCTTTTATTTCATATTCCCACCTACTGAGATAATTAAAGCTCCTAGTACAATTTGATTAGTACCAGAGTTTGTGGGCATCTTTTCATTGTTCTTGACATGAAGTGGAATGCTTCTAATGATAAATATGAAGTTTAGTTTTGATATTTAGTAGATAAATATGATGTTTAGTCTTGCTATTTGGTAGGAATATAGGTTATCCCTACTTTCCGATTCCTAGTTTTCTGTGAGTTTTCTCTCTCTGTCTCTCTTCTTTTTTTTTTTTTTTCTGAGAGAGAGAGAGTGCAGGTGGACATGGTGGGGGAGGGGCAGAGGGAAAGGGAGACAGAGAATCTTAAGCAGGCTCCATGCCCAACACAGAACCCAACCGGGGCTCGAGCTCACAGCCTTGAGATCGTGACCTGAGCCAAAATCAAGAGTCAGACACTTAACTGACTGAGCCACCTGGGTGCCCCATCTGTGTTTTTCTCTTAACAGATATGGTGAATTTAATCAGATGCCTCTTCTATTTGATATAACTATATATTTTTTTCTTTGTGTCTTTTGATTAATTACATTAACAGATTCCCTAAGGTTAAGAAAACCTTTACATTCCTGGTATAAATTCAACTTGTTCAAGATATTTATTTTAAAATATTTTAATATAAATAATTTAATATATATAGTCTAATGGAAAATAAATTGCTTGATATGGTTTCCTAATAACTGTGAAAAAAACAGACTCAACTATAAAGAACAAACTGGTAGTTACCAAAGGGGAGGTGGGTGGGGGGATGAATGAAATAGCTGATGGGGATGAAGGAGGGCACTTGGGATGAGCCCCAGGTGATGTATGGAAGTGTCAAATCATTATATTGCGCACCTGAAACTAATGTAACACTGTGTGTTAACTATACTGGAATTAAAATAAAATAATAATAATAATAAATTAGCAGAGATGTAAAAAAAAAAATTCTATACCCCAAGCAGGAGATTATAAGAAGCTTGTCCATAGGGTTGCCAGATAAAATACAGGATGCTCAATTAAAGTTGAATTTCAGATAAAGAATAAATACTTTTTCAATGTTAGTATATTCCCATGTGATAATTGGGCCATATTTATACTTCAAAATTACTCTTTGCTAAATGAAATAAAATTTAATTAAACAGTTTTATTTTTATTTGCTAAAAATGGCAACCTACTTGTTTGAAGAATCTGACCAGCCCTTGAGGAAAGAAGACCTAAAGATGGTAACATTCAGGGTCCCCCTAACAGTCTAAATTTTAAAAGCCCCACCCATGTGCAAAAAGTTGCCAATCAGCTTTTTACTGCCCCACTTTTTAAAAAGGAATTTGATAAATGAGAGACCCCTTTATTCATGAACAGCAACTGTTAATATTTTGAGTCCATATGACTGCAGCTACACTTCTGGAGAGCGTATGTACACCTTATAGAGCAAATCTCTAAATATCAGTGCTCTGTGCTCTTATATCTCTACCATGCAAATCCAGTATTTTTCATTGGTAGAATTTTTTTTTTTCCTAGAAATCTAAGGAAACAGAGATTGTCATGGAAGAATGTGGAATGATGTCATGCTGCCCTGTTGACTTCATTATTATTATTGTGCTCTTCAGGGTTGCTGCTAATCCTGCTGCTAATTGACTTTATTTTTAATGAAATTCACATGAAAATAAAATTAACCGCGTTGAAGTGAACAAATCAGTGGCAGTTCGTGTATTCACAATGTGTGCAATCTTTATCTAATTCTAACTTTGGGTTATAACAGAATACATGTTCATCAATTAATTTATTTTGTGGCTCTCATTGTTTCAACTTTGGCCCCTGGGAGCTCTTTCAGTTGGCTTCTGGCTCTTTTTGTTGTTGTTGTGCCCCTTTGATATAACCCATCAATGTGTGTTTTTACAAATTCTATTTTTGATTGACATTTGAGTTGTTCTTGATTATTGTTATAATAAATGGTGCTGCTCAGGACATTTTTTGTACATCTCTGGTTTAGAAGTTTACCTAGAAAATTTATTTTAAATGGGAATATCTGTATCATATGATAACGCCAAATATTCTTCCAATCTGTTAGCACTAATTTATGCTCCTACCAAGAGTGTAGTTAAGTTGTCCTATTCAGTCGGTCCCATTCTCTGCAGTGCTTGATATGAACTGGCCTCAAGTTTTGCAAATCTAGTAGCTGTAAACAATATTACATTTCATTTATTGATCAGGTTGAGCATATTTTAAAATGTTTATTTGTCATTCATGTTTTCTTCCTATGAAAGGCTTCTTCACAAATTTTGTCCATTTTCAATTTTGATTTTGTGTCTCTTATTGATTTATAGGAATTCTTTGGCAGCACAAATATTTTTTATCTTTCCATCTTGTCACTTTCTGTCAAGTATCTTTAATAAAGAAATAAGTCCTTAACTTCAATATAGTAATACTATCTTTTGTTATTCCCATTAGTAAAATCATGAAGATTTTTCTCTCAGTATTATTCCTCAATAAGAAAGTGTTAGAAAGGACTTATTATAGGATTTATACTTCTGTTGGGGGGTTAAAGGAAGGGGGATTTGTTTTTGATGGGAGTATTTCTGTGGTTGATTATCTTAATAAATTTTATCTAGAAGGAGAAAAGACTACAGTAAGGCTAGAGTTTTAACAGATACAGAAGCAACAGTCATGCATAGTAGCCAAGAGATTTGAATGTTTGGGCATTTTGTGGTTTGGGAAATACCATGTTTCATCTGTTCAAACCCTAACCCAGCCAGTTCATAAGAACATCAAGGCCTATGTGGTAATACCAAGCCAGATTCTGGATCAGGAGCTATTTTCCCTTACTCCTAGGATATTTGCATGGTTTTACAGTTTCTCTTACACAAGATACTTACTAATTTCAAACAAAAATAGTAAATCTATGCTGGAAAAACTTAGCAAAAAACACTTCAACCAAGCGGTCAAAGTTAACATCACCAGTAAAGGGCAATAAATACCATA
Organism: Ailuropoda melanoleuca; assembly: GCF_002007445.2. Classification (NCBI taxonomy): domain Eukaryota; kingdom Metazoa; phylum Chordata; class Mammalia; order Carnivora; family Ursidae; genus Ailuropoda; species Ailuropoda melanoleuca. Next base: position 92,831,280 of record NC_048222.1, on the reverse strand, counting down.
TGCCTCCTGATATAAGTCACGGGCAAGACACTGAATTGTCCTCATGGTATTCCAGCCCCAAATGCATAACTTGAATCTAATCATGAAGAAATGTCTGATAAATCCAAGCTGAAGGACAAAATAAATAACTTGTCCTCTTAAAAAAATATCAAGTTCAGGGGCACTTGGGTGGCTCAGTAGATTGAGCACTGACTCTTAATTTTAGCTCAGATCATCATCTCTGGGTTGTGAAATCGAGCCCCACATGGGGTCCTCACTGGGTGTGGAATCTGCTTGAGATTCTCTCTCTTCCTCTCCCTCTGCCCCTCCCCCTGCTTGCTCACATGCTCTCTCTCTCTCGAATAAATAAATAAATAAAACTTTTAAAAAATAGCAAGATCATGAGAGACTGTGAAACTATTCCATTAAAGGACACTAAAAAACATGACATAAATGCAATGCGTGATTCAGGATAGACTCTGAATTATTATTTTTCTTTGCTCTAATTTGTGGGAAAATTGTCAATATTAATAAGGTCCATGCAATTTAGTACTGTTGTGGTTTTGTACTGTAATTTTCCTGATTCTGATTACCGTGGTTATATAAGAAAATGTCCATCTTCAGGAAATTTACACCAAAACATTTGGGGTAAAATATAGTCTCCAACTTATTCTCAAATTTCTCAGGAAAAAACAATAATAATAACAAAAAATTATATAAGAAGAGAAACTGAGAGAAAAAGAATGATGAAAAAATACGGTATAATATTAGTATTTAGGGAATCTGGATGAAGTGTGTACAGTATAATCTGGAATTATTTCTAAAGAAAATTTTTTTAAAACACTAAATAAGAACGTTATGCGCACAATATTTACTGATACTTTATTTATAACAGTGAAAATTTGGAAGCCTTCTCAGTGTTCTATGTCAAAGTAAGTTATGGTGTATATGGTTAAGGAATATTACTCAGACATTAAAATTAGCCTAAAACTTAGGTAAGAACTAACTAAATAAATAAATAATTAAAACCTAGGTAAGAGGAGCTCAACTTGCTCTCAGAAAACCACAAAATATATCTCTTGGTAATTTTGGCAAGTCAATGTTTTTTTAAGAGTTTTATAACAAAGAAACTTTTTCATTTCAGCTTAAGTGCTTGATTCTTTGATCTGCCCTAAACACTTCTGAAAACTAGCAGAAGCTAGACTAGAATTCAATGCCATGGCGGAGTATTCTGACATGTAAAATAGCTTTTTAGCTTTGTGTTTATCTTCCTATAAAATCCTTTCATTATCTCTACTCAGATGTTGAAAGGGTTTTTCTAGGTCATTGTAATGGTCAATGTTATGTGTCAACTTGGCTAGGCTACAGCACTCAATTATTCAATCAAGTACCAAACTAGTTGTTGCTATGAAGGTATTTTGTAGATGTGATTAAAGTCAATAATCAATTGACTTTTAAGTAAGGGAGATTATCCTAGATAATCTGGATGGGCCACAGTCAATCAGTTTCAAATGATTTAAGAGCAGGGCTGAAGCGTCCCTGACCAATAAATCCCACCTGTGGACTGCCACTTGTGCCCACACAAAGAGCCGCCAGCCTTCCCTTCCTGAAGGTCTGTGCTATGAATTTCAGACTTGCCTAGCTAGCCCCCACAGTCATATAAGCCTATTACTTGAAATAAATCTCTGTAATGTGTATCTCCTACTGGCTCTGCCTTTCTGGTTAAACATTGACTGATACAGTCATCATCTATATGAATAACTCCCAGCCACTGATCTTGCATTAGCTTTAAAAAGTCATTGTTCTAGAAGCCATTGATTTGTATACTTTAGATGAGTGAGTTTTACTGCCATCTTGGAGGCTGTGGAGGCCACTGGGAACAGGGATCCTAAAACAACAAATATTTCTGAAAGGCTGTGGTCCAAGGCCATTTTTGCTGGCTATAAGTGGGGTCTCTGGAATCAAAGGGAGCACACAGTTCTTCTTAAAATTGAAGGTGTTTATGCTTGAGATGAAACTGAATTCTATCTAGGCAAGAGATGTGTTTCTACTAGGTATTTATGCAAAGGACACGAACAGTGATTCAAAGGGGCACATGCACCCCAATGTTTATAGCAGCAATGTCCACAACAGCCAAAATATGGAAAGAGCCCAGATGTCTATCGACAGATGATTGGATAAAGAAGATATGGTGTGTGTGTGTGTGTGTGTGTGTGTGTGTGTGTGTGTGTGATGGAACATTACTCAGCCACCAAAAAGAATGAAATATTGCCATTTGCAATGATGTGGATGGAGCTAGAGGGTATTACGCTAAGTGAAATAAGCCACAGAAAGACAAATACCATATGATTTGACTCATATATGGAACCTAAGAGTCAAAACAGATGAACATAGGGGAAGGGAAGGAAAAAGAAAATAAGATGAAAATAGAGGGGGAAGCAAATCATAAGAGGTGCTAAACTCTAGGAAACAAATAGAGGGTTGCTGGAGGGAAGGGGTGGGGTGATGGGGTAACTGAATGACGGGCATTAAGGAGGGTACTTGAAGTAATGAGCAGTAGGTGTTATATACAACTGATGAGTCACTAAATTCTACCCCTGAAACTAATAATACACTATGTGTTAACTAAATTGAATTTAAATATAAAAATAAAAGATATGTGCTTATGTGTACAAAGCAGAACAACACAGTGACTCCTGGAGGCAAACCCAACAAAACCAGAGTAATCTCAGGAAAAATAACTCGTGCTCATGGAAACGGTGGCTTGTTTTGAGCCAAATTCCGAAGCAACCTTCCTGCTAAGGGCACTGGCCACAGAAGCTGTGTGATACCATACCCTACAAGCATCTAAGCTGATTGAAAAGTAAATAAATCAAGGGATAGACTTCTTCTTGTAAAAAAAAAAAAAAAAGATGAGGGAGTTTTGTAGTACATGAATTATATCTCAATAAAATTGTTACCAAAAAGAAAAATAGGAAGGAGAGAAGGAAGTAAGGAAGGTAGGAGAAAGAGGGGTGTGGGAGGGAGGGAGGAAAGAAGAAAAGAGGAAGAAAAATGCAACTGCTCATGTTCACGTTTGGTAGATAAAGATGGTCTTTGCTTGCAAAGCTCTGGCCTCCGTTTGGCAGCTCCAGCGGCCCCTGCTCACCACCAGCCGGCCAACTGGAGGATCCACAAGTTGGATCCACATAAGATCGCTGATTTTTGACAGTTTGGACCAACAAAAACAACAGTTTTATATGATTCACCTGATATTTTCATCCTTTTTTTGCTATTGCGACCTGCAGAAGTTTTGCCATGTTAAAACAAGAAAATATAAGGAAAACAAAATTTTTCAAACTGCCAAGGAATAGCTAACTATACATAACACTTGGGGAACAACTTTCATTGTTTTATTCGATTAAGAAAAAGAGCAATTCAGGGAGCCTGGGTGGCTCAATTGGTTAAGCGTCTGCCTTCAGCTCAGGTCATGATCCCAGGGTCTTGGGATCGAGTTCGGCATTGGGCTCCCTGCTCAGCAGGAGGTGTGCTTCTCCCTCTGCCCCTCCTCCCACTTGTTCTCTCAATCTTTCTCTCTTTCTCTCTCAAATAAATAAATAAATAAGCTTAAAAAAAAGAAAATTATTTAAAAAAAAGAAAAAGAGTGATTCATATTATCAGAGGTAAAGAATACACTAATATTACTTTTCTTTGATATTTCATAAAGACTAATGTTTAGGTAGTAGGAAGATATGATGATAGGATTCTTGAAAACTTTTCCTAAATTTAAAAATGAAATTTAAAAATACTAAATAAGTCAAGCTGAATTTATATGAATCAGAAAAAGACAATCAGCACAATCTTTTAAAATGTGGGTGGGCATATTTACTTTCCAATCCAGTCCATTGAAGGAGCACTGAAGTTCTGAAAGTTCTGTCTTTCTCCCGCACATGTTCCCAGATACCACACCTTAGAGCCAACTGCCGTGAAGTAGGATAATAATTAGCGGTTACATTAAAGAGTCCTTAGCAAAAAAGAGTTATAGATACTACCAAAAATAACTCTTGAAGTATAAGCATCCAAAATCTTTAAAGTGGAAATTTTTGCCTTATGTCCTATTGAATATAAATTCTGTGCATTTTGATAACATAAGAGAACACAATGTTCTATATTCTGAATGAGCACATAAGTATATGACATAATAGGGCATAAGCTCTATTCAGTAATGTATAATTTCTGATGCTACAATACCCAATGTGGTCCCATCTTTAAAGTATCTTGTACACTTGTTTTTTAAAGATTTTATGCATTTATTTGTCAGAGAGAGACAGAGAGAAAGAGCACAAGCAGGGGGAGCTGCAGGTTGAGGGAGAAGCAGACACCTTGCTGAGCAAGGAGCCCAACGAGGGACTAGATCCCAGGACCCTGGGATCATGACCTGAAGGCAGAGGCTTAACCAACTGAGCCACCCAGGCGTCCCTCTTGTACACTTTTAATTAGTCAATTCTTGTTATTCACTGGTCATTATGGTACACAAAGTCACCATGAACACTGAATAGTTAGATTCCTGCAAGCCTCTGGTCACAGCATTTCCATCCACTAATCATCACACGACATTCTTTTGTATGTGTTTCTGTTTTAAAGACACCTTATTTAATATATATTGTGGATTCATTACTACTGAAATCACAGCCAACAGCACTATAACTCATGACTGAAGGAAGCTTATCGGACACACACGTTCTCTCCATAAGGCACATCACATCCTTCTGGAGCTCAGGACCGTTAGACAGAACTCAGCACTACGCGTGGGGGCCATTTCAAACAGGGAAATCACCAACAAAAAGCCTAAGTGGAAACCGTGGCACTAAACAGATCGCGAAAAGTACCATTGTTTACAGCATGGAAGCAAAAACAAGAACGTGGAACATTGCCTTGCTCCTCCTGAGCTGGAAACAGGAACAGACACCACAAAGTTTTTGCCACTCTGAACATGTCTGCAAACGACCACAAAAGCTAATTATAGCAAGTAAATGAATTTGCAATACAGAATCCACAAATAATAAACATTGACTATGCTTGAGCAATGTCTATATTCTGTCATAAAATTATAAAACTAATAAAAACAGTGAATTACTTCCTCTGTATCCTTAATATTTAGCACAGATAGTAGGTTCTTAATAAAAATTTGTTAAATGAATTAAAGAAATACCCTGGAATAATTCCTGTGCGAGAGAGCCTGAAACATTTAAATAGTAAATCCTAAGTCAGGTTATCAATTGAGTCATTTATTTATTTAAAAAAAAGTATCAAAATTTATTTTGTAGCTGATTTCATTTTTAAATTAGAGCTGTTGGGCACTTTTTGTAACAAAAGTCTTTAATGGTAGTAGGGAAAACAATAATAAGCTATTAAATCCTGACAGTGAATAAAATTGTGGGGTCATCCATATATTTATTTTTTATTTTTAAAAATTCTTTATTTAAGTTGAATTTAGTTAACATATACAGTATTATTCATTTCACAGGTAGATTTTAATGATTCATCAGTTGCATATAACACCCAGTGCTCATTCCGTCACGTGCCCTCCTTAATGCCTGTACCCAGTTACCCCATCCCCCACCCGGCTCCCCTCCAGCAACCCTGTTTGTTTCCTAGAGTTAAGAGTCTCTGATGGCTTGCCTCCCTCTCTATTTTCATCTTATTTTCTTTTTCCTTCCCTTCCTGTATGTTCATCTGTTTAGATTATTAAATTCCACATATGAGTGAAATCATATGGTATTTGTCTTTCTCTGACTGACTTATTTCTCACAGGTCAGGTCAGCCATTTATAAAAGCCTTGCTTAATAGTAAAAGCTTCCAGTTTATACTACGTAACTGAAGAAAATCTTCCAGCTCCTCTAAGTATAACACATTCTCATTTTAACATAATTTACCTTTTTCACTGAATCGCTACTATTCCCCACAAAATTTTTTTTAATTTTAATACTTTACCACTTATTTAGTATAACTCAGCTGTTACTCTTCAAGAATTTGAAATTTAAATTTTTGCTTTGAACCTGCTCGATCAAAGAGTACAGTACATCACTACCATGCAAGATGAAACAAAGAAAGAAATAAAAAAACAAAAGTGATATCTATATAGTCAGCAAATTAGCTGAAAAGATAGTTTAAGTATGTCACATTTCTACTGAGCGCAAGTAAGAATAAGTTGGTTCTGAGGGACCACAATACGTGGCATTTTTATTGCAAGCTTAAGTTACAGTGCTAGTGCTCTCCAGCAAGTCATCTCTAAGAAAATGGCATGTTTATAAGTACCAAGACTATTATACCCAGTAGATGGTATTCTGCATTTTAAGATAAAGGAATTCTTTGTAAAATTTGGTTTAAAAAATAAAGAATATTGGGGTACCTGGGTGGCTCAGTTGGTTGAGCATCTGACTCTTGATTTTGGCTCAGGTCATGATCTCAGAGTCATGAGATCTAGCCCTGTGTGGGGCTCCACATTCAGCATGGAGGCTGCTTAAGATTCTCTCTCTACCTCTTCCTCTGCCCCACTCACACACTCTATCAAAATTTTAAAAAATTAATTAAATAAAATAAAAGTCAGTAATTACTAATGTCTCAAAGGCTAAAATCAGAAAAACACAGAAAATAGAAGTACTCACTCATAATATTATTTGGCTTCGAGAAAGCCAGAAATGATTCTATTCCAACAAATTAGCAATACTGATAAGAGATGTGATGAATCTGCTGTATCTTTGAAGGCAAAGCACATTTTTCACCTCAGAGATGACAGGTATGACTTTTTCATTCTTCATTTCCCACATTCAGAACAGGATCCCGGTATAAACCAATATTTGAATAGAATCCCTAATCTAAAGTCATTTTTCTCCATACGATGTTTTCATGTTGGTGCATAAACTGCAAAAAGGCAAATGATTAAGTCAGTGTTAAAGAATTTGTAACATAAAAACGGCTAAAGTACAATGTCTGTCAGCTGACCTGAACCGACTTCTACTCCCAACCCTAAAAGTCACTACAGTACTGAAGGTAGGACTAACATGATGTTTCTGTGTGCTTGGACTTCATTTACCAAATAATACTTTCGTAAAATCCAAAGAAGAAATCTCAGGGGAGCTTCCTAATTTGCCAAATGATTTTGTTCTGGTGGCAGAGCCTGTTCCTTCAACTCGGTTTTGGTTGTCTAGCTTTTGCAATATTTACTTGGTATTTTTGTTTCGTCCTTTGCTCTTTTTCTCTGGCCTCTGTCTTCTGGGCCAGTTTCCCAGCCAGCTTATGCTTGCTAGGTGCTGACGAAAGGACTGTAGGAAACCATGTGGGTCTTCCGCAGCCCCTTCCATAACATACTCAGCAAACCCTTCCACCAAACATCTCTGTAGCCACATGAGGACAATTTAGGCTTGAGTAGGCCCTAGTTTTGTCCTGGGATTATTAATCAGTCAATCACAGTTTCAGATGACCCTTGGTTGGTTGTCTTCCTCCTTCTCAGTGGGTCCCGGGGCTAGATCTTGGGCCCAGACCTACGCGGTGCCTGCTGTAGCTAAAGCGGGAGGCAATTAAACACCATCTGCACCTCCTCCTTTGTGTTTCCCTCCCTTGCTCACCCTTACTTTCCTACCCCAACGGGTCCACCGGCCCAGGAGAGCCACATTCACCGCTGACTCCGGGCAAGCACAGGCTCCTTGTCCCGCCCTGGCCGTGCGGGGCTGGCAGAACAGAGGGTCCCCAGGAAGCCTGGGCTGCCTGCCATACCTTGCGTGGCCTGCAGGTGGCTACTTCCCTGGGACATTGGGCAAAACTTCTGCGGTGGCCACTCCCACCCCCTCATGTCGCTCCCAGGACCAGGTGCTAGGACTCCCACTCCCAACCCACTGAGTCCTTTACTTTTTGTCTAGCTACTGCAGTCAGGAGCACATTTAGTAATGGGAAACTAACATCTCTGTTGTCTTTTTTTTAATCCCAAGATACACAGTTCCAAAAATTTGACCAAAAAAAAAAAATACTGAAACTAAAATAAATCAATAAAATAAATTTAAAAATACTTAACCTTCCATTTTGAGGGAAGATTCTAAAGCTAAGATTGGACAATCCCAGAAAACACCCTGTGCAATGCACTCCAGTAGGACTGATTCCTCTTCGGGCCATAAACATTAACTAAGCATTGAATTAACTGTGATTTATATGGTCCAGGTATTCATTAAGTTATATTAGGAAGCAGAGACTGATGGCATATTTTCCCTCAATGAATTTCCTTGCTGCAAGCAAGGGGCTCTTCAAATTAATTCCAGAAACCTTAAAGCTACATCAAATAGTAGGTGTTTAAAAATATGTCCGTGTTGGTCATGATGGTAGTGATGTTTTTTACAGTGGAAAACATCTTTCAAATGTAATAGCTGACCCTTTCAACCTCCCTTAGCATGTCAGTTTGCTCATAGTTGTAGGTGTACTCACTATTTGACCACAAGAGCAGCACCAAGACACGGTGTCACTATTAAATCACTCTTTCTTGTCCTTGGAGGCCAGTGGGAATTTCTCAACATTGTTCTGCCTAAAACATTTGATAGTACCATCAAGCATGTGCTATAGAAAATGCTGCTTATAGAAACCAAACCCAAATCCAAAAGTCCTGGTCCTGTCTCCCAGATTTGCTCACTTCTCCCTAGGTTTGGCAGTCCCATACTCTTTTACACAGTAATACTCTTGTTTTAAATAAACAATAATAAAAGATAAATTGTTTCTACATAAGTGTATTGGGTAAAATGCAAAGCAGACAAAATATTTTTTACTAGGTTTGATTCATGGCTGTTATATATCTAGATACTCTTATTTCATTATGAAGTTTTAAAAATAACTACCGGAACATTATAACATAATTTTTGCTCTTTCCTCTTTTCTGCCCCCATAACTGGCAGCTTCCAACTTCTCTACTTTCTACTACCAAAATCTCTCCCCATCTGTCCCCACTCTCCCTGAATACTAGCAACAATCTACCTCAGAACTCAACCAGTGGTCTCAACTCTTCGAACGTGAGAAAACTTTAAATGTCATTAAAATTGTGCCCTCCTCCTACAAAAAGGAACTTATATTTTTAGTGTCTAATGTTTGAGAAAATCTACAACAGCAAAAGCTACTATTGATTTATTAACATTTAAATGATTTCTACTTTATTAATCATAGTAATATCTAAATATATTTCCCCAATATTGTGTGTATGTGTTGTGGTTTCTGCCTGCCTAGCTCCTCTCCGTTAGTTAGGAAAGAGGCTGCCCTCTTTAAATTCTGGTTGTGTTTTCTTGAGCACAGTGATTGGCTTTGGGTCTTGGAGCAATCACATCCCACATGTCTGCAAATGCCATTCCTTATGTTAAGGATTGGTCCAGGGTTTTGGCAAGTGACACAAGTTGGAACAATCAGAGTTCCTTCATGTGACTGGGCAGGGAGAGCCCTTGCCTAATGGTAAAGCCACGAGGATGGGAGCTTCGATGCCGGCAGTAGCTGTCTCCTTCACAGCATTGTCAAGTTGGAATGGAGTCAGCTCCTAAAGAACAGAAGAAAGAAAATATGGTAAATGAAAAAAATATCTTCTGCTTTTTGCATAAGCTAGTTTACGTGGAGTTTCTGTTATTTTAAACCTCCCACTCCTAGAATAACATTGAGAAAGCAGGGTCTGAGAAAAACCAGCTGATCTTTAAAATAATCACATTCATTTTTTAAATTATACAAGTAAAACATCAACATGAATAAAAAAAATCAAACATTCGTAAGAATACAAAAGTAAAACTTTTCCCACTCAAATCTGCAGCCCAGCTTTTCACTGGAGGTTTCTAGATTTTCTCCTAGGAAACTGTTCATGTACATGAAGACAAAAAGTCATACAAAAGGAAGTCTTTTAAAACTTTAAGCAATTAGTACTATATATAATAAATTACTTTCATCTTGGAAATATGAATCTACTCTATTATTTTTCATGAGCTACAGAACGTTCCATTGCAATGATATGCCATAATTTATTCTACCAGTTCTCTATTAAAATTAGAAAACTAGAGGTGCCTGGGTGGCTCAGTTAGTCAAGCATCCAACTCTCGTTTTCAGCTCAGGTCATGACCTCAGGGTGGTGAGATCAAGCCCTGCATCAGGCTCTGCATTCAGTGCAGTCTGCTTGAGATTCTTTCCCCCTCCTTCTCCCTCCTCTCTACTCCTCTCCCCTGCCCTCAAATAAATAAATAAAATCTTTAAAAAAATAATTAGAAAAATAAATGGAATTTGAAAGCATTTGGCTTCAATGAAGAAGTAATTTTTCTCCATGTCATTTGGATGCTAAAAGATAAAATGTTTTTGCTTGTTTCATATGGACTTAGAGTCAGAATGTTAAGTGATGATTCCTATTTAAATGATGGAGTTAACCGTATCTCAGGTATGCAGAATTAAAATTTCATTTAAAATTCAAAAATAAATATAGGAATTGTCTTCATTTTTGTGCATTTAAGAAATATCTGCCAAGTATTTAAGCATAGTGAATTTTTGCATGTGACTCAAAAGTGGATCCATATATTTAAGGAATGTCTTTCCTCATTCTGGATGAATATAGTGTAAGTACTGCAGACCAGAAGGACCAAATAGAAATTCAAAATATTTCTGCACTCTATGGCAATTGGAAGAACTATTAAGTCCATAATAATTTTACATGTTTGATACTTTTAATAAGTATGCCCATATTTCTTTAATATATATAAAATTGATGCTATATTATAGAGTCATTTGATCAATAAATAGTAGCTTTTTTCCCTTTTAAGTATGATGCTATCACTCCTGGATTTTGTTTGCTTTCCCACACGGCTGTTAGTCCAATGAACATTTTATCTTATCCCTGCTGTGCACAATTGGATAAATAGAATTTCTTGATGCTTATTCTGACTATAAGCAAACTTGGGGGAAAAAATGTATTTGAGTGACCTTTAGCAATCTGATCAAGTTGGCTTAAAAAAGCTGTATCTTAATTTATCTCCCTGATCTGAAATGTATCATTTTACCAGGTAATGTGGGAAAAATTATTCAGTTATGTGCATTACAAAAGCTGGGATCTATGGCCTCTGAAAAAGCAGTCACTGAAGGCAAATTTTAATATAACTCCACTGAATATCAAATCAACAATAGATAAGCAAGTTTAATTTTCTGTGATTTTCCATAGGATACTCCTATAGTGTGGTAGACATAGAACCGAGGTTTAATAAAATAAATATTTAGGAGGCAGAGAGGTTAATGTGACTTGCAAAAAGAAGAAGAAGAAGAAGAAGAGAAGGGAGGGGGGCACCTGGGTGGCACGGCAGTTAAGCGTGTGCCTTCGGCTCAGGGTGTGATCCCGGCGTTATGGGATCGAGCCCCACATCAGGCTCCTCCACTAGGAGCCTGCTTCTTCCTTTCCCACTCCTCCTGCTTGTGTTCCCTCTCTCGCTGGCTGTCTCTCTCTCTGTCAAATAAATAAATAAAATCTTTAAAAAAAAAAAAGAAGAGAAGGGAGGGAGGGAGGATGGAAGGACGGAAGGAAAGAAAGAAACAGAAAANTTCCCTCTCTCGCTGGCTGTCTCTCTCTCTGTCAAATAAATAAATAAAATCTTTAAAAAAAAAAAAAGAAGAGAAGGGAGGGAGGGAGGATGGAAGGATGGAAGGAAAGAAAGAAACAGAAAAAAAGAAAGAAAGAAAGAATGAAAGAGAGAGAAAGAAGAAAGAAACAAAGAAAGAAAGAAACAAAGAAAGAAAGAAAGAGAAAGAAAGAGAGAAAAGAAAGGAAGAAAGAAAGAAAGAAAGAAAGAGAGAAAGAAAGAAAGTCATCGGGTGAATCAGAGGGTCAAAATCACCAATTATTTGAAACTCTTTAAAAACAGCCAAATGTGAACTTCTCAGTAGATAATAGTAAATTCTCTGCAGCAGAATAACAGTCAAAGCATACAAATGGCTAACAGACACATGAAAAAATGTTCAAAATCATTAGCCAACAGGGAAATTCAAATCAAAACCATATTGAGATACCACCTTATGCCAGTTAGAATGGCAAAAATTGACAAGGCAAGAAACAACAAATGTTGGACAGGATGTGGAGAAAGGGGATCCCTCTTACACTGTTGGTGGGAATGCAAGTTGGTACAACCACTTTGGAAAACAGCGTGGAGGTCCCTTAAAAAGTTAAAAATTGAGCTACCCTATGACCCAGCAATTGCACTACTGGGTATTTACCCCAAAGATACAGACATAGTGAAGAGAAGGGCCATATGCACCGCAATGTTCATAGCAGCATTGTCCACAATAGCTAAACTGTGGAAGGAGCTGAGATATCCTTCAAAAGATGAATGGATAAGAAGATGTGGTCCATATGTACAATGGAATATTACTCAGCCATCAGAAAGAACGATTACCCAACATTTGCAGCAACATGGACAGGACTGGAGGAGATTATGCTAAGTGAAATAAGTCAAGCAGAGAAAGACAATTATCATATGGTTTCACTCATTTATGGAACATAAGGAATAGCAGGGAGATCGGTAGGAGAAGGAAGGGAAGAATGAAGAGGGGCTAAACAGAAGGGGGAACGAACCACCAGAGACTATGGACTCTGGGAAACAAACTGAGGGTTTTAGATGGGAGGGGGTGGGGGATGGGCTAGCTTGGTGAAGGGTATTAAGGAGGGCACGTATTGCATGGAGCACTGGGTGTTATACACAAACAATGAATCATGGAACACTACATCAAAAACTAATGAATATGGTATGGCAACTAACATAACATAATAAAAAAAATTTTAAAAGAATAACAAAGAAAAATGTTTAAATGTTCCCATTTTGAAGCATGAGAGACTATGGACTCTGAGAAACAAACTGAGGGCTTCAGAGGGGAGGGGGGTGGAGGACTGGGATAGGCTGGTGATGGGTAGTAAGGAGGGCACGTATTGCATGGTGCACTGGGTGTTATACGCAACTAATGAA
>NC_048222.1:92793203-92818298 GCF_002007445.2 Ailuropoda melanoleuca | reverse complement strand
CCCAGGGATGTACTGTATGGTGACTAACATAATATAATAAAAATATATTATTATAAAAATATTATTATAATAGAATAAAATAAAATAAAATATTATAACCATAAAAAAATTAAAAAATAAATGTTCCCATTCTAATGAATATTTCACATTTTCTTTGTGCCTTCCTAGAAAAACTCTGAAGTCTTTATGAAGGATTATTTTAAAAAGTGAGTTTTACTACAGAGTAAAGAAAGGTACTACACAGGAATGAGCCTTACCTGAAGACTTATTTCGTATACCAACCATATAAACGTATAAGTAATGAGAAAAAACTCTTTGAAAAGATAAATATATATACAAAAATGTGGGCCAATGTGGGTAGCAATTTAGAATTTAGCAAAAAGTTTCTTTTCAATGGAAAAAACAGTTCCAAATTTTCTTCATGTGCAACTAAGTGTTGTTGATTGCCAATATATTTTACAGCCTGTAAGATATATTTAAATAAATGACTAATAATTAATACTTAATCCAGTTCTTGGTTTCCTCCTATAGAAAGAAAAATGAAATAGTTCAAAAGTGAAGACAGTATGCTTTTCTCAATTCAATTTAGATACTTCAGATTACTGCATAATGTTCTGTTATTGAACAGCAATGATAGTAGCACATTTAGGAACATTAACAAGTAATAGTTCTGGAGAAAAGCCAGTTGGCAAAGGCTGCTGCCATATGAGATTAGCAAGCTCTTTTATTCCCTCCTGCATTGCAAGTGGAAAAATCTTTACAATTTCAATTACATTACATATAATTACTTTATTTTTAATGTTTATATGCACAAAGTATATGCATTTACAATATACTTAATTTTTAATTAAAATTCAGAAAGTGCTTTGAGACACGAATGGGCTGATATGTTGTTATGTGTCACGTGGCTATCCACACGTAGAATTGGAGAAGTTCTTCAGAAACAAATGATCTTGTCAAAAAATTAGTGCCAACCAAGTTGTCCCCATATTGAGCTACTGGGGCCCCTCATATTCACTAAACACAAACAATTTCTGAGCAACCTTATTTATATGTGTGGGGATCCAGTTGAGCCTAAATAGGGAATCAGAGTCTTGTTATGGTATATCTTTATTAGAAAAAATTATCTACAACTTGGAAATAAGGCAAGAATATTATAGCAAGCTCTTTCAAAATCATGCCAGCACATGATATAACAAGTCCACCCAAGGGATATCTGATTCCCTGACAGTTATTTGACTCCCTAGGAAATGTAACTTTATTTGAATTGTTATTTACTTGTTATTAGGGCTCAGACTCTGAAAAATGAGATGTTGTCTTGTAGAAAATGGGTAAGTTGCAAATTATTTTTGTCCAGGAGAGATGAAAATGATTTCTATCAGAAAAGGTAAGATAGTATGGTGATTAACATAATATAATAAAATAAAATTAATTATAAAAAAAAAAAAAAAGAAAAAAAGAAAAGGTAAGATAACCCAAAGGTTACAATTGTATTGCCCTGTAAAGCATTTTCCAGTCTTTACTCTGAGTTAGTTAGCATTTTTCCATAATTCATTTTTCCATACACATGTGTGTATGTGTACATGTGTCTCTAATGAACTTTGTCATTCTGTATCATCAGTAAGTTAAATAAATCTATGAATCTTTAACATGTGCCCACTAAGGGACTTACCTATTTAACTTTTTGAAAATGCAATCTTAATGACATTCATGAAATGTTAATAAAATGTTAACTATAACAATATGTTACCTTAGTAAAATGTTGTCTGATAAACTGATGGGTCAGTGATCCTCCAGGTCCCTGTTTAGTGAGTTTATATGCATAGTGCAAATATTATCTTTGATATTTTGTGTTTAGATGCCTGGGCCAAACTTGTCTTGAGACAAAAGAATGGAGAGGATCTGTGGTCTGTCCCTGGCCCCACTCCAGGGATTAGATGTGATCCTCTATGACCAATGTATGCAAGCAGCAGGACTGACTTGATGAAGCTCAAAACAATTATTGCCGCATCTGAGCTCAGCCCTGAGAGGGGGAGGGGCTTCCCCATCCCCAGTACGTAGCTGGGGCCATGAGGCAAATAGCTTTGAGCACAGCAGAGCATCATCAGGGAAACAGAGTGATCACAAGGGCAATGGTGACTGCCAAGTGGTGACAGGCACCACTTCCTGATGGCTTGTGAGAAAAGCAATTTAGTTAGGAGGCCACAGCAAGGATATGTACAGTCTTATTTCTCAGGTCATAGGGTATACTACCTTGTAACTCATACAAATAATTGAGAAAAATCAGTAAAGCTATTTTGGTTCCAGGGTAAAGGATATGGGGTGTGAGTGATGTCTTAGCAAAATTCACCTGTTTATATTGATGTTACTTCATTTGAATACAGTATAAGGAGACCTGAAGATTTTTCATTAATTCCAGTTTTAAAAGAAAATTTCTATGAAAGTATCACAATAAGCCTTATTCTAATTAGGTACCCGAGGGAATTCTTGAGTCATCTTTATTTTACAAGACTAAAGAAAACTTACCCGTAGTAATAGGTAATACTATCCCGTAAATATTAGTATAAGAAAAGATTTTAATTGTGATTTTTTAAACTTTGAGTTTTTCTTTCAGCTAGCATGCTTATAACAGATAAATGATGGCAGACCTGGTAATTGTTTTATCTTTGACAGATTTTATAAACAAAGTCAGGGCACATATTTCTATAAAAATAAAATTTTTCTAGAAACTAAATTAACAAAAGATGATTAGTAGAGGAACAAGAAGAAACAGAAGGACATTAGGAAGGCAAAACAATTTATATCCAACCAGGACTCTTTTAAGAGCAAAAGGGGGAACTATTAATAATTACCCTGGAAATACAAGTATAAACCAGAACTGTGTTGAGCAAATTGAGATTTAAGGTCACTCTATGAAGGAACAGGAATAGAGGACTAAATCCTAATTAATACCTTCTAGATATTTTCAGAAAATATGAGTGCACTTGTAATGGACATAGAGATGCACTGCTCAGATAAAATCCCCCTTAAGAAAGATCTTCAGGGGCGCCAAGTTGTGCAGTCAGTTAAGCGTCTGACTCTTGGTTTCGGCTTGGGTCTTGATCTCAGAGTTGTGTGATCAAACCCCATGTCCAGCTCCATGCTTAGCTTACAGTCTGCTTATCCCTCTCCCTCCCCCTCTGCCCCTCCCCCACTCAAATAAATAAATAAAATTTAGAAGGAAGGAAGGAAGTTAGTTAGCTCTCCAACTCCTAGGAATGGTGTCAATGGACAGCCTTCACTGTATGCTCCTTCATAAATGCCTCAGCTACTGAGGGCTATCTTGTCCCAAGATCAAGCCCTTCCTGGGGCAGCCCAGGTCATGTCCTTCCAACATGGGACAACTCTTTCAAGTCATTTTGACTCCAGAGCTCCCCATGGGTTGACTTCTCCATCTCCCCAATCCTGTTTCCTTTCCCACAGGTGTTGATCTCAAGGACATTCCCAAAAACATCTTGCATACTAAACTCCATCTCAGAATCCACTTCCCAGAAATCCCAACCTGGAACAGTGCTTGACAATGATATGATAAGTAGTACTGTAATCACCCAATGGCAAAGTGATAACAGGCTCTAAAACCAGACTGCCTGGCTCTAAACTGGGTTCCACGACTTCCTAGCTGTATGACTGTGGGCAAGTTACTTAGCCTTGACTTCTTTTTCCATAAAATGTAGATAAAGATAGAATCGACCTCATAGGGTTGCTTTGAGATTTAAATGAGTTAATATATGTGAGGAACCTAGAACAGCGCTTATAGTGTAGAAATTCCTTAGTAAGTCTTAGCTATTATGAGTATCAATATTATTTTTAGTCTGGTTTTAGTCGAAGTTGGGAAAAACTGAACATCTTCTTCAGAGCAAGGAAGCCCATAGCATTCTGGATTGACCGATTTCCCTATGACTGGGCCCTTCCTCACATTCCAGTGCAATGTGAGCTTCTTGGCCAGTATCCAGGTCCTCAGTGACTTAACTCTTGCATTACCCAGATTCTGGACTAAGGATACTCCTTCCGGTGATGAAATCCCCTGCCTGGGGTCCGGATCTACCAGATGTCCAGATTCCTGGTTGTGATATCCCAATATTCCCACATACAGCTCCCTGATAGTCACTCCTGGATCTTCCCAACACCCCCACCCTGCTCATCTAGACCCCCGATTGTATGTGGTGGAGGAGATATCTGGGACTCCCCTCAGTCCGACCCTCTGCATCAGATTATCCAGGTTCAAATGGCTTTGATTCACACACAGAACAACAGTCTCCTGTTTCTTTCTTCTGTGTTTACATACCCAGCCCTGCGAGGCTGCAGAGACCTCAGTCCTCCGGCTCTATGACCAACTAGGCCTTTGCTGATGATCCCAAATCCTCAGTCCCTGTCAGTGTGACACAAAAGGAAATCTCTGGTAGCAACAAACACCAAGTGACACAAGAATGTTATAAATATGGCTTATAATACCAACCACTGTGAATTCAGGGGGCTGGTATTGTTTAAAGAGTATCTCCCCAAGTGACCTCATGGACAGACATTGGAGTCCTGGGTAATCAGATGCCATTAAAGATCATCTGGCTTGTAATAGTAGTAATTGCTTCTACAGTTAGAAAATGAATATTTCTTTTTCATATATTATTCATTCATTCTAAATGAAAAAGTTATTTATGAGATGAAAAGGCAGAATATTTTGTCTTGCTTTTTTTAAACTTTAAATAAGACAGGAATAGTGAAGACTAAACTGTCTGTGTAATCCCTTACTTCAACATATTGCCCAATTTATTTTTGTTAATAAAAAGCACATTTTAGGGGTGCCTGGCTGGCTCAGTTGGTAAAGCACAAAACTCTTAATCTCAGGGTCATGAGTTCAAGCCCCACATCGGACAGTTCATACGTATTTTAAATTGTTAATCAAAATATTGATATTCAAAAAATAAAAATATTAATACAAAATAAACATTTTTATTGCTAACAAAAAATATTCATAATAAGATACTTCTGGTGTGAGTGTATTAGTTTTGGTGATAGTGGCTACTTGCCCTAATGTTTAAAAATACACCACAAAGGACCCCAAATAGCCAAAGCAATCCTCAGAAAGAAGATCAAAGCTGAATACATCACACTTCCTGATTTCAAGCTATATTTTAAGGCTACAGTTATCAAAACAATATGATACTGGCATAAAAACAGACACATAGACTAATGGAACAGAATCAAGAGCCCAGAAATAAACCTGCATTTGCATGGTCAAGCAATATTTGAGAAGGGAGCCAGGACTACTTAATGGAAAAAAAAGAGTCTTTTAAATAAGTTGTTCTGGTAAATTTAGATCTTCATGTGTAAGACCATGAAACTAGACCCTATCTTATACCACTCACAAAAATTAAACTGAAATGGATCGGAGACTTAAATGTAAGACCTGAAACAATAAAACTCCCAGAAGAAAACATAGGGGGAAATTCGCTTGACATGGTTTTGGCACAGATATTTTTTATATAACCCCTAAAGCACACTAATAAATCATTGAACACTACATCAAAAACTAATGGTGGCTAATTGAACATAATAAAAATAAATAAATAAATAAATAAATAAATAAATAAATAAATAAAGCAAGCACAGGCAACAAAATGAAAAATAAGCACTCTATATAATAAAATAACTACTCTAATAAAGTACTCTCTAATAAAATAACTACATATTTCAGCTTGGGTTATGCTATCACTCCCATGACCCAGAAGAGGAAATAAAATAATTCAAGGGGAATGAAATGCAGCTCTCCAAAAGAAGGGGAAAACTAGAAAAACGGGAAGAGACAAAACATTAGCTGGCGATTATGAAAACATCACTGTTTTCAATTCAATTTGAATAGCTTTTCTTAAGAACCTCAGGATACCTTCTGTGTTATAAACCCAATCTATGCCTGGTCCACAATCTTCGCATAGTTCTACTCTCTACTATGGCTCCAAGAGTTGGGAATGGGTTGCCCAAGGGTAAGAAGAAGACTACAAAGAGAGGAGGTTTTTATTTAAAAAAAAATACAATAACTGGAGGGGTACTGGGTAGCTCAGTCAGTTAACCATCCAGCTCTTGATTTTGGCTCAGGTCATGATCTCAGGGTCCTGGGATTGAGCCCCACATCAGGGCTTCCCACTCAGTGGGGGTCTGTTTGGGGATTCTCTCTCTTTCTCTCTCTCCCTCTGTCCCTCTCCCAACTTGTACACACTCTTTTCCTCTCTCTCTCTCTCTCTCTCTCTCATAAATGAGTAAATCTTAAAAAAAAAATACAATAACTGGCTATATCAGGTTGTATGTATTACAAAACAAGGAGAAAGGCAGAAGGCTGAGATGAATTTGGGTCCTTTCCACTTTAAAAGGAATGAGTTATTGGCCATTATTCCATGGGGCCTAATGGCTAGAGGGATTTATAAGAAAAATGGAAAAACACTCTGTGCTATGCAGCAGAGACACCATTCATTGGGCATATCTTGCTAATGGTTCGTTCTATAAACTCCCCAGGTGAATACCCATTCTGGCAACAGCAGAAAAGAGTCCTGAGGTTATAGCCCATCTCATTTCTAATATTCAAGTTCCTATTAAGATGATAAATCACAATGTTTCTTAAGAATTGTGACTAATTCACTGTCTAGCAGGTGAATAATTAGTGGGTTAAGAGTTTCTGATAATGTTATAGATGTAGTAATGTATTATAGCTCTTTTTAATAATAGGTCAAGAATTTTGAACCTTGCCTTATAATCCATATTGCTTTAAAAAGCTATTATAATCTAAGTACATGAAAACTCAATTAACTTCTTTGGAGATTAGTAAAGAGAATTTATTATTGAATTTAGTTTCAGAAATATGGCCATAATGATAACTCAAAACAAACAAAAAACCCATCAGGATCAGTAGCCACTCCAAAAAAACAAGGGGGGGGGTTGAATTATAATATTCCCAAACAAAAGCCTCATCAATTTAAATTTATTTTTTAATAGCCCAGAAACTCAGTTACCAGCTCTTGACATGCAGAAAATTGGCTAGGTGAAAGATGAAGTTAAAACTTATAGTATTTACCTTCGATGCTACATACAAAATAGAACAAAATAAAATAAATAGAAATAAATATAAGTCTTCTAAGTAGAGGACAATCTGATGAAGTGGACTCAACTGCAAAAATACAATGACTCTGTAAAATATTTGGTTTTCTTCTTTTAAAATATTTTATTTATTTGAGAGAGAGCACATGTGCAAGAGTTGGGGGAGGGGCAGAGCAAGGGAGATAGGCAGACCCCCACTGAGCAGGGAGGCAATAGGTAGGGGGGCGTGATCCCAGGACCCTGGGATTACCACCTGAACGAAAGGCAGCAGACACTTAATAGACTGAGCCACCCAGGCGCCCCTTGAGCTCTGGTTAAATTTGATGGCCATAATCCAACGTAACCTTAAATTGCTAATCCATTCAGGGAATTCTCATCAGTGGCTCTGCCCATCCTGGTGGATTATGTTTTTCATCAGCCAGTGAATTTATCTGAAATGAAGTCAATAGGTATGCCAGCTCACTCCATTTCCTTTTAAATAGATCCGACTTTTCATAGAGCAAGAAAATAGAGGCTGCTATGAGATTAAATCAAACTAAGGTTCAAGGCTCATGGTGAAGAGAAACTGAGATTTCATACTTACTGGGGAAAGCTGATAAGATGGGGAGGTTTTTTCCCATCTCAGGGGGACAGCTGAGAGATTGTTTTACCGCAGGTGATATGTCTGCATGTTACTTACTCATCACACCTGCCAACCTTGAGAGGGTCTCTTTGTCATTACTTATAACTGCCAATTTACAAGATGGTCCAGTAGGGAATGAAAGAACCAACTGGAACAAATAGAGGTTTTACCACAGCTGCAGTCTGTCAGCACCAGTAGTGAATCGTAAATAGGAAGGAGCAACCCAAATGCTCTCCTCTCAGCCAGCGGAGGCTGGAGACCCGGGCCCTGGCCTCAGGAGTCAACTTTCTCGGAGCGCTGTGGGCCCGGCGTTCAGGCCGACAGCTGGGAGAAGAAACTTGCTTTGATGACGTAAAGCGCTTTCTTTCCTTATATTAACTGGTTCTTTCCTACTTACTTTGAGTCCAAACTCTGGGGACCAAAGACCAATGCGAGTCAGCGCAGCAATAAGGAAAGCGCGCGAGGACGCCTCCGACAACCAGACTGAACTGAAGTAAGAGCAGCTGAAATTGAGAAAAGACTTTTGTCTGCCTCGAATATTTCTCCTGTGCCATTTATCTCCCTCTGGTCATGTGTGTCTGTTTAGGCATTTCAAGCAGGAGCTATTCCGGGCATAGTGTAAGGCTCATCTGTTCACCCTGGTCTTACTTTGATTTGACCTTTCAGTTAAATTGGCATTTCGTAGTTGTTTGGAAACAGGGCATTGGGGAGGGAGTCTGTGCTGGTGAGTGGGAAGGGTACCGAAACAAAAGAACACAATTTATAACCATTTTGGTAGCCTGTGACCTTGGAGGGTCGTACTACAATGTTTCGAATGCATTTCTGGGGACTATGTCGGTCCCCTACTGTGACGGCAAGTTAAAACGTAGCTTGGATATGGCTTTAACGTGCAAAAGAATGATCTAGAGAACTTTTTTAAAGCATCCATGCCTGGATCTTATCCCTGGAGATTGTGATTTCATTGGACCAGGATGGGGCCCAATGGTCAGATTTTTTTAAGAATTCCTCAGATATTAAATAATGTGCCCATGTTTCCAGCGTGCAGCTAGGACAGAGCACCTTTGCTTTATGTCTAGAAAAGCAGGAGAGAAGCGACCCACAAAGGCAGGGGAGGCTCTGGTCTGTAAGGGCATATCTGCTATTTGAGAAAGACCCATCGAATCCTTAGTGGCATTGGCTCTGTCATTCGATGAGACAGATGAGTCCCAGCAATGCTCGCCTCTGTTTCTTTACCAACCACCTCATCAATCAGAAGTCCTTCCCTAAAGTTAGGGAAGGTTGGGATCGTCACAGCTTGGTGAACATATACATAGCCTGACATGCATGTAGCATGTATACCCATTTACAGCCTAAAACAATAGTGGAGCCTGGAGAAAATTCAAACTTAAAGAAATCTTGTTGAGGGAACGCCACAGTGATCATTATAACACTAACGGCCTTTGAAACGTATACATCTTTTCTAATTTGGCCTTAAATTCTCTTTTAAATCAGCATTGAAGAGATCCTTCTATATCTAAAATTTGATATTCAACCCCAGTAAGGGAGGCTACAGTTTTTAAATTGACACAATTTCTTTGATAAAGTAAAGGCTGTCAAAATTTTATGTAGAAGCCCTAAGGCAGGAGGAAAGTGACTTTCCATCTCCGTGGTAAATAAAGTTCTTGACACAGTCTGCGTGAAAGAAGAGAGTGGTCCAGCTGGCAATCTCCTGATAGTCAGTCTTTGGCCTGGCGGAAGCAGGATTATGGAAGGGGAAATGTAATTAGCTTTCATCACCGTGTCATGACAGAATCCTACCCTCCGTGGGACTAGCCTTATGGAAGAGATTATTATACCCACTGCCAGTCCATAAACGGGCTGCATTATGCAATCCATGATAAAAAATGTTTGACATTCCATGAAGCCTAAATTTAAAAAGCATGCATCTGAATTATGATTTAAGTGGGAAAGCAAACTCCTGGGAAGAGACCAGTCTAGTCCGTGACAAGCCAGCCAGGCTTTACGATTCCTCTGTGTTCCAGGTTTCAATGGGCTGAAAAATAAGAAGCGGTGAATGATTAACTTTGTGGCAAAGTCTATAACTCCGGGTGAGAATTAGAATTCATACTGGAAAATACTCAAGATTTCCCCAAATAGTCTTCGCCTTTCACTGTAGCGGGGCAAGCATAAAACGTGGTACTTGTAGCTCTGTGTTCTGATCTCATATTTTCAAATAGGTAACTGGAAGCAATTCAAAGTTCTCTGATCTTGCTTTTGATCACCTGTAAACAGTAGGATTCTATTCATTCTTTTGCTCATTCAAGAAATACTCATTACTGAGGCACTTGCCTAGGTGCTGAGGCTATGGACATGAATAATATATGGAGCTTGTCCTCGAACAGTGTATAGACTGGACAATTACGTAAATAAATATGAACCATTTAGTTCTGAAAGCGCAACAGCGGACATGTATAAAATAGAGGGGTGGGGGTGGTGAATCTCAGCGTAAACTTAGAGCAAGAAATTATGGAGCAAAGTCATGAGCGTATAGGCCCGTATTAGTTTATGATTCTGTGATTTTAAAATTGAAAATAAAGTAGTTCGATAATAAATGGGTTTATAGGGATCAATTGTTGTCTCTGCATGAATTCTAAGAGTTTTCCCGTAAGTCTTATAGATCTGTGAGTCCAATCGCACATCGCAGAATAACATCGACTAAGCATCTGTGTTATCCTTCCAGAGTGTAGTGCCAGGCCCCATCCTGGAGAGCAAAAATGACACTGCAGTCCCTCAATTCAACTGCTCCTGCCTACTATTGGGCAGAGGAGAGGGAATAAGACATAGTCCTGTCTTAAGTGAGTGTAATAGGACGCTCCTATAGAACGTCTATAGGACATATCCTATAGAAAAATAAAGGGATTACAGAGTAATGAGCACCATAATGGGAGCTGGTGAAAGGCACTTAATTTGGGCTGGGGGGTAGGGGTTTTAGAAGAATAATACCGCAGTGTGTATTGTGTGAGCTCCTACAACATGAAGGCATTTCCCATGATTGTCTCATTTAATTCCTTACTGCAGTGCTATAGAGTAAACATGATTACTCCTTTTACAGATGAAAAAGCTGGGGCTCAGAGAAATGGGAAATCTAGCCCCACATCACAGTGATTCTTTAATAAAGTGAGCTTGCTATGCGGGTCTGCTTGAGACCCAAATCCACACGTGCAGTGGTGATTTGATATTGCTTCCCAAAGACAGGCTTACCACAGAAGTTGTTGCGTTAGTTTCCTAGGGCTGCTAAAACAAATGACCACAAAATGCATGGATTAATACAAGAGAAATTCATTTCTCACAGTTCTGGGGGCTCCCAGCCCAAAATCAATGCTTTGGCAAGGCCGTGCTCCAGGGGATATTCTTTCCTTTTATTTCCGGATTTGGTGACTCCAGCCATTCCTGGGCTCATGGAAGCATGATGCCCATTTCTGCCTCCTTCTCCACGTGGTCTTCTGTGTGTCTCTGTGTCTTCTCCCCTTTTGCTTCTTATTAGGACACTGGCCATTGGATTTATGGCCCATACTAATTCAGGATGATCTCATCTNCGGATTTGGTGACTCCAGCCATTCCTGGGCTCATGGAAGCATGATGCCCATTTCTGCCTCCTTCTCCACGTGGTCTTCTGTGTGTCTCTGTGTCTTCTCCCCTTTTGCTTCTTATTAGGACACTGGCCATTGGATTTATGGCCCATACTAATTCAGGATGATCTCATCTTGAGATCATTACCTTAATNGAGATCTTTACCTTAATTACATCTGTAAAAACCCTTTTTCCAAATAGGGTCACATTCATAGATACCAGGGGTTAGGTCTTAGATACATCTTTTGGAAAATGGCAATTCAACCCACTGGAGTGCTGCTTAAGTAGAATTTTTAGAACAAGTTGGAGTTTGTCAGAGTGGGAAAGAGTATCCCAAGCAGAAATTACAATAGTTTCAAGGAACAGACAAGTAAGAGAATGCCACACTAGGAAACCACCTATATTTTGTTATACCGGGAACCCCCCCCCAAAAAAAAATAAACAATGGCAAAAAACATGTGCTGAGAAAGGAAGTTCAAAAACTAGAGAGAGAAGATAAAAGAAAGCCTTGCTCACAAACTAAGTTATTAGGGCTATATTCTAACCTGGGAGCCATCCAAGACTTTCTACATAAGGAAAGAACATAATTAATTATGCATATAATACAAGTCACTCTAGTGCCAACATGAGGCAGCATTTTAGGATAGGAATTTGTGGGCGGGAAGACCCATTAGGCAGCATTTGGCATAACCCAGGTGAGAAAGAATAGATCAGAGGCCATTTAAATGGAGAAGGGTTTATGAAATCGAGTGTTAATAAGGGACAGATTTGACCAGACTGGATAATCTGTTGGCTGTGGGGAACAAAGGAGAAGGGGAGCTGAAGAGGACTTCTAGGTTTCAGCATGGGCCACTGAGTTGACAGTGCCCCTCACCAAAAAAGGGAAACCAAGAATAGGTACAATTTCACAAGGAAGGATAATGAATTTTGTTGTGAACATGTTGACTTCAAGCACCTAAAGTATAAACAGGTGACCTAGACAGTTGAACATAGAGAGAGCTGCAGGTTAGCTTTGGGTGGTGCAATTCTGTTACTTCCTCTAGGCTCTGGCTTTTCCAGGGACCAGGTCTTATTCATATGTACATCCCTAACAGCTATTGATGTAACCAGCTAACCATAGGTGACATAATGTCTGTGGAATTAATTTGAATATAATTCCTATTAACTTGATATCAAAGAATTATAACAGTAGCTTATGAGCACTCACACATTGAGTTTTTCTTATGTAAGAGTGATACATTAGGGGGCGCCTGGGTGGCGCAGTCCTTAAGCGTCTGCCTTCAGCTCAGGGCGTGATCCCAGCATTCTGGGATCGNATTTTTCTTATGTAAGAGTAATACATTAGGGGGCGCCTGGGTGGCGCAGTCGTTAAGCGTCTGCCTTCAGCTCAGGGCGTGATCCCAGCATTCTGGGATCGAGCCCCACATCAGGCTCTTCCACTAGGAGCCTGCTTCTTCCTCTCCCACTCCCCCTGCTTGTGTTCCCTCTCTCCCTGGCTGTCTCTGTCAAATAAATAAATAAAATCTTTAAAAAAAAAAGTGATACATTAGGCAGGTTTCTTTCCATGTAGGTCTTTCGTTATTTTCTCCATTCTGAGAGAAGAATTGACTTTCTAGACTACTAAGTTTACACAAAGAACTAGACCCTCACAGCTATTTCTGAGACTGGCATTCCAGCAGGGAGCAGACTGCTCTGCTTCTCCACACCACATGGGGACAGGGCCCTGGGGACACGGAAGGTAGAGCCTGGAGCCATCTCTAACAGATTGAGCTAATTGTTTTAGGCTGAGAATAGAACTTGGCAACCTATTGCTTCTGTATACGGAAGCCCTGGTCTAAAAGTTCCATCAATAATGATAACATTGACTTTTTGATTTCTATCTGCTTGACTTCTTTTTTTTAAATTAAAGATTTTTATTTTTTTATTTGAGAGAGCATGCACAAGCAGTGGGGGGAGGGGCAGAGGGAGAGGGAGAAGCAGACTCCCCACTGAGCGGGGAGCCCTAGGACATGGGGCTCAACCCCAGGACCCCAGGATCATGACCTGAACCAAAGGTAGATGCTTAACCAACTGAGCCACCCAGGCACCCCTCCAACTATTTCACTCCCGAATCAGCTTTTGATTTCTACATTTCCAACAGGTAACTTCATGGACTTCTTTATAACTCAAGAAAAATTTTCTTGTTCCTTATGCAAGTCCTTCAAGTGCTCCACTTTAAACAAAATAGTTTTTATTTGACCTAATTGAAAATATTATTTGAATAACCAAATTACTATATATGTTCACCATAAAAACA
Source organism: Ailuropoda melanoleuca (assembly GCF_002007445.2). Lineage (NCBI taxonomy): Eukaryota > Metazoa > Chordata > Mammalia > Carnivora > Ursidae > Ailuropoda > Ailuropoda melanoleuca. The sequence goes on along the minus strand of NC_048222.1, from coordinate 92,804,649 downwards.
TATTGAAATTATGGACAAACCAATATGTTTCTTTAAAAAATCATCTATAATCTACCAGAAAAGCTACTATTTTTCAATGACTACCCTTCTAATCATCTGTTTCTTTATATACAAAAATAAGGTCATACCCTAAGTCTATTTTATAAGAAGTTATGAGATGGGGAACACCTGGGTGGCTCAGTCAGTTAAGTGACAGACTCTTGGTTTCAGTTCAGGTCATGATCTCAGGGTCATGAGATCGAACCCCGTGTCCTCGGGCTCTGTGCTCAGTGGGGATTCTTCCTCCCCTCTTCCTCTGCTTCTCCTCCCCCAAATAAGTAAATAAATCTTTTTAAAAAGTTATGAGATGGAGTTTCATGTCATAAAATATACTTCTACATCGTTTTATGTGACTTAAATTTTACTTCCCTGTATGTGACTTAATTTTACTTCTCTATATCAATTAACAACAGCTTACTACTTGTGATGGACACTGGGTGTTATATGGAAATGTTGAATTACTATACTGTACATCTGAAACTAATATTATACTGTATGTTAACTAACTAGAATTTAAATTAAAACTTTTTTAAAAATTTTAAATAAGCAACAGCTTACTTAATTTCTTGCTTTAAAGCATTTAGACTACTTCTAATTTTGTATTATTATAAACGCTATTTTGAAGAACATTCTTGTAAACTTAGTCATTGTGCATATTTATAAAATTTCTTATACTACATTCTTAAAATTAGAATTTTTAAGATTTTGAGATATTTTGCCAGCAAGATTTTCTACCAACTCATGTGAATAAACATGTTCACTGTCATTGTTTAAAAGGTTTGACAATATAATAGGTGTGCTGGCATTTCCATTTGCCCTTCCAGATCCTCACCCTACCTATTTCCATCCTGTTCTATGACCCAAGACTCTGGCCCCGAAGGATCATATCAGCCAATAACCTTGCCTCTGGCTTCTGGTTGGGTTTGCCCAGTGGAGAACCGCAGCAGGATATGGGAATGCTACTGGAAAGAGAATGTATTTATTCCCCCAGCTCCTTCTGTGCCAACATGGTGACAGTAGCTGCATCTCTCTTTTGTTGGGTGTCCCTTTCTTGCAGCCACAGCTTTCCCATGGTTGCAGTAAAAACTGAGTTCATTGCTCCATTAGGCCAAAGATGGTAATGCTTTCCCACAATTACTATTAACAGAATGCTTCAGTGTTCCTTATTAGTTACCTTAAGCTACCACAACTTTTTTTTTAATTTTTAAAGATTTTATTTATATATTTATTTATTTGAGAGAGAAAGAGAGCGGGCACATATGCAAGATGGGCAGAGGGGAGGGGGAGGGGGAAGCAGGGCGTGAGGGGGATGGGGAGGAGAGGGACAAGCAAGCAGACTCCACATGGAACAAGCGGCTTGGGGATCAATCCCACAACCCTGGGATCATGACCTGAGCTGATCACTTAACTGACGGAGCCACCCGGGTGCCCCAATCTACCCACAACTTTAAAACAGTCCCTTCATGAAACTTGCCTGAATTACTCCAGAGTATCATTTGCTTCTTGCTGGCACTCTGATGGAAATATGGATAGACAAATTTGTAAGCATAGAACCGACCCAGGGTGGTCTATATGAAATGCCTGTGGATAAAAAAATAACAAAGTAAACATTTTCACCTGCCCTGCATACTGTGATATGCTTGGCTCCAAAACAGCTTTTTCCACTAACAGTTTGGTTTGGGTCACACAAAAAAAATTAAGTTACTTTTAAAGTGTTTAAAGAAATATTAGTTTTCTCATAAGAAAATAAAAATTGAGATAGTTTCCAGTACATTGAGACATTGTCAATTATGTATTTTTCCATTTTATTAAATTGAGATAAGTAGCTGATTTTAAACAAGTACTCAAAAAATATTTATTTATCCAACAGGTACATGAAAAATGTTCAACATCACTGATTACCAGGGAAATGCAAATCAAAACCACAATGAAATGTCTCCTCACGCCTGTTAGAATGGCTATTATCAAAAGATAAGAAATAACAAGTGTTGGTGAGTGAGGATGTGAAGAAAAGGGAACCCTTGTGTGCCATTGGTGGGAGTTTAAATTGGTGCAGCCAGTGTAGAAAATATGATGGAGGTTCCTCGAAAAAGTTAAAAATAGAGCTACCATGTAATCCAGCAATTCCATTTCTCGGTATTTATCCAAAGAAAACAAAACATGAATTTGAAAAAAAAATATATGTACCCCTATGTTTATTGCAGCAGTATTTCAATAGCCAAGATATGGAATCAACATGAGTGCTCATCCACAGATGAATGGATAGAGAAAATACACAATGAAATAGTCTTCGACCATAAAAAAAGAATGAAATCTTGCCATTGGTGGCAACATGGATGGATCTTGAGGACATTATGCTAAGTGAAATAAGTCAGACACAGAAATACAAATACCATAAAACCCCAAAGACAAAAAAAACAAGCTCAGAGATACAGAGAACAGGTTGGTGGTTGCCAGAGGCAGGGGGCAGGGAGTGAGCAAAAGGGGAAAAGGAGATCAAAAGGTATAAACTTCCAATTATAAAATAAATAAGTCAAGGGGATGTAATATACAGCATGGTGACTATAGTTAATACTCTATTATGTATCTAGAAGTTGTGAGGAGAGCAGATCTTAAAAGTCTTCGTCACAAGAAAAAAAAAACTGGGACTGGGGAGTGACAGATGTTAATTAGACTAGACTTATGTGGTGATTATTTTGCCTTATACACAATACCAAATCATTGTACACCTGAAACTAACATAATTGTTGTATGTCAATTATACCTCAACTTAAAACATTTATTTAGGGGGTCCTGGGTAGCTTAGTCAGTTAAGCGTCTGCTTTTGGCTCAAGTCATGATCCCAGGGTCCTGGGATTGAGTCCCACATTGGACTCCCTGCTCAGCAGGGAGCCTGCTTCTCCTCTCCCTCTGCCCCTCCCCCTGCTCATGCATGCTCTCTCTCTCAGATAAATAAATAAAATCTTTTTAAGAAGTTTATTTATAAATTAGGAAAATGTGCACTGGAATAGCAGCCAAAATTCACCTCCAATTATCAGTTGGACCATTCTGTCTGTTACTGTGTAAAAAGTTAATACATTCAGAAATGTTCCAGACTTGGCAGTCTCTTTCATTTTGTGGTCCTGTCACATATTCGTCTGCTAAGATTTCCCTGAGACACAACACATTGCCAGTGTCGGTAATCTGTTGCCTTTTTCGCGCATGGGCTCCAGAATAATCTCCATTGCTTCTTCATCGGGAAACCACCTACCGGTGCTAATAATCACACCTCAAGTTCACTGAGAGTCATTCCAAAGCTTCTGCACAACCCAGCACCGCAAGGCTGCAGGCTAACTGATGTCCACTGAAAAGTGCCTGGCATCACGCTGGGATGACTGATGTACGCTGAGCTTGGTCACCAGACACTGTCTCTGCAGGGAGTCTTAAGAACATTTCTAGAGCAGCGTAAGGCATCTTATGCTCAAATAGTGCATGTTTATTTTAAAGGCCATTAATCTTGCTGCTACATTCCAATAAAGAGTTAAGTAATAACAGAAACTGGAAGTTAGATGTATCATGCTAATAAAAAGACCATTATGACAGCGTCTCAAAGCTGCACTAGGCTGGCAAATGTACAAATTCTAACACCAGCAGGAATAGATAGAAACACCTTTTCCTTGATGGTAACTACCATATATATAAATAGACTCACTGTCATGTTGCAGTTCAAAGTTTGCTTAGGCCAAAAAATGGTATCTAATCTATGCCTAAAAATGGAGAGGTGTTTTTTTTTTCTGTTTTATCTTGAAATTAGTTAATTGCTCTTGATTGCCCTAAAAGACCCTGGACAACAAAAGTGAAATAAGGTACCATTACAGAGACATTAAGGAAGTTAATGATTGGGTATAATTACGCACATGTATTAGATATTTAAGAGTTTACATAGAAAGCTTAAATTATAGTTTTTAAGCTGCCAAAATAATATCTTGAACAATAGTTTAAACTTATGGTTAATTCCAATTTATGTTTCGGTCTGAAGCTTCATTGTAGTTCTGAGTTGGCTTTTAGTCTTCAGGAGTGTGAAACGGAAAGACCTAGATACAATTGAACAGCCCACTGAACGTTTAGCAGATTCTTGTCCTATGCATCCCTCAAGAAGCATGATAGCCTGTAAGATGAATTTTTATTTCTTTTTTTTTAAAGATTTTATTTATTTATTCGACAGAGATAGAGACAGTCAGCGAGAGAGGGAACACAAGCAGGGGGAGTGGGAGAGGAAGAAGCAGGCTCCTAGCGGAGGAGCCTGATGTGGGGCTCAATCCCATAATGCCGGGATCATGCCCTGAGCTGAAGGCAGACACCCAACTGCTGTGCCACCCAGGCGCCCCTAAATTTTTATTTCAATTCAGTTTGAAATGCTACAGTTCTTGAGTGAAGTCGCAGTAGAGTTCTGAACTGTTGTAACTCATACCCATCAGTGTCATCTCTGGAGTGCTTGGAATGCTAGAGGAGAAGTCGAGAATTAAAACAAGCAACAACAACAACAATTAAATGTAAAAAGGCTACTGGGTACAATCTCCATCTTCTAGTTCCTGCCAGAGTACATGTACGTAAAATTACAGGAAAATTAGCTTTACTTATCCTCTTTAACAAAACACAGTGTTTAACTAGTTTTGCGGAATGGCAAGTAGTTGGAGTGTTGTAAGTAATTAAAATGCCAAAGAAGGCTAATTCCGGTGAGGACAGAATTCAAAGTAGGGGGAATTACAGGCACAAATGTAACCTTGTCCCAAAAGCTTTAACCCACTTCCTTTCAACATTAGAAATGGATCACACCCAGCAGATATTAGTATTTCAAATACTTTAAATGAATTTACAGGTGCTAGATTATCACCAATGATACTATTCTCTTGATGGAAAAGAACCAAGAGGAAGCTTAGAAGAAATTAAATCAGCCTTATTAGAAAAAGCTCGATTCAAATCAATACATTTTGACTAAGATCATCCTGTATGTAAAACAAAGATAAGATAGAAATCCCTAACCTCATGTTACTTACAACCTGATTAGAGGTTATACATTTATAGGTAATCATAAAGACAAAATAAAGAATAAAAATAAAGAGTAAAGATAATTATCATGAGAGATTCTAAGTACCATGAAGACTCAAAGGAAAGAAAATAGACTTTTTTGAGAGCAACAGGAAACTTCAAGGAAAAGATAGCGCAGATGGAAAGAAGGTCCACAAGGCAGGACAGATAAGAATTTCAGAAGACAACAAAAGCATGGACAAAACTAAAGGAGAAAAATACCTATTGCATACAGAGAAAACAGATTTCAATGCAGAATAGATGAATGTGTGGGACAAATACTTGGAAGACTATGTTGAGTTAAGGTTTTTAGCTTTCATTCTGTAGGCAATAGGGAGACATAAAAATTGCATATGTGCAGAAAATGTGTCACAAAGTTATGATTCATATCTCAGCAATGAGTAGAAATAATTGGTGTGGGAGTAACAAGAGTTGGGAAGACCAAAGTAGCCTCCATAGTTCAGGTGAGAGGCATATAATTAAACCCAATACTTCAGCCAAGGTGGTGGTGACAATTGTTGAAGAACTCTGTCGCTCCACGAGAAGTCAACAGATCTGATCCTATGAAAACAAGTCTTCGGCTAAAGCATCATAGTAAGTAGTCAACGTGTTGTAATATAATCAGAAACAGAATCAGGCAAGGCATGTCATCACAGCTCATTATAATAATATTTAAATAGTAAGGTTCAAGTATTTCCAGGAGACTGACCTCAAGTGATCCAGCATCACCATGAAGAGGTGGTTTTGACATCTCTTCTCATTACTGTGGGCTCTGGATAGAAACATTATACTGAGTGCCTTGGAATTGGGCCAAGGCACTACGTGCTTCGTAATGGCAGCTGAGATCAAAAATGCCAGTCTTAATTCTTAACCCTATGTTTATGCTTTCAACATTTTAAAACATTTTATTTCTTTTTTGTTTACCTCGAAAGTGATGCAGTGACAACTGATCCTTCCGCTGTTGGAATCCTTATTTTCTGAAGCTGCCTCCTTCTGCTGACACAAGTAGCCTGAATCTAAATAAGATAAACAGGTGTCCTCTGGGGCTTAGAGCAGAGAAGCCTCTGGGCATTACTGAATGCGCTCAATTAGGAGGTGTCATTCCCAGGTGGTGACAGTGACAAGGAATTAAATCCTAAGAAATGTAATCCAGGCACTTGAATTTCGGGTGACTAATTTGGTTGACTCCACTTGCAAGATTTGACTGGCCACTGCAGGTGAAAGGATTTGACTGAACATAGATCAAAAACCTCCCCAGAGCTGAGTGACCTTGTTAAGCAACTTTGCTACATCTTTTATGCAGTGAGTTATGCTCAGCAATGCACAGATATTTTCCATTAACCTCTGAGTCAACAACAAATTTATCCATTTCCTTTCCCTGCTTACTCACCTCATTCAAATCCTTCAGCAAAATGTCCCTCACTTCTCCCATTTGCCAGCTTGTCATGTGGACCGTGCAAACTAAGTCCCCGAGTAAGACTGCTGTCTATAACCACATCTATAGGGTTCTTGAGTTTTAAATGGGGTTCCTGGAGTTCTGACTTTCCCAAAGAAGTCCAAATATAATTTAAGGTACCTAGAGGTGATGCAAAATAAGAGTACATACACATATCCCGATGAACACGGAGTAATGTATGGAAGCATTGAATCACGGTATTATACACCTGCAACTAATTTAACACTATATGTTAACTATACCAGAATGAAAATAAAAACTTAATAAAAAAATAAAGTACCTGGAGAAACAGAGAGCAACCTTTTACCGTCCACACTATTACAAACAGACTAACTGCATCTACTTGTCAAGCTGAATCAACAGTCCAAACATAGGTACTCTATGCCTAACGTGCCAGGCCCTGGGCTGGGCACTGACTATACAATGACAAATCAGAGAAGAAAGAGAGAAAGTGACTTGGAGAACAGGTTTTGAAGTCAGATAGACCTGGGCTTATATCCCACCTCTAACTTTCTCTGTGGGTTTGATAAAAGCATTAATTTCTCTAAGCCTCAGTTTCTGATTCTGCAAAATGGGGATAGTGATAACTCATAGGGTTCATGAATATCAGATGATATCAGTGAAGCGCTTCACTTTGCCTGTGCAAACACATAGTGGAGATGCCCAAACGTTAGCTGCTTGTCGTGGCAGAGTTTATTTTGTCTTGCTTTGGTTGCATTTGATTTGGGTTTGTTTTGCTTTGTTTTAGAAAATCACTGTTGAGGGGAGAGGAGGGAGCAAATTAAACCAATAACGATGAGCTAATGTCCAGACAATCTCACCAATGGACAGAAAGGTCTCCTTTTTCAGTAAATATTTAATCATTTTGGGAACTAACCTCTTAAATGAAATACAAGAGGGTACCTTTTATCTTACTATCATATGATGTGTTTCATGTGTGTGGACATAAATAATAACAAAAACCCTTAAGCACAACTTTATTCTTAAGGCAACAAGAGGGGAATGCTTTAAAGTGGAGTTCAGCTACCTTCCATGACATTAAGCCCCTCCCACAGCATAATCTATCAAGGGCAGGCCTCAGCCAGACTGGCTCCACCACTACTACCTTGTAAGAAAGCATTGAACATGCTGTTCTGCTGAATGTGCTGACAAGAGTCATGCCTGGAGTTGTTGCTATGCCACCAAAAGGACTGCAAACTCTTGGCACTCCCACAGCAATCTGTGTCATATGCACAAAAGTCTGTTGGGGTTTCTATCAGAACCCCTCACGGCCAAATGACCATTTGGAAAATGGATGATTCTTTTTATAACCTAGACCTTGGAAAAAACGTAATCAACAAATGGCAAGCATAATCAGAGATTGCAGGAAAATTTAAAAATGTTGAACATCTTGTTAGATTCAGGCTTTTGAGTTATTCTCATTAGCACTGGTCCACTGTGCCTGTCACATCACCAAAGACTCAAATCAAGCAAAGAGTAGAGCAAGAAGATAGAGGACATTAGACGTGCAAAAGAAAACGGTGACCCAAAGAATCTACAATTGCTATAGACCCAACATATGGTAAGTGCTTGATGATTCTCCTGGCTCCACTCAAAAGAACACTCATCCTTGTGTGATAAAAGCCACCAAGCCGACTTTCACTCCCAAACCAAGCCCTAGGTCCACCTGTGAAAGGCTTCCTTGGAGGTCTGCCCTTTAACAAGCTACATCATCACAAAAATCTAGTTTAACATAAAGAAAAAAGAAAAAAGCAAAGGGATTTGACTCTGTTGGATGTCTGGTCCTTTAGGATTTTCCGAATGCAGAATTTTGAGTTAGCAATGAGGGATTTCTCTTTTAACTTAGATTCAACTTTTTATTCTCCCTCCCTTGATCTGATAGACGGTCCTGAAGGCATCAAGCCTCCTGGGCTTATTCCCAATGGGCTTCTAGATCTAGCCTACGTGATTTCTATTGCTTGCTTCTTTTATTTTCTCTGTGAATTTTCCATTGACGTTAATTAAGCTCCCTTTAGTGTGATGAGCTTCTCAGTATCTGATCTAAAGCTTTTCACACATAAAAAAAAAAAATCAAGTTAGAAAGAAAGCAGTTCAACCATAAAAGAGATGTGGAATCTGTTCAAGTTGCTACATTATAAAAAGGTCAGACCTTTAAATGGTCAAGTTAAATAGGATGAATGTGGGTTAAACCATCCCTCTGCGAGAGTTCACGAACCCATCCACAGGCCTGCTAATGCCTGGAAAGGATCTGCAAGGCTTCCTTTCTACTGTGGGGCAGACTACATTTTAGCAGTTGAACCCGCTTTGAGCATATAGTGCTGGGGCTCTCACAGTCAACTCAGATTCAGGTAAAACCCAAACAAAACTACATTTTAGAAATTAAAGAGCAGATAGTCCATAGTGATGGTCCAGGAGCACAAATCAAGACTTTAAAAAAGCCTTTCAATACGGATAACCTTGATTGTTTTAATAACAGGTTTGGGTCTGATTATTTTTATTTTGTTTTTTAATGTGACATGTCAGATCAAAAAGGTCAAGGTCTCCCAGGATAGTGACACACTCAGAAGCACTCTGGGATTTTTGCTGCTAACCACAACACACACATTTTCTCTCTGTAGCATTCTTGGTTAATCATGTCTCCTAGGACTTGAAGCAGAACCCTAAGTCCACCAGTTACATCCCATTATCTTCCATGAAGTTAGCTGCACCAGCCATTTCCCCCAGGAGTATTTACAATAAAGATGGATGATGTCCTCCAAGCAAAGAAATATTTTATTACTAGCCAGGATTCCATTCTCTGAACCTTGTGAAAGCCAGGAGGACCCTATCTGCTCTGTCCACTCTAACCCAAGACCTGGCCCCAAATGAAAGCCACTTCAATACTATTCCCCACCTCCTTTCTCTTGAACCCTAAACTCATTTTGGCACATCCTCACAAGCTGGAGTGACCTGGTCTCATTTTAATACCCCAAACCCACAGGAATATCCTGTAAAAGAGACAAGACGCATAAGAGGGATATTCATACACAAAGATAAAAAAAAATTCTGTCTCTTCACAACCCCCTATAAAGAACCTTTACTATCTGAATACCTGACCCAACAGATAACTGAGAACACCCTTTATCTTTCTGTAAGGGTCAAATGTGGTGGTTTGGAATGTGACATTATTTAGAGGGGCTTTCACACAGTGGTTGGTATAAGAATTGCCTGGAAAATGTGGTAAAGCCCAGAAAGACACAGACACCAACACACCAACACACACACACACACACACACACACGAGGGAGGGGGAATACATACATTAAGTGCTCTGTAATTTCTCATATACTCTCTCACAGACTACCTTGGGAATCATTGCTTATAATAACAGACAGTATCATCTTTGTAAGTGACTTGCTTGAATAATAGCAAAAAGAATTTTTTTTAACCAAAGAAGTAAAATAACAGAACCAAACAGGTAAATAGCAAAAATAGTCAACAATGTTCAGAGAGAAAAGAGTTAGAGAAAATGAATGCAAGATGGTGGTTATGAGAAGTTTGGGGGCATACAGCATAAAAAAGAGGTTCAAGTGTCTGCATACATTATTTTCTCAAAGGTTCACAGGAGTTACTAGTTTTGCCCCAAATATGATGAAAGTCAAATATTTTTTCACAGGCATCACCCCTCACCTACTACCTGGCACAAAGAAAACTCCCATGTTCATTTTTCTACAACACGAGAGTTCAAGAAGAACACTTAAATTCCAGGAGCCGCTGAAACCATCTTTCATTTCCCTATGTACTGGCCGCCTAACTGAAAATTTAACAACAGCAACAACAAAACAAAACAAAACAAAACAAAACAAAACACCCACAAAAGTCTCCACATGTCATATGAATGCCTTACTCTAGCCCTCAAGGATTTCTCCAATTCTGAAAGGCAAGAAAAATTCTATACTAGCCACTAATAATATGAATTATTATTTGCCTCTTTAAAAAGAACAGCTAAAAACAACTGAGACCCTCCTAGTCAGCAGTGGAGGAGTTCGAAACCAAAACAGGATTCTTTTTAAAAATAACTTACAACATAGCTAGCTTATATTTTAACAGCAAGGAGTAGCCCAAAAGTGTGTATAAAAAATGCCATCCTCACCAAGAAGCTAGTAATGAATTTTAGTGAGGCCTATATAGTAAATAATTTATACAAAGAATTCAAAAATAACCATAAATATTGTATGTATCCTTTAATATATTAAATACCTATCATTATGAGCAGAGTTTCAAAAATACCTCTTCTGTTAGCACAAGCACTACACCCTACTTGATAAAAATTTGCCTTCCAGTTTTGCCGGTATGCCAAGAAACAGCAACATAGGTCTTCCTCACTTAATAGACATATTTCTAGGGAATTGTAACCACAATTCAATTTCAGCAAATCATATCAAAAGTTGCAAGTGCTTTTCATTATACATCTCAGAGATGCAGTCAAATGAAACTTCACAGTGCTAACACTTTCTTCTCAACTTCCCTTCCTCCGGTGCTTTCAACTGAGTACATAGAGGAGGAAATATAGTAGTAAAGTGGAAGCCACTAAGTTAGTAATGTCCAAGATCTGGGGAGGATGAGGAGACCAAACAAGAGGATGAATCCAAGAACTGAGAAAAAGAATGAGTAATAAACAAACAGGCATATCTGTTGTATGCATGTACACTGCCAAAGGGGCGCTAATTAGAAGACTTCCTAAAGGAAGAAAAAGAAGGGGAAGAAAGAGAAGAAGGAAAAGAAGGAGAGGAAGAGTAAGAGGAGGAGGAGGAGGAAAAGAAGAACAAGAAGAAGGAGGAGGGGGAGAAGGAGGAGGAGGAGAAGAAGGAGGAGGAGGAGGAAAAGAAGAAGAATGAGGAGGAG
>NC_048222.1:92792827-92793149 GCF_002007445.2 Ailuropoda melanoleuca | reverse complement strand
AGGAAAAGAAGAAGAAGGAGGAGGAGGAGGAAGAAGAGGAAGAAGAAGGAGAAGAAGAAGAAGGAGAAGGAGAAGGAGAAGAAGAAGAAGAAGGAGAAGAAGGAGAAGAAGGAGAAGAAGGAGAAGAAGAAGAAGAAAAGGAAGAAGAAGAAAAGAAGAAGAAGAAGAAGAAGAAGAAGAAGAAGAAGAAGAANGAGAAGAAGAAGAAGGAGAAGAAGGAGAAGAAGGAGAAGGAGAAGAAGGAGAAGAAGGAGAAGAAGAAGAAGAAGAAAAGGAAGAAGAAGAAAAGAAGAAGAAGAAGAAGAAGAAGAAGAAGAAGAAG
>NC_048222.1:92789375-92791629 GCF_002007445.2 Ailuropoda melanoleuca | reverse complement strand
AGAAGAAGAAGAAGAAGAAGAAGGAGAAGAAGAAGTAGTGGTGGGGGGGAGGGAAGAAGAAGAAGACTTCTTAGGACTCTAATCTACAAACCCCAATGAGGATGTTACCAATGATCTTCTTCAGAATCCCTATTAACCTAATTTCCATACCATAACCAAATTAACAACTATCACTTCTGCTTAATATGTTCGGAACCCAGTCCTCTCATACAAATCTTTTTTTTTCTCAGACATGTTTAGTCTTTGGGCTCTCTTATGGTTTAAGTGCATTGATTTGACATCTATCAGGGGACATTTCAGAAAGCAAAATAGAGCATTAACTAATGAAGACACACATCAGGTAGAATGCATACCCCTAATTTCCCCTCTTGTTTATCCTCTAAGCTGAGTGGCTTTTCTCATCCATAAGCTAAAATAATGAATTATTGATAAAAATTGTTATTTATAAATAATAAAAATGAGTCTGGTTCTAATTGTTTGCAATCATGGTCAGACAGTGAAAATAGAGACAGCTCTATTCACCTGATGTTTTTGTAAGAATCAAATGAAATAGGAGAACATTACAATCACAAAAACGGTGGCTTGCCTTTTGTTTATTGACAATCATGATAATGCACAAAGATTCATTATAGGCAGTAGACTATGTTCTTGGCCCTGAAACGGAACCTGCTAACATAAGCTTGTTTCTCAATTTTGCACAGCAAAGAAATCATAATAAAAATGTCATTTGCATGTAAAATATTTGAAACCTAAGTCTATTTCCCGAAGAATAAAAAATGCAGACACTTGTTCCCTGTGCTCTTTGATGGCTTGATCTTGATGGCAATTTGCAAAATAACTGTACTAATCAGGGGGCATCTACAAAGAAATCCATGCCTGAATCTTTCATGAAATAAAATGTAGTGTTTATTTTTAATAGCACATATGTTCCTGTGACTTGAAGGAAGAATTCCTTTGTACTGAGAAATGATTTAAATGGGTGAATGCAAGAAGTCACTTGTAGAGAAGACAAGACTGCAGAAACACAGGACCAGACTGATGAGGTCCTACAATAGTCAGGAAGTCACAACAGTACTATCTTGGTCTAAAGTGATAATGATCATGATTGGGAATATTGGAAAGAATATATTTTGGAGTTAGAACCAAGAACTCTTCTGTTGAAAATACTGAATATGGAGAAAAGAGATGAATCTGATCTTAGAGGAAAAGATTTCAGCATTTCACCACTGAGAATGGTATCAGCGGTAGGTTTGTCATATATGGCCTTTATCATGTTGAGGTATGCTCCTTCTGTACCCAGTTTGTTGAGAGCTTTTATCACAAAAGCATATTGAATTTTGTCAAATTCTTTTTCTGGGTCTATTGAGATGACCATATGATTTTTTACCTTTATCTTTTTAATCGTAGTGTATCACAATTTGCAGATGTTGAAACATCCTTGCATCCCTGGAACAAATCTCACTTGATTATGGTGAATGATCCTTTAAATATATTGTTGAATTCAGTTTGCTAATAATTTGTGGAGGATTTTTGCATCTCTGTTTATCAAGGATATTGGCCTGTAGTTTTCTTTTCTTGTAATGTCCTTGCCTGGTTTTGGTATCAGGGTAATGCAGGCAACATAAAATTAGTTTGAGAGTACTTCTCCCTCTTCTATTTTTTGGAAGAGTTTGGGAAGGATGGGTCTTAATTCTTCTTTAAATGTTTGATAGAATTCACCAGTGAAGCCATCAAGTCTTGGGGTTTTCTTTGTTGGGAAGTTTATGATTAATGATCTGATCTCTTTCCTGATAATTAATCTGTTCAGATTTTCTATTTCTTCATGATTCAGTCTTGGTAGATTGTATGTTTCCAGAAATNCCCTCTTCTATTTTTTGGAAGAGTTTGGGAAGGATGGGTCTTAATTCTTCTTTAAATGTTTGATAGAATTCACCAGTGAAGCCATCAAGTCTTGGGGTTTTCTTTGTTGGGAAGTTTATGATTAATGATCTGATCTCTTTCCTGATAATTAATCTGTTCAGATTTTCTATTTCTTCATGATTCAGTCTTGGTAGATTGTATGTTTCCAGAAATTTATCCAATTTGTTAGCATATAATTGTCCACAGTAGTCTCTTCTTATCCTTTGTATTTCTGTGGTATCAGTTGTAATGTCCCCTCTTTCATTTATAATTTCTATAATTTTGTTTATTTAAGTCCTCTTCCTTTTTTTCTTGGTAAGTCTAGCTAACAGTTTCTTTTGTTAACAGTTCAAAA
>NC_048222.1:92751709-92789275 GCF_002007445.2 Ailuropoda melanoleuca | reverse complement strand
AAATCCCCCACCCCAGCTTATGTGTGCTCCCTTTCTCTCTCAAAACAAAAACAAAAACAAAAAAACAAGGGGCACCTGGGTGGCTCAGTGGTTAAGCATCTAACTCTTGATTTCAGCTCAGGTCATGATCTCAGGGTCCTGAGATGGAGCCCCAAAGCAGGCTCTGCACTCAGTGCAGTCAGCTTCAGATTCTCTCTCCTTCTCCCTTCCCCTCTGCCCCTCTCCCACATACATGTGCATGCTCTCTCTCAAATAAATAAATAAAATCTTTCTTTAAAAAATGGCAAATTTTTTTAAAAAGCTTAGTTTCTTCACTCTTTCTTATCTTTTAAGTGTCTGTTTATTTCCCCTCTGATCTTTGTTATTTCCTTCTTTCTAGTAACTTTGGGCTTAGTTTGTTCTTTTTTTCCTATTTCCTTGAGGTGTAAAGTTACCGTGTTTATTTGAGATCTTTCCTTTCCCTTAATGTAGGCATTTATCACTCTAACCTTTCCTATTAGATCTGCTTTTGCTGCATTCCATAAACTGTGGTATGTTGCATTTCCATTTTCATTTGCATCAAGGTATATTTTTATTTCTCTTTTGATTCCTTCTTTGACCTATTGGTTGTTCAGGAGGATTTGTTTAATCTCCACATATTTGTGAATTTTCCAGTTTTCTTGTAACTGATTTCTAGTTTCATGTCATTGTGGTCAGAAAAGATGCTTGATATGATTTCAATCTTACTAAATTTACACAGACTTGTTTTGTTACCTAACATGATCTATTCTAAGGGATGTTCCATGTGTGCTTAAGAAAAATGTGTATTCTGTTGCTGTTGGATGGAATGTTCTGTAAATGTCTTTTAAGTCCATCTGATCCAACATGTAGTTTAAGGCCAATGTTTCCTTATTGATTTTCTGTCTGGATGATCTATCCATTGTTGAAAGTGGTATATTGAAGTCCCCTCCTATTATATTGCTATCTATTTCCCCCTTCAGATCTATTAATATTTGTTTTATACATTTAGGTACTCCTATGTTGGGTGCAGAAATATTTACAATTGTTACATCCTTCTGATGAATTGACTGCTTTATTATTGTATAAAGACCATCTTTGTCTTTTGTTACAGCCTTTGGCTTAAGGTCTATTTTTTTTTCTATACCTCTATACTTGATAGAGGTATAGATACCCCTGCTTGTCTTTCGGTTTCCATTTGCATGGAATACTTTTTCATCTCTTCACTTTCAGTCTGTGTGTGTCCTTAAAGCTGGGGTGAGGCCCTTATAAGCAACAGATAGTTGGGTCTTTTTTTTTTTAATCCATCAGCCATTCTATATTTTGAAAGACACAAATAAATGGAAAGATATTCCATACTCATGGATTAGAGATTAATACTATTAAAATCTCCATACTACTTGTTTTTTTTTTAAGATTTTATTTACTTATTTGTCGGAGAAAGAGAAAGAGAGAGCGCTCAAGTAGGGGGAGAAGCAGGCAGAGGGAGAAACAGACTCCCTGTTAAGCAAGGAGCCCGATACGGAAATCAATCCCAGGACCCTGGGATCATGACCTGAGCTGAAGGCAGATGCTTAACCGACTGAGCCACCCAGACAATGCAAAATGTCCAGACTACTTAAAATGATCTAAAGATCCAGTGCAAACCCTATAAACATTTAAATGGCATTTTTCACATTAATAGAAAAACAATCCCAAAATTTATATGGAACCACAAAAGACCCTGAATAGCCAAAGAAATCCTGAGAAAGAACAAAACTAGAAGCAGCACACTTCCTGATTTCAAACTATATTACCAAGCTATTATACTCAAACAACATGGAAATGGCCTAAAATTTCAATAGAAAAGAATAGAGGGCCCAGAAATAAACCCATGTGTTTATGGTCACTTAATTTCTGACAAAGGAACCAAGAACATCTAGTCTCTTCAACAAATGGTGTTGAGAAAACTGGGCAACCACAAAAGGATGAAATAACCATTATCCTACACATACACAAAAATCAACTAAAAATGCAGTAAAGATTTGAATGTAAGACCTGAAACTGTAAAACTCCTAGAAGTAAACAGAGGAGGTTAAGTTCCTTGACATCAGTCTTGGTGATTTTTTTTTTTTTATTTGACACCAAACCAAATGCAGCAAAAGCAAAAATAAACAAGTGGGACCACATCAAACTAGAAAGCTTCTTCACAGCAAGGGAAATCATCAACAAAACAAAAAAGCAACCTAGTAACAGGAGAAAATATTTATAAAGCACATATCTGATAAGGGTTAATATTAAAAAAAAAAAAACTCCTACAACTCAATAGCAAAAACCCCAAATAGTCCGATGTAAAAATGGGCAAAGGACCTAAATAGATGTTTTTCTAAAGAAAATATCAAAGGGGGTATCACTTCATATCTGTCTATTATCAAAAAGACAAGTGACAACAAATGGTGGTGAAGACATGCGGGAAAGGGAACTCTTATACACTATTGGTGGGATGTAAACTGGTACATCTACTATAGAAAAGAGTATGGAGGTTCCTTAAGAAATTAAAAATAGGAGGAGGTTAAGATGGCGGAGGAGTAGGGGACCCCTTTTTCAGCCGGTCCCCTGAGTTGAGCTGGATAGGTACCACCAGCAGGAACATCCACGGAATCAGCCTGAGACGCAGGAAGATACATCTGGATCTCTACAAATGAACATCTCCAGCGCTGAGTATCGAGGTACGAAGCGGGGAGCCGTGAAACCGCGCACAGATATCGGAAGCTAAACAGAAGGGGGAGGGAGCCGCCGTGTCAGGGCGCCGGGAAGCGGTAGCCACCTGCAAGGGGGAGCGGACAGACCGCGGACCCGCACGCTTGAGACAGCAGGCTGAGAAGGGAGCTCCGGGAGCGCACGCGGGACGGCTGGCGGTTGGCGGGCCACCTGCACGGGGGAGCAGGCGGACTCGCGGACAGCACCCGTGAGACACCAGACTGAGACGGGGAGCTCCGGGAGCCCGCGCGGGGCGGCTGGCGGCGGGCGGGGTTGGAAACACAAAGGACAGAGACGTGCCGGCCCTGGAAGTGAGGGCTGGGACGCCGGGTGTGGGGCGCACAGCCCGGGATGCTGCAGGGTTGAGCAGCACCAACAGAAACAGAGTTAAAGTGGCCAGAACATCAGTGGAGAACGATCCGCGATCCCTCTGTTCTGAGACAGAGGCTGAATTTCAGCCGCTGCTGCTCTCTCAGAAGAGGCATAGCAAACCGCCAGGGAAAGCCGCCAGAGAACAAAAGCCCGGAAATACCGGCTCACAGGGTGCCCATCCCCATCCCCCCTCGCAAGGGACACAGAGACTCTACCCAAACAGGGTTTTCTGAGTACCTGCAGGCAGGCCCCTCCCCCAGAAGGCAGGCTGAAAAATCAAGAAGCCCACAACCCGGAGCGCCTGAGTGGCGCAGTCACCAAGCACCTGTCTTCGGATTAGGGTGTGATCACAACGCTCCGTAAGGAGTCCTTCATCGGGCTTCTCCACCGGGAACCTGCTTCTTCCTCTCCCACTCCTCTGCTTGGGTTCCCTTTCTTGCTGACTGTCTCTCTCTCTCTCAAATAAATAAATAAACTCTTTAAGGAAGAAGCCCACATCCCTAAGATCTCTATAAAACAAGGGCGCACGGCCTGGGTCCCAGTCAACACTTGGGCTCTGGACAACCCTGCAATCTCTCTTCATCAGAATGACGAGAAGGAGAAGTCCCCCCCAGCAAAGAAAAGATAATGAGTCTGTGGCCTCTGCCACAGAATTGGCCTCGGCCACAGAATTAATACATATGGATGTATCCCAATTATCAGAAATGGAATTCAGAGCAACAATGGTCAAGATGATGAGTAAACTTGAAAAAAGCATCAGAGAAAGCGTTGCTGAGAATATAGAATCCCTAAGGGCAGAAATGAGAGCGAATCTGACAGAAATTAAAAATTCTATGAGCCAAATGCAGTCAAAACTAGAGGCTCTGACGGCCAGGGTCACCGAGGCAGAGGAACGCGTTAGCGAATTGGAGGATGGGTTAGTAGAAGAAAAAACGAAAATAGAAGCTGGTCTTAAAAAAATCCACGCCCACGAATGTAGATTACGGGAGATTACTGACTCTATGAAACGATCCAATGTCAGAATCATCGGCATCCCTGAAGGGGTGGAGAAAAACAGAGGTCTAGAAGAGATATTTGAACAAATTGTAGCTGAAAACTTCCCTAATCTAGCAAGGGAAACAAGCATTCGTGTCCAAGAGGCAGAGAGGACCCCATCCAAGCTCAACCAGGACAAACCTACGCCACGGCATGTCATAGTGCAATTCGCAAATATTAGATCCAAGGATACAGTATTGAAAGCGGCCAGGGCAAAGAAATTTCTCACGTACCAAGGCAAAGGTATCAGGATTACGTCAGACCTGTCTACAGAGACCTGGAATGAGAGAAAGGCTTGGGGGGGCATTTTTAAAGCTCTTTCAGAGAAAAACATGCAGCCAAGGATCCTTTATCCAGCAAAGCTGTCATTCAGAATTGATGGAGAAATAAAGACGTTCCAAAATCGCCAATCATTAACCAATTTCGTAACCACGAAACCAGCCCTACAGGAGATATTAAGGGGGGCTCTATAAAGGTAAAAAGGCCCCAAGAGTGATACAGAGCAGCAAGTCACAACCGATACAAAGACTTTAAAGAGAAATGGCATCATTAAAATCATATCTGTCAATAATCTCTATCAATCTAAATGGCTTAAACTCTCCCATAAAACGCCACAGGGTTGCAGATTGGATAAAAAGACATGACCCATCCATTTGCTGTCTACAAGAGACTCATTTTGAACCCAAAGATGCATTCAGACTTAGAGTAAGGGGATGGAGTACCATCTTCCACGCAAATGGACCTCAAAAGAAAGCTGGAGTAGCAATTCTCATATCAGATAGACTGGATTTTAAACTAGAGGCCATAGAGAGAGATACAGAAGGGCACTATATTATTCTTAAAGGAAGTATTCAACAAGTGGATATGACAATTATTAATATATATGCCCCCAACAGGGGAGCAGCAAGATACACAAGCCAACTCTTAACCAAAATAAAGAGACATATAGATAAGAACACAGTAATAGTAGGGGACCTCAACACCCCACTATCAGAAATAGACAGAACACCCTGGCAAAAACTAAGCAAAGAATCAAAGGCTTTGAATGCCATACTCGACGAGTTGGACCTCATAGATATATATAGAACACTACACCCCAGAACCAAAGAATACTCATTCTATTCAAATGCCCATGGAACATTCTCAAGAATAGATCATGCTCTGGGACACAAAACAGGTCTCAGCCAATACCAAAAGATTGAAATTATCCCCTGCATATTCTCAGACCACAACGCTCTGAAATTGGAACTCAACCACAAGGAAAAACCTGGAAGAAACTCAAACACTTGGAGGCTAAGAACCATCCTGCTCAAGAATGACTCGATAAACCAGGAAATCAAAAAACAAATTAAACAATTTATGGAGACCAACGAGAATGAATACACAACGGTCCAAAACCTATGGGATACTGCAAAGGCAGTCCTAAGGGGGAAATACATAGCCATCCAAGCCTCACTCAAAAGAATAGAAAAATCTAAAATGCAGTTTCTATATTCTCACCTCAAGAAACTGGAACAGCAACAGAGGGACAGGCCTAACCCACTGACAAGGAAGGAGTTGACCAAGATTAGAGCAGAAATCAATGAATTAGAAACCAGAAGCACAGTAGAGCAGATCAACAGGACTAGAAGCTGGTTCTTTGAGAGAATCCATAAAATTGATAGACCACTGGCAAAACTTGTCCAAAAACAAAGAGAAAGGACTGAGATTATTAAAATTATGACTGAAAAGGGAGAGGTCACGACCAGCACCATTGAAATTGCAAGGATTATTAGAAACTTTTATCAACAGCTATATGCCAAAAAACTAAACAATCTGGAAGAGATGGAGGCCTTCCTGGAAACCTATAAACTACCAAGACTGAAACAGGAAGAAATAGATTTCTTAAATAGGCCAATTAACTATGAAGAAATTGAGTCAGTGATAAACAACCTTCCAAATAATAAAACTCCAGGCCCAGACGGTTTTCCTGGGGAATTCTACCAAACATTCAAAGAAGAAATAATACCTATTCTCCTAAAGCTATTTCAAAAAATAGAAACAGAAGGAAAGCTACCAAACTCATTCTATGAGGCTAATATTACCTTGATCCCCAAACCAGGCAAAGACCCCCTCAAAAAGGAGAATTACAGACCGATTTCTCTAATGAATATGGATGCCAAAATCCTCAACAAGATCCTTGCTAATAGAATCCAACAGTACATTAAAAGGATTATCCATCATGACCAAGTGGGATTCATACCTGGGATGCAAGCATGGTTCAACACTCGCAAATCAATCAATGTGATACATCATATCAACAAGAAAAGACTCAAGAACCATATGATCCTCTCAATTGATGCAGAAAAAGCATTTGACAAAATACAGCATCCTTTCCTGATTAAAACCCTTCAGAGTGTAGGAATAGAGGGTACATTTCTCAATCTCATAAAAGCCATCTATGAAAAGCCTACTGCAAGCATTATTCTCAATGGGGAAAAGCTGGAAGCCTTTCCCTTAAGATCAGGAACACGACAAGGATGCCCACTCTCGCCACTATTATTCAACATAGTACTAGAAGTCCTTGCAACAGCAATCAGAAGACAAAAAGGGATCAAAGGTATCCAAATCGGCAAAGAAGAAGTCAAACTGTCTCTCTTTGCAGATGACATGATACTCTATATGGAAAACCCAAAGGAATCCACTCCCAAACTATTAGAAGTTATAGAACAATTCAGTAAGGTGGCAGGATACAAAATCAATGCCCAGAAATCAGTTGCATTTCTATACACGAATAACGAGACTGAAGAAAGAGAAATTAGGGAATCCATCCCATTTACAATAACACCAAAAACCATACGTTACCTTGGAATTAACTTAACCAGAGACGTAAAGGACCTATATCCTAGAAACTATAGATCACTTTTGAAAGATATTGAGGAAGACATAAAAAGATGGAAAAATATTCCATGCTCATGGATTGGAAGAATTAACATAGTTAAAATGTCCATACTACCCAGAGCAATCTACACTTTCAATGCTATCCCGATCAAAATACCGAGGACATTTTTCAAAGAACTGGAACAAATAGTCCTTAAATTTGTATGGAACCAGAAAAGGCCCCGAATCTCCAAGGAACTGTTGAAAAGGAAAAACAAAGCTGGGGGCATCACAATGCCGGATTTCGAGCTGTACTACAAAGCTGTGATCACAAAGACAGCATGGTACTGGCACAAAAACAGACACATCGACCAATGGAACAGAATAGAGAACCCAGAAATGGACCCTCGGCTCTTTGGGCAACTAATCTTTGATAAAGCAGGAAAAAACATCCGGTGGAAAAAAGACAGTCTCTTCAATAAATGGTGCTGGGAAAATTGGACAGCTACATGCAAAAGAATGAAACTTGACCACTCTCTCACACCATACACAAAAATAAACTCCAAATGGATGAAAGACCTCAATGTGAGACAGGAATCCATCAAAATTCTAGAGGAGAACATAGGCAACAACTTCTATGACATCGGCCAGAGCAACCTTTTTCACGACACATCGCCAAAGGCAAGAGAAATAAAAGATAAAATGAACTTATGGGACTTTATCAGGATAAAGAGCTTCTGCACAGCCAAGGAAACAGTCAAAAAAACTAAGAGACAGCCCACGGAATGGGAGAATATATTTGCAAAGGACACCACAGATAAAGGACTGGTATCCAAGATCTACAAAGAACTTCTCAAACTCAATACACGAGAAACAAATAAACAAATCATAAAATGGGCAGAAGATATGAACAGACACTTTTCCAATGAAGACATACAAATGGCTAACAGACACATGAAAAAATGTTCAAAATCATTAGCCATCAGGGAAATTCAAATCAAAACCACACTGAGATACCACCTTACGCCAGTTAGAATGGCAAAGATAGACAAGGCAAGAAACAACAATTGTTGGAGAGGATGTGGAGAAAGGGGATCCCTCCTACATTGTTGGTGGGAATGCAAGTTGGTACAGCCACTCTGGAAAACAGTGTGGAGGTCCCTTAAAAAGTTAAAAATTGAACTACCCTATGACCCAGCCATTGCACTACTGGGTGTTTACCCCAAAGATACAGACGTAGTAAAGAGAAGGGCCATATGCACCCCAATGTTCATAGCTGCATTGTCCACAATAGCCAAATCATGGAAGGAGCCGAGATGCCCTTCAACAGATGACTGGATTAAGAAGCTGTGGTCCATATATACAATGGAATATTACTCAGCTATCAGAAAGAACGAATTCTCAACATTTGCTGCAACATGGACGGCACTGGAGGAGATAATGCTAAGTGAAATAAGTCAAGCAGAGAAAGACAATTATCATATGGTTTCTCTCATCTATGGAACATAAGAACTAGGATGATCAGTAGGGGAAGAAAGGGATAAAGAAAAGGGGGGTAATCAGAAGGGGGAATGAAACTTGAGAAACTATGGTCTATGAGAAACAAACTGAAGACTTCAGAGGGGAGGGGGTAGGGGAATGGGATAGACTGGTGATGGGTAGTAAGGAGGGCACGTATTGCNCTGGTGATGGGTAGTAAGGAGGGCACGTATTGCATGGTGCACTGGGTGTTATACGCAACTAATGAAGCATCGAACTTTACATTGGAATCTGGGGATGTACTGTATGGTGATTAACATAATATAATAAAAAAAAAGAAATTAAAAATAGACTATCATATGATCCAGCAATCCCATTTCTAGGTATATATCTAAAGGAAAGGAAATCATGATCTTAAAGAGATTTCCATGCTCCCATGTTCATAGCAGCATTTTTCACAAGAGCCACAGAATGGGAACAACATACACATCTGTTGATGGGAGAATGAATGAAGAAAATGTGTTGTATATATACAATGGAACATTATTCAACCTTAAAACAGAAGGAAATCCTGTCATTTGCAATATTCATGGATGAACCTTGAGAGCATTACGTTAAATGAAATAAGCCACAGAGAAAGACAAACAGTGCATAGTACCATTTAACTATGGATTAGTTAAAAAAAAAAAAGTCAAAATCAGAGAAACAGAGAGTAGAAAAAATGTAAGTTTGAGATATTTATTAGACTATGCATAAATGTTAAGTAGGAGAGTGAATTCTGGAGAACAGTTGAGCTAGAGATATTTGAAAGTAGAGAAGCCATGAAACTTCCTAGCATGGATGTGGAAATGGAAAAACCTACAGTCAGCTCAGCATTCAAAAGTCCAATGGTGAAGGCAAAAGAGACAGCCAGTGACTGCCAAGTAGGAAAAAACAAAGAAAAAGTGATGTCATAGAAGCTAAAAGAAGAAAGTGCTTCAAAAAGAAGGGTATGGTCAAGTATGTCAAATGCTGCTGGCAGGTCAGTGTCAGCGATCACCGAATTTGAGAAATGGACTTCGTTGGCCATCCTGCCAAAGGCAGTCTCAAAGCATTGCTGATAACATAAGTCTGATGGGAATGGATTGAGGAGGGAATGAATGGCGACCAAATAGAGACCATTACTACAGAAAACCCAAAAAGTTGGGGGTATTTTAAAGATTTTATTTATTTATCTGAGAGAGAAAGAATAAGAGAGAGAAAGAGAGCGTACGAGGGGGGAGGATGCAGGACTCGATCCCAGGACTCCAGGATCATGACCTGAACTGAAGGCACATGCCTAACCAACTGAGCCATTTAGGCGTCCAACCCAAGAAGTTTTTTAGTGAAGAGCAGAGTTTTGAGAGTGATAGCTGAAGGTGAGTAAGGGCTAAAGAGAGGATTCTTTTTTAAGTGGAAAGATGCAAAGGTGTCTGTACACTAGTAAGAACAATTCAGTAAAAAAGAAGAAACCTATGAGGAGGAGAGAAAGCACAAACACAGGAGGCAAATCTTTGGAAAGACAAGTATCATCAAGTGTCATCGGGATCCAGGACACAAATTGAAGGGGGATCCTTGACAAGGGCAGATTGTTTCATCCTTTGTAAAAGGAGAGAGTAGAAATTCCAGGGACAGGAAAGGCAGTAGGGTTCATGACAGGAGGGTGAGGGAGTTCCAATTGTACTGATTTCCAAAGAAAATGAGTCTCTTACCATTTATCAGCTTAATCATCTGGGTCAGGGATGTGATATGGCAGGGGGTGGAAAAGGAGAGAACAGAAGAGCATGAATAAGATAGTCATTTTGGAGAGGGAAACAGCCTGTCGAAGTATGGTAGATTTGCCGGAGTTGTTTAGCCTCTGAAGATTTGTGGTCATGGCTGTGTTATGAATAGATATTATTAATGTAAACCTAACCCATACTCTTAATTTTTTCCTCCTTACAGGATTTTTAAAAATCATAGATAGAATGAGTAAAGAGTGCCTGGGTGGCTCAGTGGGTTAAGCGTCTGCCTTCAGCTGATGTCATGATCCCAGGGTCCTGGAATCGAGCCCTGCATTGGACTCCCTGCTCAGCAGGGAGTCCGCTTCTCCCTCTCCTGCCACCCCTGTTTGTGTGCATTCTCTCTCTCTCAAATAAATAAATCTTTAAAAAAAAAGAATAAGTAAATAAAATCAAGATATAAATTCAAACATAGGCTTAATGATTAATTTAAATCTGTGCCCCAAATACTTGGTGCCCTGTGAGAGAGCAGCAGAATAGCGTTCATCAAATTCATAGATGAGTGTCTGTTTACAAGCATGGATGTCGGAGCCACACAGCTCTGCCACTGAGTAGCTATATGATCTCAGCCTCGATAAGTCTCAGTTTTCACATCTGTAAAATGGAGATTCTGTCTAACTCATAGAGTTGCTGTGAAGATTCAACGTGCTCTGATGTGGGTCAAGTCCTCACCACAAAGACTGACACATAGTAATTCACCAATAAATGGTAGCAATCTTTGCAGCTTATGAAATGAGTGAGTGAAGTTACAAAAATATTTAAATTGTGGGTGTCACTTTAACCTACTTGTCTCTCTTCTGTACACTGGCCACAAACAGGGAATGCAAGGGCAAAGTGCATTTACCGGCATAATCGGCTGATACTCATTAAGAACTGATTCTTCTTCTTACATAATTCCCACTTGACTTACCTTTTTTAATCCTTATTCCTGTGACCTTAACTTTTCAGTTCAAAACTTAATGGAAATATTTCATCTTTATTCAGACCAAATTATCTCTCTGTTTAAAAAATAACTAAATAAACTATTTATTGTCATTATTCTACTGAAGATTTTCTTTTCAGTGAAGCAAGGATCCCTTCTTGATTCAGGGCAACGTACAGAAGACACAAAAATAAAAAGAAGTTGTCAAAATACAATTAACATTCCACCATGCTAACGAAGAAGGAAATAACGAGGGGCGACCATAATTGGAAAGCCAGGTCCTCAAGCATAGGAATAATGGGAAAAGTAGAAAGGAGACATCATGTAGAAGAAAAAAGGCAGCCAGAAAGCCCAAAGGCAGTGTCCATAAAACATAGGGCAGACAATTCACATACAGGAACTGGCAAATTACTGCCTTTCCAACGACTGACATCAGTACACTTTTTCTCCCTATTACCGATAGTTTATTTTAAATCGGCTAAAATTGTAAAGAGACCTAAAAGTGAAAAAAAAAATTCCCATCAACTTATTCAATCATTCCATCACTGATTTGACCAATATAGATGAATAGGACTGCTGTCTGCCAGTAAGATTAGACCCTCCAGATGCAGAAAACACTGGGGTTCCTGCTCGCAGATGCTTGCCTGTTAAAACAGCTGACCTTTGCTGCATACGGTGGCCTTTGAAGCCAGTAATTTTTTCATGTTCCCAGGCTGCTGTGAGTATATTTTTTTCGCATTTATTTGATATGCTTCGGGCATATCCCATTGAACGATCTTATTGCCTAGTCAAAGCATTCCTATATGAACGGTCAATGTGACGGTACAACATTTGCAACATGGCAGATTTTTTTTTCATTCTTGGCAAAATTAAAAAAGAACAAAAAACAACTGACCAGTGATCTCTATTGTCCCTGTTTAGCCATTTAACTAGTCTGCTGTTGCTTATTTCATTACAGTCTTTAAGAGTTAACCCTACCATTGAGATGATCTTTCTATTAATAGTTTGTTATACAAAAGCCAAAGGACCACGCCTGCATACTATTATGGGACAGTTAGATTAGAAAGGAACTGAAAAACACCTGACTCCACAGTACACGGACTTGTTGCAATTTGCTTCCTTGTTGTCAAGCGTTCTGCAGTAACAGAGATATGTGTACCTGCAAAATTTGTACAGTAATGCATTTTAGATAGTGAGAAATACCAAACCCACGAGACAATCTTTTAGAGAGAAAAATTACATTTTATAGTTTATTATTTTTGAGGCTTTCAAAAATATCATAAAGTCAGAAGGAAAAATAAATGTTCTGTACATTTCTGCTAAATCACCATTAACTCTGGATATAGTAGATGTGCCCAGCTCTTCTTTTAACGAGATGCATTACAGTTCCCTTTAATAAATCTTACTGCACTGCCACTAGATTTAACTAGATGGAGTTATTCTGTCAGATCTTAATAAATGGGATTATAACCGAAAATCTATGCATTTTCTAATTTATGACCTCATGCTTAGTATTTAAAAGAAAGGAAGGAGATTGGGTTGGAATGTTTCAAAGAGCTAGCACTTTGTGTTTCAGTCATGTCATCACTGAAGAGAGATTTCCCTTGTTTATCAGTTATTGGGCTGGAGACAAAGAAGATGAAAAGCAGCTGTGAAAAGCTTAGCTTAGGCTTATGACAAATGGAGGTGTGTTCACTATTTAAAATAAGCACTTTCCCCCTCTTCCTGCTAGTGACTTTGTCAAAGGAGACGCATTAATTTTAAGCCAGCAAGATGTTCTTTCAGAAGATTTGGGGAAGCCTTGTTGCTCAGCAATTAATTATGGAAAACCATTGGATGTGCTGCTCTCACATGTGACTCCATTCATATGAATTTGGGGAGAAAAAACTAACTGATGGCTTTTGAACTCATATATACTATATATGCATGTATTAAGAGTCAAGATGTTCTTTTGCCTCCCCTCCAAGTCAGGCATGACTACAGCTGCCTGGTTTAGGACACTAACTAGCTTTAGAAGGAACAAGTCAAGGCCTTTTGATTGAAGTCCATACCTGTCCATTTGGATATGATCATTATGCCATGTGTCAAAATAAAGCAAACTTCCTCTACCGAAAATGCCAAAAATCACCAAGAAGATGTAACTGAGCTTGAAATAATCACCATGGAAATGTTAGGTGAGGTGGTTAGAAGAGATACTTTTAAAAACACCAACCTGGCAGCCTCAGCCTGGGCTGGCACAGTGAGAGGCGTTGGTGTCTCGGTGAAAATAGAGGCCCATTAGGATTTTATTCTTACCCGTTATTCATTTTTTAAACAGAAAGTTCTGAAAAATGCAAATGCTATATTATCACCAGTGTCTGTGTGAGGGATCATTCCCTGCCAATGAATTATGCCCAGATGATAATGATACACTTTATGAAAAAATTGGATTCTCCCCATAAAAAGATTAAGATTCTTGTCGAAAACTCTTAAAGGGAAGTTAATAACTATTTTATCTATTGTATTTAGCATCGTTTTTTTTCTGTACAACCATTCACAGTGATTTTTTTCTTATTTTAAAGGAATAATGTGTCTTTGTTTAAAATCTAGCTCACGTCCAGCTTCAAATGAGCCTGCGAGAGCCATGCTCCTCAGAGGATATAATGGGAGGCCAGGTCATAATGAGTCACTGCGATCCAGACTGAAAAATCCGGTAAATGTGCCTCTTCTAGCTATTTCTCAATAGCATAGTTTTGCAGTTTATGATGTACTATACAGTGGCTAACTGAACATAATAAAAAACGAGATAAATAAAATTAAAAAAGAAATACAGTGAAAAGATCAACTGAGAATGACTAAGTTTATTCTACAAAATAATGACAATTTATAGTTTAGACACATTGAGCTCCTATTTGATACACATGTGCATACACACACACACGCATACACAATATGTGGAATTCTAGTTTCTTAGACTCTTTGATGACATTAGCTATGTTTTAATTTACCACTGACTCTCCCACGTATGTTTGGTATCTATTAGGTGCTTAATAATATCAAGGAACAGGTATTATAAATATCTGACCCCTAGCAAATGGTGAAAACCTTTGGTCACATATGGCCAAATGAACAATTTTCTTCTAGACTAGTGGAATGTTCCTTTTTTATTCTGATCGTTCGATTTTGGATGTCTTGCATTTTTCCCATGGAAATCTACAATTATCAGATTGTCTATTATCATCTAGTGTTAATAGCATAAACAATAAAATTCGGGAACTGATTTCTAAGGAACGTTAACCTTTATTCAATACAGTCTGTCGAACTGTCAGATGAATATAAACTGAAGAAGGGCCTCCAAATTGAGTTCTGTGGTCCACAGCTTTCTCTTCCTTTGCTTTCTTTACTAGTGGTTTCTTCTTTATTAGTAATAGAAAGAGGGTTTTGTCTTTTGTTTTGTTTCTGAAAGGACTTAGGTTGGAGTTTAAGCTAAAAATCAATCCTAGCATTGGGCAGAAACATAGTCATTAAAAAACTTCTTGAGTAGTACCATTAAATCCATTTCTTAGATGGCATTGTTTAAAAAAACAAATTCCATGAAATCACTATGAAAATTCTAATGGCGTTTTTCACAGAGATAGAAAAAACAATTCTAAAATTTGTATGGAGCCATGAATGACCCCAAATAGCTGTAGCAAGCCTGAGAAAGAACAAAGCTGAAGGCATTACACTTCCTGATTTCAAACTATACTACAAAGCTATTGTAATAAAAACAATAAGACACTCATGTAAAAATAAACAGAGACCAGTGGAACAGAATTCAGAGCCCAGAAATAAATTCTTGCATATTCAGTCAACAATTATTTGACAAGGGAGACAATACTCAAGGGGGAAAGGACAGTCTCTTCAATAAATGCCAGTGAGGAAACTGGAAAATCAAATGCAGAAGAATGAAATTGGATCCCCATCTTAAATCCCTGACAAAAATTAACCTGAAACGTACTCAAGACTTAAAGACCCAAACTATAAAACTCCTAGAGAAAAACAGGGGGGAAAAAGCTCCTTGACATTGGTCTTGGCAGTGATTTTTTTAAATCTGACACCAAAAGCAAAGGCAACAAAGGCAAAAATAAATAAGTAGGACAAATAAAAAGCTTCTGCACAAAAAAAAAAAGCTTCTGCACAGCAAAGAAACAATAAACAAAATGACAAGGCAATCTGTGGAATTGGAGAAAATATTTACAAATCGTATATCTAATAAGGGGTTAATATCCAAAATCTATAGAGAACTCCTACAACTCAATAAGAGAAAAACAATTTGATTAAAAATGGGCAGAGGAACTGAATAGACATTTTTTAAGAAACCATACAAATGGCCAACAGGTACGTGATAATCACTAATTATCAGGAAAATGCAAATCAAAAACCATAATGAGGGGCGCCTGCGTGGCTCGGTCGCTAAGCGTCTGCCTTCCGCTCAGGGCGTGATCCCAGAGCTCTGGGTTTGAGCCACGCGTCAGGCTCCGCTGCAGACAGCCTGCTTCTTTCTCTCCCACTCCCCCTGCTTGTGTTCCCTCTCTCACTGGCTCTCTCCCTCTCTCTGTCAAATAAATAAATAAAATCTTTAAAAAAAAAAAAAACCATAATGAGATACCACCACACACCTGTTAGAACGGCATTCATCAAAAAAATAAGAGACTACAAGTGTTGGTGAAGGTATTAAGAAAAGGGAACTCTCAGACACTGTTGGTGGGAATATAAATTGGGACAGCCACTATGGGAAATAGTATAGGTTCCTCAAAAAAAAAAATTAAAATTAAAACTACCATATGATCCAGCAATCTGACTTTTGGATATATACCCAAAGGAAATGAAATCAGTACCTTGAAGAGATATCTGCAATCCCAAGTTCATTGCAGTATTATTCATAAGAACTAAGATTGGAAACAACCCAAGTGTCTGTCAATGGATGAGTGAATAAAGAAGAAGTGGTGTACATATATATAATGGAATATTACTCAGCCATGAATAAGAAGGAAATCCTGCCATTTGAGACAACCATGAAGGCGTAAGTCAGGCAAAGAAACTCAAATATTGCATGGTCTCATTTACATGTAAATCTAAAGAAACCAGACTCATAGAAATCAAGACGAAACTGGTGTTTACCAGGAGCTGGGGCATAGTGAAGGAGAATGGACAGATGGTGGTCAAAGGGTGCAGACTTCCAGTTATAATATGAATAAGTTCTGGGGATCTAATGTACAGTATGGTGACTATAGTTAATAATACTGTATTATATACTTGACAGTTGCTAAGAAAGCAGACCTTAAATGTTCTAACCACAAAAAAGAAATAGTAATTATGTGATGTGAGGGAGGTGTTAGCTAACATTATGGTGGTAATCATTTATTAATATATGAATGCATCAAATCAACACGTACAGCTTAAACTGATACAACATTATGTATGTCAATTATATCTCAATAAACCTGGGCGGGGCGGGGGGGAGGGAACTACATCAACTGATTTATAAAGAAGCCTTGTTTTCTTTGCTAATTGCCTAAGGCCAATAATCTAAATACTACCAGAATACTTCTCTTTCTAGTGGTTCAACACTGGAACCTCAACCACATAATACACTGCAAACAATGATGCTAGGATTCTCTAGGACATTGTGCCCTTCCCTCGCCACCATTTAAAAAAAAAAAAAAAGCTGTAAAAATTAAAATCTACCTCTGACAATCATCCAAATGTCAAAATGCTCACTTTGAAAATTTAAGAAGAAAAAGGACTAAATACGCTCCCCGCTTCAAGAAGTCCTTCACAATGATATGGTAGTGCAACTCGAACTGACTATCTCAGGACCCGAGGCCTGACACGGTTATTTCCTCGCAGAAACAAACACAGAACTGCACCAGTTTGCTACAGGGACACTGAGCATTTACAAGTTTTACCTACCATTGCTTTTCTTTTCACTTCAAGGCTTCTTGTCATGCTCCTCTGAGATTTCATCACCTACCCAACAAAAACTCGGTGTTCGTCTCCTACTTCCTTGGAGCTATAATTTTAGTTTTCTTTGTTATCAGCAGCATTTATCTTTTCTAGCCCATCAAATTTAGCCAAAATAATTTCTTTCGCTCTTTAGGAAATTACGCTTTTCCTTTCTAATCATGTCCTGGTGCAGAGCAGTGGAAAGTATGCATTATTCTACCATGTTCCTGCAACAAATTTTCTCTTTTTCCCTCAAGCCGTGAGTTTCTTATGGAATCGTATTTGTCCTCCATGTATATGGTATTGGTGATGTTTGAATTGGATTAGGGGACCTGTTTACAAAACATTTTTTTCAAATGTGGGATCTTTGTGCTTCCGGCAGTTTTCTGATCTACCGTTGCAAACTTCAAGCACAGTGAACTCTCCTTCCACGGGGCTAAGGAACAGAGACTTATCAGGCACTCTACAACATGTCAGGCTCTATACACAAATGATCTCTGTTCATGACCATGATCCTACAGGAGTACTCTTTCTTGCCTTTACAAGAAGGAAGACAGAGGATCAGAAAAAATTAAAAGACTTGCCCAAGGTATCAACTAGTCAAATCCTGGTCTATTTTACTATAAAGCTGATTTCACTGCCACATAATCCTGTCTGGATACCAACAGCTATTCCCGGGCGTTTCCTCCTACTTTATAATATCAGTCCTATCCATCAACTCTAAAACCACAGTGAAATCTGCATTCTCGGACANCATTTTACTATAAAGCTGATTTCACTGCCACATAATCCTGCCTGGATACCAACAGCTATTCCCGGGCATTTCCTCCTACTTTATAATATCAGTCCTATCCATCAACTCTAAAACCACAGTGAAATCTGCATTCTCGGACAGTGATTCAGAATTGCTTGGGGTGCAGCTTGTAAATGCAGACTTTTGAGCCCTCTCTTCCAGAAACTCTGACTTAGTGTTTTAGAGTGGGGCTCATACATCTGCATTTTAACAAGTGTGTCATGTGATTATAACACACATGGTCTGCGAATCATACTTTGAGAAACACAGACTAGTTTCTATTTATACCCCCACTGGATCACACCTAAGCTCACCTCACATTAAAATGCCTCCTTTTTTTATTAAGCCACAGAGTTTGGGATTTTGCTTAATTTTGTTTTCTGTTTGATGGATGGCATCAAACAGAAAACAAAGTTTCACTTATTGAAACTTCAATGGCAGATCATAATGTGAATCAAAATTAAGGTATTTACCTTGATTTTTACGTAAGTCCATTATGTAGATCTCGAGTACTCAGTATCTTTTTCTTTCTACTAATATTTTTATTCCATTTTTTTCCAACTCTCTTGTCAATGTCTTTTTCCTTCCATATTTGGGTTTACTCATGCAAACAGGGAACCTACTATTACTGTTATTCAGTTAGTAAGGCAATCAATGACGTTAATTAACTACCCTTGAACTCTACTAAACTCCATGAGAAGTTGTGAGAATGGAAGCCTAATAGATCCCCACCCAGAAATAACAATTCAATCTGATAAGAGTAATAAAAAAAAAAGCCCACATGTGTTTACATTACATAAAGAAAATGCCCTGTCTGTATGCCAATTTTTATGGTTTATGCCAATTTGCAGTTAAAAACCATTGGTAAGAATGCAAACAATATTTCTATTTAGCCTTTAACTTTTATGCTAACTCTTATTCAGATATAACCTACTAATTATTTGGGGACTCTCTTTCCCTTAAAAATTTAAGTAAATTTGGATTGAGCAGTCACTATCATGGCCTGTTAAGTTCAGAAACTTCCTTTCCGTGATTTCTGCAAATTCTTTTTTTTTTTTTAATTTTATTTGAGAGTGTGAGAGCAAGAGCATGAAAGGGGGGAGGGGCAATAGGAAGGAGGAAGCTCCCCACTGAGCAGGGAGCCTGACGCAGGGCTCGATTCCAGGACCCTGAGATCATGACCTGAGCTGAAGGCAGGTGCTTAACAGACTGAGCCACCCACGTGCCCCGATTTCTGCGTATTCTTAATCTTATTTCCTTGGGCTCTATCTCAGAAGTGAAGCTCAGTCCCATTCCACAAAATATCTGATCACATGATTTTCAGAGTATGATAAGCTTCCTGAGGATTATAGGCATTATGGGGGTGGATTTTAGACCATGTACCTCATAGATCTCTGTCATATTAGTGGCTCTTCCTTTCCTTTTGCTCCAGGGTACATTCCAAAGACTACACACCCCTCCACCTCACCCTCCTCACTGCCGACGACTGCCTGGGAAGTATACTACTGCTTACTCTCAGGGAGCCATGTATTACCGCAGCAAGCCCAACCTCCCTGAAATTCTGTGAATAGAATTTGTCCTTGGTTACATCAGTAAAGCCATCAGCTGTACGCAAAAAATGGAAGAAAGCTAAAAACCCTAAAGTTTTGAGTGTAAAACCAAAAAATCATTACTTAATAAATATTGTTGATACATCCACAATCCAAATGAAAACAAGGAGCAATAGCAACTGCATAATCAATTACGGTTTGTGCTCCCTTGACCAATCTATTTCTATAGTAATATATGCATGTGTGGTCTCTCAGAACCTAAAATTGATGACATGTTTGTGCTCTAAAATTATGCAATTACTCAAAGGAGAGCCCCTTAACACACTCATAGCAGATTTACATTTGATTTATATACTTGCTTTATATATTCATTTTTATTATGTATACAGAAAAGCTATCCAAAAAAAAAATAGAGCTGGGGAAGGAGGTTGCTTAGAGGTGAGTCCACTCTCAAAAACACTTGAAACCAGGAGACTGACAGCAGGGGAGTCTGAAACAGAAAGTCTGAAATCCGAGCAGCTCTGCTCATTAAGCGCCAGCAAACCCGCCCACCTCCCCGTCCTGCACTATATACCACAGCCACAGAGCCTAACTTGGCTTTTGATAGCTGATAGGGGCTCCATAAATGGAATAAGTAATTCAATGAGATAAGTGTATCAATTGATCTTATATTGTTAATTCTGAATCAGTGAAATGTCAAATTTATATTTAGCGCTTTCATTTTAAGAAAGCAATTTATTGTCTAATATATTTGAGAAAGATAAAGCAAAGGTCAATCTTTTCTTTTTTAAATTTTCGGACAGACTCAGGGGATGTTGATCCAGGATGGCAGCTGCCTGCCAAAGTAGGAAACCACTCGTATAAAGCACACGTATATTTTCTGACACCCTACCAGCGGTGGCTGTACCGGTGACCTGTGTGGATTGGCAGGTGCCAGTAAGAGAAGAGTCAGCCAGAGCAACCGATGTGACAGGAACTTGATGGAGACTGGTCTGAGAGGACTTTGGGAGGGAAAGGAGGTTACCATGGATGAAAGAAGAGACCATTTCAGTCAACTGGATGTGGTGTGTGCACAATGCGATAGAGACCAAAGGCAAAGAGTTTCCTGGTAGCACAAGCATAGGTTTAACAGGAAGAGAGAGTACAAAGGATAAGAATTATAAAGCAAGTCTAGAGGCTTGTCACTTAGAGTTTTAATTTAAATTCAAATTACCACTATCAGCCATTATAAACAAAAGATAATAATTGAATGGAGGCTCTAAAGAGACTCTCTCTCAAACCCTTAAATGATACAGAGCTTTCCTCTCCAGTGTTTTGGTAAGTGGCCACTCAGACTTCCTTAACATGTCTTAGGGTAATGAATATCCTTCCTTGCAAAGAAGGACATTTCTATGTTAGAAAGCTCTTAATTATTACAATATTTTCTCTTTCAGTAATATCCACTCATCAGGGATTGTAGTGACATATGGAGCCACACAGAAGAACAAGCTGCCTCCCACCTGTTGGCCCTCGAGTACTTAAAAGAAAAAAAGCCTAAGGAGCCCTCACCGGGGACACTAAATATTTTTACCCTTTCATCACCATGGCTGCTCTAAAACTTAAAAGTATTTGAAAGTACACTTCATTTCTTACTTTCCTCACTTAACATTTATCCAACCCAGTAAATTCTGATTGCTGATCATTTTTGATACCAATGTATTCTCCTCCTGCCTACCTTTGGAATTGTACTTACAAAAGACATTGAGATATGCTAATTCTCAAACCAATGAACAAGACTAAATCCTTACCACTTTCCATCTTTCACATTCATCACCCTTTCCGTTGAATCTGTCTTCTTCACTGGCTTCTCTTGGTTCTCCTCTCTCTCTCTAGCCACTTTATGCTGTTACGTTTTCTTTTCTTTCTCTTCAACCACACCCTTAACTATTCATATTTCTCAGGCTTCTTTGTTTCAGTCTCTCCTCTTTTCACTCTTACCTGTTCCTTGGCAATCTTGTCTGTTCTCATGATCTTAATATTATTCTCAAGCTTAAAAACTACAATCTTTATTCCTCACACAGATCTTTCCTAACCTCTGTAAATCTGCCTATTGTATATCCGCACCTTGATGTTCCAAAGCCTCTTCCAAATTAACAGGTCGAAAGTGGACCTCTTACTCTGTCCACACCTGGTTCTCACCTGTACTCAGAGCCATCATCAGTGGTGCCACCAGCCAGCAGCCTCACAGACCAGAAATCTGGGAGTCACCTTTCAGTCTTTTCTCCCCTCTCGTCTACCTCTGTGTTGGGTCAACCACAAGTCTAGCTGATTCTTTCTACTCCATGAATCTTGATCTATGCTTTTCTCTGCTTTCACACTCTGACAACCTAGTTCAGGACATCTTTATCTCTTGTCTATACTCTTAACTGACCTCCTTTTTCTAAGTTTCAATCTTTCTAGGTAATCTTCCATATTACCTCCAGAATGGTTATGCTAAAAGACAACCGAGGGGCACCTGTGTGGCTCAGTCAGTTAAGTGGCCGATTCTTGGTTTTAGCTCAGGTCATGATCTTGGGGTCATGGAATTGAGCCCTGCATTGGGCTCTGCACTCAGCGAGGAGTCTGCTTGCCCCTCTCCCTCTGTTCTTCTCCCGCTTGCTCTCGCTTTCTCTCTCTCTCAAATAAATAAATGAAATCTTAAAATTTTAAAACCTTAAAAAAAGGAAAATTTAAATCCTGTCATTCTAACTGCTTAAAGCTCTTCACTTCTTTTCATTGCCTGCAAAATAAAGCCCAAACACTTAGTGTAGATAAAAGACCTTTCCAATCTGGCCCTTGCTATGTTTCCTTTTTTCTCTCTTGTCAATCTTCCCCGTACTTTGTAGGTCTAAGCAGTGCTAATAGTTCCATCTGGTTATAAGACTCTGCCCCCACTCACCTGCTCCACCTTCTTCCTCCCTGGAAAACCCCTGACCTCTTGCAGTCATTTCAAATTCTCACCAAACATATTCCCTCACCAACCCACACTCTTTTCCATTAACTCTTTTCTCCTGCATACTTCTATTATGGCACTAGTCACATCGTATTATAATGTATACGTTCAACTGTGTATCTATCCTATGGGACTCTGAGTCCCTTGAAAAAAAGATTGTTTCTTTTCAATGCTCTATGTTTGTCCCCATCTCTCTTGTGCATAGTTAATTCACAGACACATAGTAGTTCAATAAATATTTATTAAACAAACAAATGCGGTTACTAAAATCCAGAAATTATCACAAAACTTGGCAGTCTAGTAAGGAGAACATATAAATAAACCATTAAAATATAACACATTCTGCATATTCTATCCCAGGTCTACATGGGTATCACAGTAACACAGGCTTCACAGACTACTCATACCCCATCTAATTGTGGGTCCCAAGGCACATCATCTCCAGTCTTGACATACTCATCTCTCCATGAAGGAAAGCTATTAGAATCTGGGGAAAAATATTGATAACTACAACTTCCCCATCCTAAGATAGAGAATTAAAGAGGGAAAAAGAAAGTGAAAAGGAAATAGGAGAAGGCTAGTGGAAAGAGCAAAGAGGTAAGTGTGGGGAAAGAATAGGTAATTGCCAAAGCAGTGGAGATCCTTGCCTATGTAAGCACTAAATAAATATTTCNAGAAAGTGAAAAGGAAACAGGAGAAGGCTAGTGGAAAGAGCAAAGAGGTAAGTGTGGGGAAAGAATAGGTAATTGCCAAAGCAGTGGAGATCCTTGCACATGTAAGCACTAAATAAATATTTCTGAATAAATGAATGAATAAATGAGTGGTGACGGATAGGACAGAAATAGAGGGGTAAAGGGCAAGGTCTAAAATTCATCCTCCAGTCTATGGGCCATGATGGGAGGGAAGTGACCCATTTTTAAAGAGTGTAGGAAAACCTCCAGAAGAAGTCACAATAAATATCTGATTGTTGATTGATTCCACTATAAATTCATAATCACTACCTCAACTAAGCCCACAATCTTGACCAGAAGTCTAGGCTCCACTGGCTATGTCACCCTCCCACATCCCCAGTGACATTCTCAAACCTTCTCTACCTTCCTCAAACCCTTGTGTCCCTACCTCCGACCTGAAGGCCAGAAGATGACCTTACCTCTGCTTCACAGAGAAAACAGAAGCCTGTCAGGGAGCACCCTCTCATC
Source organism: Ailuropoda melanoleuca (assembly GCF_002007445.2). NCBI lineage: Eukaryota > Metazoa > Chordata > Mammalia > Carnivora > Ursidae > Ailuropoda > Ailuropoda melanoleuca. The sequence continues at coordinate 92,765,593 of NC_048222.1, read as the reverse complement.
TCCCAAGTGTGAAATATGCATGCCCATCCAGGACTATATCCATTTTATCTTCTCATTACTGTGGAAGGATTATTTCTTTTCCTACAGAAGATCTATTCTTCCACCTTGTAAGGGAACCCATTTCACATGATCCAGATCTCTTTTGTGTATTTAACCTCTTCCTCATGATTAAATCATTCAGATTTGGTTAAGATTCCTTTAGCCTTCCCTTGACCACACATGTGCCTCGGGTCTCAAGTTTCTTTTCTTCTTTCCTCTGTCTTTTCCAGTCAAGTTTCTTTAAAACACTGCTGTTCTTATTAACATTTTCTATGCCCATGTCCTCACTTTGGCTCCTCCATCCACTCCAGTATGGTGTGTGCCCTCATCACTCCACCAAGAGAGCACTTGCTAAGGTCATTAATGGACTTCATCCACAAACTTGAGAGATACTCTTCAGTCTCCATCTCACTGAACTTCACGTCAATGTTTGACCCTGATAATGTTACCTTCCTTTTGAAATGTTCTTGCTGTTTAATTCCCAAGACACAAAATCCCCATGGTTTTCCCCTATCATTCTAGCTGTTCTCTCTCCATGTCCTTCACAAACTCATTCTTTGCCATCTGGCCATTAAATGTAAGGTATTCTTAAAGCGTGGCATGAAGCTCTGTTTTCTTCTCACACCATCATCTTTCCTTAGATAATCACACCTGTAGCTACACGACCACTAGATAAGCAAATACGGTGCATCCATATCGTGGAACATTATTCAGACATAAAAAGAAATGAAGGACTGATACCTGCTACCACATGGATGAAACGTGAAGATAGTATGCCAAGTGAAAGACANTTTCCTACAGAAGATCTATTCTTCCACCTTGTAAGGGAACCCATTTCACATGATCCAGATCTCTTTTGTGTATTTAACCTCTTCCTCATGATTAAATCATTCAGATTTGGTTAAGATTCCTTTAGCCTTCCCTTGACCACACATGTGCCTCAGGTCTCAAGTTTCTTTTCTTCTTTCCTCTGTCTTTTCCAGTCAAGTTTCTTTAAAACACTGCTGTTCTTATTAACATTTTCTATGCCCATGTCCTCACTTTGGCTCCTCCATCCACTCCAGTGTGGTGTGTGCCCTCATCACTCCACCAAGAGAGCACTTGCTAAGGTCATTAATGGACTTCATGCACAAACTTGAGAGATACTCTTCAGTCTCCATCTCACTGAACTTCATGTCAATGTTTGACCCTGATAATGTTTCCTTCCTTTTGAAATGTTCTTGCTGTTTAATTCCCAAGACACAAAATCCCCATGGTTTTCCCCTATCATTCTAGCTGCTCTCTCTCCATGTCCTTCACAAACTCATTCTTTGCCATCTGGCCATTAAATGTAAGGTATTCTTAAAGCGTGGCATGAAGCTCTGTTTTCTTCTCACACCATCATCTTTCCTTAGATAATCACACCTGTAGCTACACGACCACTAGATAAGCAAATACGGTGCATCCATATCGTGGAACATTATTCAGACATAAAAAGAAATGAAGGACTGATACCTGCTACCACATGGATGAAACGTGAAGATAGTATGCCAAGTGAAAGACACCAGATGCAAAGACCGCATTCTGTACAACTCCATTCCTGTGAAACGTCCAGAACTGGGAAATCCACTGGAGCAGAAAGTAGATCTGTAGTTGCTTAGTGCCTGGGGTTGAGGAAAGGCTGGGGTGACAATTGAAGCATGCAGATTTTCCTTTTGGAAAGATGAAAATGTTTTAAAATAGACTCGTGGTGGTTGCATGTATTTGCAACACATTAAAAACCATGGAATTATTTATACATTTCAAATGGATGAATTGTACAGTATGTGAACTCTATTTCAAGAAATCTATTTTTTTTTAAAGTTAACAACAGTGAGGCACCTGGCTGGTTCAGTCAGAGAGCATGTGACTCTTGATCTCAGGGTTGTGAGTTTGAGCCCCACCTTACAGGTAGAGATTACTTAAAAATAAAATCTAAAAAAAAAAAAAGAAAAGTTAAGAACAAAGCAATTGTATGGAAATGACCCAAAATTTTATGTTTAACTCAGACCTCTTCTCTGAACTCCAGGCTCATATAGCTAATCACCATATATATTCCTCAAAAGCACCTCCAAATCTACATATAAAACAAGAAATCCTGGCCTCCCTCCCAAATTTTATCTGCTTCCAGTACCTCTGTCTCAGTGAATGGTGCCACCTTCTTTCATCCTGTTAAGCAAGCCTCGGACCTATCAGCCATCTCTAACACCTCCCTTCCGCACTTTCCTACCAAACCCAGGGAACTCCCACAAGTATTCACTTCCCTCCATCTCAGCTGCCACCACTCAGGTGCAAGCTTCCATTATGTCGAAAGTGGACGACACTGGGGTTTTCTAATTATTTGTCCACCCCCACTTGCCCTCTCCTCCTCGCTTCAATTCATTCTCTAATTCTATTCAGAAATATTGCAGGAAAATAGAAAACGCACGTGTGTGGCATCCATTTTCTCTACACCCTGTCCCTTTGAAGTTTAAAAACCTTCAAATGATTTAAAGACCAAAATCCTTAACCTGGCCTCTGAGGACCTGCCAAGACAGGCCCCTTCCCCTCCCCCAGCTTCCCCTGCACCATGCTTCTACTTGTTTCTGTGCCCCAGCCTCACTTGCCTCCATTCAGTTCTTTGAATACTCCTACTTCTCCTTTGCTTGTGCTCTTCCCACTGTCTGAAATGCTCTGCCCTACTCCCCATTAAACCCGAAGTAGAATTTAACTTGCTAATGACTAGTAGAATTGTGTCTGCTTTGGGCAGGGGGGTGGGTGAAGAGGATGAGGCAAGTTGTTGAGTTCCACTTCATGGTGGATGCAGGGTGGGAATAAAGAGCTTCCCCAGGATTTAAACACATCCAAGAGCTCCAATAAGAGTCTGAAAAATACCACTTCTCACCTAGCTCTTTTGGAGACTTACAATGTTGGCCTGTGCATCCCTTCGGCTTTCCAACGACCTCATGTTATTGCAGATCGATACTCTGATATACCATAAGCAAGGTATTTCATGTAAGATTTTGCTTTTTCTCCCCATGATCAGAGGTCATTGTCAACTTAAAAAAAAAAAAAAAAGAATGTTCTCTAAACACCATTTAGCTTGTGCTTTTGCCTTCTAGATTTGTTCCTGCAGCAGTAAGTAGTTAGGGACTACATGTTTGTGAATTCTCTGGGCTTATGAAAATGTTAAGCAATGGAGTTTACACATGTACAATGAAGATGTGACTGGTTGTTATCACATCTGAATGAACTATTTCAGGAAGTAAGAGCATTTTGATGGGGGAAATGGGCAGGAAAATTATATTTGCTTACTCTGTCCTAAAATCAGTGCATTATTTGGATATATGAATGCACTGATCCCAGAAGCTATGCTGGAGAGGTAGAATTACAACACTGTTGTATAGCATTTATGATGTCTTTTGTGATTTTTCTAAATGGAGAAATTGTTATTGGTTATGCCTCAGAGCGGTACCGTAAGGTCACTAACAGGTGAGTGTGATGGCTAGAAAAAGCACCTCTGTGTCTGGGTTACCAGACAGTTTTTAGTTTTACCTGTGTTTTACGGGTCACAGAAGGGCTATTGTGTGAAGATCTGCAAAGTTAAAGACAATCTTGATTGCTGCGTTAGGAAAGATCCATGCGCTGCAAAGCATTTGTCACTGATTACCTCATCTTATGTTCAAAACCCTGCAAATTGAAAGTATGGCTTCCAAGTTTACCAGTGAGGGGAATGCGATCCAGAGAAGTAAAATGATGCCCGGAGGAAGGAGCTAGGGCCAGAATCTTGCTATCCAGTTTTACAGAATTGCAATTTTATATGTAATCTGTACACTGAAGATTGCGTGTTTCTCAAGACATACCATCAACTCCACAGCATAACCTTCAAAGGGACAGAATTGTTGTTTTTTGTATTGTGCATGTTGAAAAGTGAATTAAACCAGGATACCTGCACCTGATAATAAAATGAGAGGTTTTTTTCTCATACAAGCGTAGTATCCATTTTTTATAATACATAACTGTAGAATGGAAACAAAAGGAAACCAGATGATTTACAAAGCATACCAATTTTTCTAATATTGAATTGAATAATAGAAACAAACGAAAACAAAAGCTATTTACAAAGTTTTTTAATGCAGTGGACCAAAGAATTAAATATCCAATTTTTATATTTCATTATCTCTAGATACATATTCAGTGAGCTAACTCCATGTGATTTGAGTTTTTAAATACAGTCAAAAATGTAAAAGATAAGAAGAAATGAATCCATTTAAAATTGTAAAAACATATGTTCTCAAGCATAGGATCCATGAGCTCAATAAAAATGTTTACTAAAAGAAACTTTGAAAAGGATCACATAGCCTAAAGCAGGGGATGCTTTCCAGAAAAACAAAATAAATGTTTTAACAAATATTTAGCGAAACAACAGCATATTTGCTTTAAATACGCCAAATGTTTGCATTTTTTAATTCCGGGAAAAAATCCTATATCCAGTAGGAAGTATGTCCAATCAGTTCCAAAACATTAAATCTATTTTTCTTCTTTCATTCTCAATTACAAACTGGTTGTGCATATGATTATGTGTTTTCTGAGACAACAATGTATTCGTTGTTTTTTCCTTTAACTGTTTAATGTAACAGTGGATTCAGGGCTGATTGAAGATTTCCATCAGAACTGTTCTCAAAACTTCCAACTCCATAAAAATGAAAAATGGCATTAAAATGTATAGTTCTTGACACTGAAAATGTTTTACAGTTATCACCCATACAAATAGGTGGCAGGCAGAATTGTTTAAAGGAGCTGCAGAGTTACTTCTCGGGGGAAGCAGAGTGACAGCTGATATAAATAGCTCCATTATTTACATATCTCTCCTACACTGCTCTAGAAATGAACAAGTAAGAATTCCATATTGTTTTGTTTGCTTTTTTCCCCTCCATTAGAGGCTTTTCACCGGCCATTTTTAGGTCTTTCACCTGAGGAATAACTTCACCTCCCAGATCAATTAGTAGGCAAATCTTCAACAATGTAATTGAAACTGCAATTCAGGCTTTTGATCAAGAACAAAGTCAGCAGGTCAATAATAGCAACACAGACCCCCATGGTGGTTCCTGAGATAGTTTTAAGGAACAGAGGAAAACTAAATCTCAATAAGTAAAAGGAATACTTAGAAGGGTAGAGGTAGAAAAAAGATAAAAGAATAAGTAGGAACAGATAAAAGTTTATTGGAATGAAAAGGAGAGAGAGATAAAACTTAATGGATTAGAATGGTGAAGACTGCAATATACCAACTAGAAAAGAACCTAAAATACACCATTGTTCTTCTCATTATATAATAGCATTACCATAAAAAATTATTTTCCTGACCAGGTTTGCTTCTATCAACAGAATGTGTGAACCACGTATGATGGTGATGCCTTACAAGTTTAACACACACAGGGAGCATCTGGGTGGCTCATTCGGTCAAGCATCCGACTCTTGATTTTGGCTCAGGTCATGATCTCAGGGTGCTAGGATCAAACCTCCTGCTCAGCAAGGAGTCTGCTTATCCCTCTATGCGCACACACTGTCTCTTTCTCTCTCTCTCAAATAAATAACTAAATCAAAAAAAAAAAAAAGAATAACACACACAAAGGAATAAGCCTTGGGCAAGGGAGCTTTCCATAAAGGAAGTTGCTTACCCGTTACCTCATTCTGGATGTCAGAAACTTGACTACAAATATTACTTTGGCCAACAAGTTCAGTCTCTCTCCTTGATAAAAGCTGAAAGAGAAGTGTTTAACCAGGGCTTTCAAAAGTCCTACAAAGGATAGAAAAGAGTGTAGAGTTTAGTTAAGGCTGGCATTGTCCTATGGCCTAAAAACAGCACTCAGTTCCCTTAAGCATAAAAAATAATGTTTGCTTATATTTTTTTTTAAAGATTTTATTTATTTATTCGACAGAGACAGAGACAGCCAGCGAGAGAGGGAACACAAGCAGGGGGAGTGGGAGAGGAAGAAGCAGGCTCCTAGCAGAGGAGCCTGATGTGGGGCTCGATCCCATAATGCCGGGATCACGCCCTGAGCCGAAGGCAGACGTTTAACCACTGTGCCACCCAGGCGCCCCTGTTTGCTTATATTTCTTTTTCTACTTGCTAACACACCTTGATAGCAAATGTTCAAAGTGCTGGGGTTTTTTTTTATTTTAATTCAGTTAGCCAACACAGTACATCATTAGTTTTTGGTGTAGTGGTCAATGATTCGTTAGTTGCCTGTTAACACCCAGTGCCCTCCTTAATGCCCATCACCCAGTTACCCCATCTCCCCACCCACCTCCCTTTCCACAACCCTCAGTTTGTGGAAACTGAGAGAGAAAGTCTCTCGTGGTTTGGCTCCCTCTCTGATTTCTTCCCATTCAGTTTGGCTTATTTCCAATTGTGTGGTCCTACCCACCTATGCCTACCTGGGAATGCTCTCTTTTCCTGCTCTGCTGCCCCCCTTGCCTTTGAAAGGAAGAATACAACATCAGGGTAACTGTAGTCAGAAGATCAAGCACTGTATTCAAACAGCCTTCATTTGATATGCAACAGAAACTCTAGAGGTACAAGAGATACACAGAGAATTGTAAATAATGATTCGCCATGCCCCCGCTCCTTTAAAGTCACATTCAGTCATGCCCCAAATCTGAGTGCTTATTAGCAGTCTGACTAGTCACTTCAAGAATAACATTTCACTTGACAGAAGTTAGGGAATTTGGTCCTCTGCCTCTTATTTGAACTATTTTCTATATACCAAAAGGGACAAGAGAAGTTTTGTTTCCAAACTGAAAAGCCTCTCACCCTGCTCAAGCAGAGGGGACTTCTCTATGCCCACCATTACTCTGTTGGCAGACTAAACCCCTTCCCATCTATTCCCCTTTGCTTGCCTTTCTGAGAACATTGAAGCAAATGCACAGCCTGTGAAAACTCCATCCTTCTTGGCCAGACTCAATTCCTTAGGTTGACTCCTTTAAACAAATGTAGCCCATGGTCAAGGTTACTTAAGATTTCATAGATTATCTGGAACCTGTGAAGCCCAGCTGGCTAACTTGCTCAATGTAGATTTCTGGCTCACGTATGGTTACTTCCTACATCAAATTTTTCATTGTAGTCTCTTTCCCATTCTGACCAAAGGTCACACCATTGCTCTGATTAAAAATTCTGACCCTTCTTACTAGTGTATGTCAGGTGAATCAGAGCCCTGAACCAAGTATATAGATCGTAAATCTTCATCTTTCAAGTTACTAGCTCCTTCATGGAGTATTCCATGATTTTTAGATTGAGTTGCTCCTTCTACCAACGTCAACACCTTAAAGAACCCACACGTTAACGGTAGGTAGCAGGTACTCCAGTGTCTGTCTTAAAGTATGCAGCTAGCGTGTTTCTTATACCTTGAAATACTACAATAATTATCTGTAAATTACGTTTAACTTCAGTCATTGTAAAATAAATAAAAATTAAAACATGTTATTGTTGGCCTACAAAACCAGCAAAAAATTAAAATTAATTAATAAGAAAATAATAAGATAAAATTTAAGATACCAAAACTAGTGAATAAATGGTAAAATGTGCATTCTCATGGTCCTCATTAGCCAACAATAGGGAATCTATTCAAAATGCACAGGCCTCCTTTCTTTCAATGCCTGCTCATCTTAATTAAACTGAAATCCTGCTAACTCATTTGGTCTTGTCCCCTCATATAGCATGGGTTGCCTACCTTCAAAAGTTACCAAAACAAAAGTAAAGAACCCGATTTTATTGTCCTTTAAGAAGGTAGAGAGATATTAAATACACGACCCCCCACCAAAGGCCATTAAAAACAGAACTCTTTGTACATGTTGATGACAGTCAATTCATTCTTCCTAATTCTTTAGGGCCTTCCTAAACATTTAACTTTCATCAACACATAATTGCATATGATTACAAAATACAAAGATCGAGAAACCTAACTTAATGACACACAAAGGAGATGACACTTTGTCATTCAAATAGCTCCCATGCCTAATTCACTGACCTTCTGGGCACATGAGATAATACCCTTTTAATCTGAGCAAGCAAAGAAAGTCCATGAGATTTGCCTAACTAGGAGTACAGAAACCATCAAAATTGGACACGTATGGGACTAAGAATTGCTAAAAATATGACAGCAAGGGAATTAACAGAATAAAGTAGAATAGATATAAAAGTACTTACACTGTCTTATTGTCTGAACTTCATCATAGGCAGATTTGGAAACACTCATCAAGAAAAGGAAGCATGTGGCAAAGAGACTATACATCAAACAAGCATGAGAAGATCCCAAATAACAAATCTTTGCCTTTATCTTTGCTCAGAAAACTTCTCTCCTATCTCTAAAGCTGAGTTTTCTTAGCTAAGAGAGAAGGGAGGGAGAAATGGTGTTAACAATCACTAACTGGATGAGGTATGAAGAACAGGGAGGGCACATCTGACCCGCATTCAATTGGCACTCCATGGGAGGACAGAATAGAGCAGAGGAAATATTTGAAGAGATAATGGTTGGGAAATATTCAGGACTGACTAAACATCCCAAGACATAGATTCAATAAACCAAATGAACTCTCAGCAGAATATTTTTTTAAACATTATATCACAGTATGACTACACATAACAAGGAAACAAAATTTTTAAGTCAGTTCAAGAGGAAAGAGAAATTACTTACATAGGAAGAGGTATGAGACTGACTTCTGATTTCTCAGTAACAACACAATCTAGAATTATATTTTCACAATGCTGATAGGTAATAACTCATCATGTAGAAGCTTATAAACAGCAAAACTAACTTTCAAAAGGGAATAAAATTATACGTTTTCAGTTTTAAAAAATGACAACTTACAATTAAGATATTTCCACTAAATTTTTAAAAAATTTGTTTCAGGATAGCAGTGCACGCAGAGGTCCTGGGATCTCCCACTTGCTTCAACAGTGTTTGGACCGAACAGACCAGGGTCGCCCCCTTCTACTGGCCTCCTACCACCCTCCAACCTTCGTTCCAGTGGCATCCTGCAGAGGCAGCTTCTTGGACACCCTCTGCCTCCGGGACCAGCCAACACCCTATTTTGAGCTTAGCTCCTCATTACAGATCACCCATGAGCTCCCAGATTCTTTAGAATCATTCCACCATGGTGGAGGCCGCAATAACGCATCCGGGAGCCTCCAGCTCCTGTGTCTTTCTGGGCTTCTACTTTGGCGGTGACCATGTGACTCTGGAAGGCGTGGGCCACTCCTTCCACTGCGATCTGGCTGAGAAGTGGGAGGGCGCTCAGCATCTCTTGAATATGCAAAATCGGCATGGGGCGTCCTCTTCAGAAAAGTACCGAAGCCATCCCAAGAGAAGTGGGGTAAGTCCCTGGACACTGTGGAAGGCGCCATAGTCCTGGAGAAGAACCTGAAGCAGTCCTTTTCATTCCCTGGGTTCTGCCCGTGCAGACCCCCATCTCTGTGACTTACCGGAGAACCACTTCCTGATGAGGAGGTGAAAGTCATACAGAGGATGGCGACCACCTGACTAACTGCAGGATGCTGGCCCCCAGGCTGGGTTGGGTGAGTATCTCTTCCAAAGGCTCACCCTCAAGCAGGACTAGGAGCGTCTGGAGCCCAGTGGCCCCGGAGGGGCCCCTCTGTCATCCTCCTTGTGCCAGCTTCTGCCTGAGCCTCTCCCTCCAGCCACCAGGCAGCTTTTTAACCACCCTGGAGCCCTCTCTCAAACACAAGACCAAATGGAAGCAATAAAGATTTTTGCAGGGGAAAAAAAAAGTTTCACGATATGGGATATGATTCCAGAAGAAATAAGTAAAATGTGAAAAAGACAAATGAGCAAAGTAAATGTGGGGGTCTCCTGATAGGATTGGGGCCACCAAATGTGGCGCAATCCCACTGGATGGAGGACAGTGGTGGGGGGTGAAAGAATTCACCCAAGACAAAACAAAAGAGATAGAAGTTTATTGAATACACCACAAGGGAGCGATGGGCAAGACGGCAAAGCAGAGAGACTGCCTGCCATCAGGCAGTGGTGAGGGGTCAGTTATAGGGGGGCGTAAGGAAATATGGGAACATAGGGGAATTTTCCTAATTGGTGACTGTACCTGGTTGTAAGTACCCCATTGGTTAGTTAGTGCCTATGGCTCTTTTGAGATGGGTCACTTAATGAGCCTATTTGCCTTCAGCTTGGTGGTCGCCGTGAACCCTTTTACTTTGATCAAGTTTTCATGGCTCAAGCCTGTTGCCTAAAAGCGGCTTCTGCAGAAAATGGTAAGCATATTGAAATCTGAATAAACATTGACTGTATGAAATAGCAGTTGATGCTAGAACATTTAGAAAGACTTTGTATCGTTTGGGGAGAGGGTAAAGTTATTAGATTTAAACTTTGTTGGGTTTAATATGCATGTTAAAACTTTTAAGATAACAGAGTGTTCAATTTTCAAACCCATAAAGAGGGAAAATGGAACAAAAGCAAAATAAAATGTAATCCAAGAAAAGGCAAGAAGAAAACAAATACAGAAAATGTAGCAATAAGTCCAAACACATCAAATATAGTAAATGTATATGTATTTTTATATGCACCAACTAACATGGCTTCAAATTACATAAAGCAAAAGAAGGGGGGGGAAGGGAATTGAACCTTAAAGAGAAACTGACAAATTTAATATCAGAATAGGAGATTTTAATATATCCTTCTCAGTAATTGGTACTAAGTCCTTGAGATGACTGCGCTTCATTTCTAAATTTTGAAACTTAAAAACATACCTCTATATAATTATGGTTTCTTACTTAAAAATTAATTTGTTAAATTTCTCACTTAATAACTTAGAATAAAAAGAATAGAATTAAAGCTCCCCAAAATAAGAAGAATAAAATAATAAATTTAAGAGCCTCAATTAAATACAAAACAATTAAATAAAAAACCAATAAAGTCAAAGTTGCTTCTTCGAAATGACAAATACAATTTAAAATTATAACTGGTGAGTACGGTAAAGAAAAAAGTTAAAAAAACAACTAAAGAACACCAAGAGTGAAAAGAGGGGCATAACCAATTTCTAGTTATGTAGTAGTGATTTTAAAAGTTTGGAGAATATTATGATAAACTCTAAACATCAATTTGGATGATTTTATAACCAAGTTGTATGAAACATTCAAAAACTAGGTAAATCCAATCTTAACCAATCTTTTCCAGAGAATAGAAAAAGTGAAGTGTCTCTTGCATGAGTTACGATAATAATAGAGTATAATAATAATAATAATGAATATATTATATATTTTATATACTGTATATAATATAGTGTGATATATTATTATGTAATTATAATTATATTATTAAGTATTATATATAATATATAATATATTATATATTATATAATTATTATTAATATATCAGAGACTCAATGCTAATTCAATTGCCTAAAGAAGATAGAATTTTATTTTTCTGTTATACAACAATCCGCAGTTAGTGTTCCCAACAGAGGGTGATTGTCGTTAGGGAGCCAGGGTTCTTCAATATTGTTTTGAGGTTTTTCATTTTGTTGTTTTTTGTTTTTTTGTTTGTTTGCTTGCCTGAGTGAAGCTGCATCGAGGGCATATCCACACTCCGGCTCCCAGGAAGGAGGTAGAGAGTATAGGGAGGATGATGGTTGCTTCAGTAGTTCAAATCTCTGATTTGAAATCATGCGTATCACGTTTGCTCACATTCCATTGGTATAATATACTTACTAAGTAAGTAAACACCCAGCTTCAAGGGAGTCTGGGAAAAAGATTACTACTCTATGCAACTGTGTGTAGACAGGTTGTAACTCACTTCTGTTGAAAGTATGAAAGTAGACGATGGATGACCACCTGTTAGGCGTGCAGTCAAAGGAATTGCTACATCAGAACAAAGGTTTCTCATGTTCTAATCTAAGAGTCTCTCACGCTCTGGGATTCTGTGAATCTATAATATAGGTTGCTCAAAAAAGCAAACAGAGGGAGAACAACAGAACAAGAAAAGGGGTGCAAAATTAAAAAAAAAAACTGAAGGCATCAAAACAGGCCATTTACTCCCAATTTGCCTGTACTTGGAGCTAAAATTTATGTCATGTCAGCTGCAAGATTACAGCTCAGGGAATAGTGATTCAATTCCCTGTTGCTTTAAATTCATGAATTAGTGTCAATTTACCCATCGAGGGCCATTTTTTATATTTTATATATAATTACTCTCATGATATCCCTCAATTGATTCATTAGATCAAAGAAACAAAAATTTTATGTAGCATCTACTGTACTAGGTGTTTATATATAATATTTCATTTAATATTTCTGTAACTGTCTTCACAGATGAAGAAAATTATAATTAAAGAGGTTAAACTGAATGCCTGAGGTCACATATGTTCCTGAGTGTCCATCTACTTGATTTGCACAAGGATTGTTTTACAGTTAGCCCTAACAACCCAGTTATTTCAGAGTTGGAATCAATACATCGCCCTGGAGTACAGAAGTAACAAGTCGTCCCAGGTATTGTTTTGTATTTTAAAAATAAATATGTATAATTGTATGTAGAAACTAATATATCTATTGTATTTGGAAGAAGTATATAAAAATTATTCATTGTAAAATATTTTTACTTATAAATGGAAAAGATCAAAAGTAGTGTGACGACAGTATAAATCACTAAAAGTTGTGCATCTTTTACAAGGACATCAATCAGCATATTGAAACTTTTTTCCTCTGGAAGTGGGGAAGTTCATATTTCTAATTTAGTGTTCCCCTAATAAAATAAATTGACTTAATTCCCTCATTTTTAATTAAATTTTAGCTCACAAATAAGTCCACTACTGACAAAATGGGTATAATTTATTGTTTTATAGGGAAGAATAAAATATGCAAGTTTGTCTTCAGTGACAATATATTCTTTTTGTATTTGAGTATTATCTCATTTTTCAATAATAATTTCTCACAGACGTCTAGAGCCTAATTCACCAAGAAACTCAGCTGTGAGGGAAAACGTCACATTTTCTTTCTCTAAGGCCTTCCTAGTGTATGTGGTGAATATATCATCTTATTTTTTAGCCATTTCAAGTTTTCAGGAACATTTCAGCTTATTCTAAAAATAAAGAACACTTAATGAGGACAATGAAGACATTTTAAACAATGGTCTAAAAGTGGTGTCTTGCTGTCTCCTGAAATCCCTTTTCCTGGTTCACACATTTCCCTTTGCCTTTGACCCTGGCTTTCTCTTGGTTGTAATTGAATCCTTACATCATTTTTTAAAAATTGTGTGTTTTAATATTTTCTTTTTTTTTTAAAGATTTTATTTACTCAACAGAGATAGAGACAGCCAGCGAGAGAGGGAACACAAGCAGGGGGAGAGGGAGAGGAAGAAGCAGGCTCACAGCAGAGGAGCCTGACATGGGGCTCGATCCCATAACGCCGGGATCACGCCCTGAGCCGAAGGCAGACGCTTAACCGCTGTGCCACCCAGGCGCCCCAATTTTCTTTTTTTCTAAGAGATTTTGCCCATCTCTGGGGGACTTTAATTTATAATTATGGGGAAACAAGCTGCCTTGTTCATTTATTAGTCACTTTTGACATCAAGCAAAACTTCTTAATAAGACTTGAAAAACATCCCCGTTTTTATACATACAATTTTTTTTAAGTCACAATACTTTAAATGAGAACCTCCTGAACTAAGATACTTACCCCCACTTCCTAATTTCAGCAGACTCCGGTCAGCTAGAGCGTTTCTGAGATGTAAAGAGCGAAAGGGGTAGAGCGGAACAGTTCCAGATTTCAGTGTCATGACGCTTTGTGAAGTAGGTTAGACTATTTTACAGACTTCAGCTAAAGAC
>NC_048222.1:92744487-92751055 GCF_002007445.2 Ailuropoda melanoleuca | reverse complement strand
AAGATTTTATTTACTCAACAGAGATAGAGACAGCCAGCGAGAGAGGGAACACAAGCAGGGGGAGAGGGAGAGGAAGAAGCAGGCTCACAGCAGAGGAGCCTGACATGGGGCTCGATCCCATAACGCCGGGATCACGCCCTGAGCCGAAGGCAGACGCTTAACCGCTGTGCCACCCAGGCGCCCCAATTTTCTTTTTTTCTAAGAGATTTTGCCCATCTCTGGGGGACTTTAATTTATAATTATGGGGAAACAAGCTGCCTTGTTCATTTATTAGTCACTTTTGACATCAAGCAAAACTTCTTAATAAGACTTGAAAAACATCCCCGTTTTTATACATACAATTTTTTTTAAGTCACAATACTTTAAATGAGAACCTCCTGAACTAAGATACTTACCCCCACTTCCTAATTTCAGCAGACTCCGGTCAGCTAGAGCGTTTCTGAGATGTAAAGAGCGAAAGGGGTAGAGCGGAACAGTTCCAGATTTCAGTGTCATGACGCTTTTTGAAGTAGGTTAGACTATTTTACAGACTTCAGCTAAAGACACCCTTACAACAACAACAACAACAACAAATCCTTCAAGCACTGCGTCTTCAAAGGTATATCATCGCATGAGGCATATCATACCATGGAATAATAACTGAAGCACGCTTTGCCTTATAAATATGAAAACAAAGGCTATGGATTGATTTTGTGCATTATCATTGTACAGGCAAACAAAATGATCAAGTGCCCATCATAGCATAGTCTGCGCAATCCGCAGTTTCCACACTCGGCAGCAATGATCTTTTTAAAATGTCAGCTCTATATTCAAACCCTCCAATGCCTTTCTGTTTCGGGGTGGGGGGAGTATAAAATCCACAATCCTTGCTAGAGCCTTCAATGATCAGTCACGATCTAGCCCCTGAGGAGCTTTCTGGTATCTACTTTCTTGCCAGCAACTATTTCGTCTTCAGCCACATGGGTCTCCATGCTGTTTCTTAAACGCGTCTGTCTCAGGGCTCCTGGAGAACGGTTGCCTCTACCTTAAACACTTGCATGGGTATTTACACGGCTTCATGTAGCATTTGTTTCTGGTCCTTGCTCAAATGCCACTTCCCTTTCTGGATCACATCTTCTACCCCGACATAGACGATAGCTACTTTTGTTTGTTTGTTTGTTTGGTTGCTTGGTTGGTTGGTTGGTTGGTTGGTTGGTTGGTTTTTGATCTGCATTCCTCCACTGGAGAGTAAACCTTATAAGAGTGGGGGCTTTGTTCTGTTCAAAGATGTGTTCCCAACACCTAGAAGCGTATCTGGAACAAAACAGGCTCTCAATAACTATTATTCTTGAGCGAAGAAATGCAAATATTAGTGTAGTACAGTACTTGATTCACATTAGGTAATCAGACAATATCGTGGACTCTCAGCTGAATTACGTCAAGGTTGCTGATGTGATAACCATAGAAATGAAGCGGTTCCGAGCAGAAATGAGTCCTGGGGCCGCGCCTCATGCTGGGGTCCCCTCATTGTAACCTGCATGCAGCTATTTAAATGGGATTAGGACAATAAACAGGGGAGCGACTAACATAAACATAAAAACGTAACAGGGGAAACTGCTCAGAGAATACCCATGGCAAGTATGAACGCAACAGTAAAATCTCAGATATGTGCTGCCTGAAGCTTGCTATGTTTTTAAAACCGCATGTAGTACTCCACCCCACACCCCTGCTGAGACCAAAACACTTTTTGTGCCCGTTTCAGTACGTCCAATCCAATCCAACAAATTTTCCCTCATTTATGGCTGAAAGCTGAATCTCCTACAGATAATCGAGTTCAGATAATCTTATCATAGCTCAGTAACTATCTCTTCCCCCACGGCTCTTTTCCCCCTCTTGCTGCTCACCTCCTTTTGCACAGGGCTCTGTGTGGAAGAGAGGAAATGGGACATCGGCGAAAAAGGGATGGATCCGGTCACTACTCATTTGGATATGCACCCGCTACAAGGCTGCAGGAACCTTCCAAGGATGAGGAATTCATGTTCTGTTCTCTCGGAAAAATCCGGCACTGGCTCTTCTGTGTGGGCATTTTGGAGGATGTGAGGTGCCCAGCTGAGCCCTCCTTGAAGCCTGCTGTTTGTCATCTTCGAGAAATTGACTTCTTCCACCTACCCTGTTACCAAACCCAGAGCAATGGTTCACTCCGTAACCTCTGGGAGGGACTGCCGTTCAGAAAACTCAAGGAACGAAGTAGGTACCATTCATGGATTTGGCAAGAAGTGAGGAAGAAAGGGAAAAGAAAACAGAAACAAAAATCACTAGGAGTGGGCTGCCTGGGTGGCTCTGTTGGTTAAGCATCTGCCTTCGGCTCAGGTCCTGATTCCAGCGTCCTGGGATCCAGTCCCCCATTGGGCTCCCTGCTCAGCAGGAAGCCTGCTTCTCCCTCTGCTCCTCCCCTGCCTGGTTTGGACTCTCTCCCTCTCTCTTTCTTTCTCTGTCTGAAATAAATAAATTACATTAAATAAAAAATCACATTAAATAAAAAATCAGTAGTCGTGTGACTGAATTTAGTAGCCATACGATGTAGTCGACCTTGTTCTCAGCTGTGAGCAATCTGTATCTGACATTTCCAGCTTAGCCTTGGACAGGGCTCTGTATCATATTTCCTATCACCAAGTTAAAATAGATATGTATTGGTGCTAGAGAATCCCATCTTCTTCAGAATATTCTTAGTAAATTCTGTCCTATAAAATCAATTAAGGGACTTTATTTAGTGCCTACTATGTATCGAGCAATGTATAAAGTTTTATAAGAATTATCTCATTTAAACCTTACTTAAGACAATCTCCTGAGACAGATATCTTATCCCCATTTTACAGATGAAGCAGACGCTCAGAGAAGCTTTGTAGCTTATTCAAGGTCATGTGGGTAGTAGGGAGGTGACATGGCTTACATATTCTCTCCCCGTCTCTCTTCCCCACCTCCTTATTCCTGCTCTTCCCAATATATCCCCAAATTTCTGTTGTATCGTATTGTGTTCTAATGTGCACACAGCATTTTATTATAGTGTCACTACAGTAGTATTGCCACGAAGTCACAACCAACTGAGACGGGGGCTACAGGTTGACCAATAAAAGGCAGTAAGTCAAGGGCGCAGACAGAATGCCAGCTGTCAGACTTTGGTCTGGAGACCTCTTTTGTTTTGACAACACAGTGCTTTGTTTTGAATTTTTGATGTTTTTAGGCAGGTCATATGCTTGTCAGTTTGAAGTAACTCCTTTTTGATTCACACTTCTGTTCCCTGCATACCCCCTTCCCCTCAATTTTTGATGCATTTGAGTTTAGATCCTCTGATTAAGGTCATTCACAGACCCATGGAAGCTAGTAGTTAGGTTGTCTGATTTAAAATCGTTTGCTATTCCTACTGAGAAAACCAACTTGCATTCAGAAGAGAATGGAAAAAAAGGAAGACACATAGAAACGGTTCAAATGGAGGCTCGGGTGGGAAGAATTTAAGTGTAAAGCCAAAATAGCTTCTTAAATGGGAAAAACTGAGTGAAAGCGAACACTATACCAGCTGTCCAAGGTTAGAGCTGAATTCAAGTCACAAATGTCAAAGGACAGTAGCACAACTAAAATAGAACTATTAATTCGGCCCCACTTTTGTCTCCTGTAAGATGAGGGCTCTCCTAACATTTATATCTCTCTCTCCACAAGAGCTCAGATTCACGCACAGGTATAATTCACATCTTCCAGGCAGATAAAACGAAACAGAAGCAGCACCCTGTGCCCAGAGGTGGAGGACGGCAGCCCGGCCTGCCAGTGATGCTCTGGTTAAACCTCTGACCCCTAGACTGAAACAAGTCTCCCATTGTTGACTGTCTCTCTCATGCCACAGTAGGTAAACTTTCTGCAGTAGGATCATTTGTGAAAATGTATATTTCTAGCTTCCCCCCACTGCCCCTCCCCCACAGGACTTCTCAACTAGAATCTCAAAGTGAGACCTTGGAATCTGTTTTTTCGCAAAGATCATCATACAATTCTATGATCACTCAAACTTGGGAACCACTGCCTTAGACTTAAGCCATAGGTCCTCCTGCTTCACCTCATTTGATCTTGATGCCTGACTTTGCTGGAACATTGGTTCTTACCAGATTCCTCTCACTGAGCTGAATCCCAGCAACATGTGCCTTCTGGTGGGCTCTATTTTATTGCTGCCCCCATCTCTGGCATAACAAGGTGATTAAACTTTATAATTGTGTCTCCTCTCTATTCTCTGGCCTGGTGTTGAAATAACTAACTTCCCCTTGAAGTTGTCACAAGCAATGCCTTCGAGTCTAGAATCAAGGAAGTGGGGTGCTTTAAATATCTAGCTATTCCCTATAAAATGGTGGAAGAAAACAAGTTCCAAAGTAAACAAAGGGAAATCATTTGACAGATAAAACAGGTCAGGCACAGATGCTCAATAAATAGTTTGCTTACCTCTGGGAAAGCAAAATAACAACAACTTCTCTGGATTTCGTGCCTGCCAACCTTTAAATCTTTATAATAAGTAATTTATTTTGTAGTTCACTCCATTGTATACTTGCAATCAACTAGCAAACTATTGCATTATGTTTGCCCAGCTTTCCTATCAAGACCAGAGAATAAATGAGCTGCTGGATTACCATGTACGTATCCTTTTAAAATAGATTGAAAATATATGTAAATAATTGTGTCTCCTGAGTTTAGGCAGCATGAAAAGATGTTTAAGGATGATCACAATAATGCAAAATTCATGACAATTCATTTGCTATAATAGCAACTCTGAGTCACAATGAAGAATTGAGGACACATATGGGAAACATTTTAGTAGGACGGTAACCTCTGTGTACAAAATTTTAAAAGTAACAAAGCTCCCTGTTAACTTTAGTAGCGTCATCGTCTTCTAGGCAGCCAACTGTAGTGCAGGCCTCTCCAGAGATCTGAAAAACACTGAGTTCGTTACACTGAGCATTCTGTAGAAGTCTCCGAATTGGGGAGAATCCCCCAGACAGTGGAAACATTGTTTCCTTTCCCGGTGTCACCTCCCATTAGAACACACACCAGTTCACATCAGGTGAACAAATGCAGATTCTGCTCACAGGTAGTGACAATAAAGGACAACAGTATGTAGGGAAGCAAGATATCTAATTTCAAGAATCGCATCCAACCTTTTTAGAGGATAACTTGAAAAGAACTATCAAAATTTTAGATGCGCATATATTTTGACTGTTAGAAATGTATTTGCATTAACAAACAACAAATTAAGGATGCATACAAAGCCATCCTTTGCAGCACTGCATGCAATTAAAATCCCTAAAATATGTTAAACTTCCATCTGTACAGACTAGGTTAAACAAACCATGGTACACATTCTACTGGGTAGCCAAAAAAAAAGTAATGAAACAGCATTATATGTATTAACTGGAATGTTACCATGATGTACTGTCAAATGAAAAGTTGCAGAGTACTATTACATTGTGTTTACACTGTGTACAAAAGAATTTTTTTTTAAGTAGGCTCCATGCCAAGTGTGGAGCCCAAAGTAGGGCTTGAACTCATGACCCTGAGATCGAGACCTGAGCTGAGAACAACAGTCGACACTTAACCGACTGAGCCACCCAGAACCCCCAAAAGAATTTTATGCTTATATATGCATTGAAAATATATGCAAAATGCTGTTAACCATGATTATCTTTGGAGGTTGTAAAGGATCTGAAAGACTTGAGGGCTGTATCTCACCACTCTATACCTGCCTTACTATTGTAGTATTTTTATTTTTTCTTTTAGCCATATTGATTTGAAATAAAATTAATTAAAGATCAAAATCCTTAATAATACTCAACACGAGTGATGGTATAAAAAGCCTCATATGGGGCGCCTGGGTGGCGCAGTCGTTAAGCATCTGCCTTCGGCTCAGGGCGTGATCCCGGCGTTCCGAGATCGAGTCCCACATCAGGCTCCTCCGCTGGGAGCCTGCTTCTTCCTCTCCCACTCCCCTGCTGTGTTCCCTCTCTCGCTGGCTGTCTCTCTGTCACATAAACAAATAAAATCTTTAAAAAAAAAAAGCCTCATACATTGTTGGAGAAAGTTTTCATTGGTAACATTTCCATGAAGGAGAACTTGGCAGTATAGTTCAAAATTAAAATGCATATGTTATTTGATCCAGCAATTCCTTCTCTAGAACCATATCCTGCAGCTCTGCGGACACATGCACTTGACAGCCATTGCAGCATTATATGTCAGAGTAAACGATAGCCACCCAATTGTATATAAAGATTTTTTTTTTATTTATTTATTTGACAGAGATAGAGACAGCTAGCGAGAGAGGGAACACAAGCAGGGGGAGTGGGAGAGGAAGAAGCAGGCTCATAGCAGAGGNGCGGAAGAGCCTGACGTGGGGCTCGATCCCGGAACGCCGGGATCACGCCCTGAGCTGAAGGCAGACGCTTAACCGCTCTGCCACCCAGGCGCCCCGCCACCCAATTGTATATAAATAAATGGAGTGCTATGTAGTTGTAAAAAAAGAGCAAGAGTTCATCTGCATATTACAGGAAAATAATCATCAAGA